>NW_026694026.1:0-335940 GCF_021218885.2 Marmota monax
AAACTATAAGTGTACTTTTTGCAGTCTATTTAGTCTCATTTTGGTGATTTTTCTATTGAATGGCCTCCTAGCACAGGGCTGAAATGCTGTCTAATGTTCCTGAGCACAAGATAGCTGTGACTTGCTTTAAGGAGAAATACCTGTATTAGGTAAGCTGTGTTAAGGGCTGAATGGCAGTGTTGTGAGCTCAATGCTGATGAATCAACAACAGATATCATGACACCTTTCAACAGAAATACATATGCAAAGAGGCTAAGTATCAGTCAGTTGATAAAAACATTGTGACCAGAGGCTCTATAGGTACCCAACCTGGCATTACTTCCAGGAATGAGGATGGTTCCATATCTGCTCATTTAGAACCTACCTACTATGAAAAAGCAGCAGCAACTCTAATACTGTTTAAAATACTTTCAGGAAGCCCGTTGAAACCTACCACATCCTTGTTCATCTCTCTTGTCAGAACAGTCTGGGTTTCCATCACATAGCCAGCTCTTAGGGATGCAGCGAGTCTTGTTGTCACAGCGCAGAGAACACTCTTCGACAGGCTTCCAGCAGCTGAGCTCATCAGACCCATCCAAGCAGTGCTGAGCCCCATCGCAGTGGTATTTCTCCTCTATGCACCTTCTTCCATCCAGACACTGGAAGACTCCTTAAATGGAAAATGCCAGAGTAGCACAGTCAGACAGAAGGTCCAAACTGAGATGAATTCACTCTCATTCTGGAATCTGAGGTGCAAACAGACTTCATCTTGTTTAATCTGAGTTCTAATATCTAATTGATTCATAACGTGCTCAGGTCAACTAAACCAGCGAGCTAAGCTAGGTCATTTAAAGCCTCGTGTTTGGTTACTCTGATGACTTGTAAGACCACCTCTGTTAAAAGTGGGCCATTTAGGTCAGATTGGAACACTTAGAAAATTTGAAGCAGCAAGGAAGTAATAGTCTAGCACGTGGCTTAAATGTGGTAAAATGGGCACTCACAGAATCAGAATCCTGACAGGCTGTGGCTTTCATCTATGCAAATCTGCCTAGGGAAAGTCAGCATGACTCTGGTCAAGTCAACACTCTGACAATTCATGGCACGCTCAAAGCCAACTCAGAGTACCTGGCACAAAACACTGAGGACAGGAGAGGGTGACAGACCTGGTTTGTGGCAGAGCTGGGAGCAGTTCTCTTCATCGGAGCCATCCTGACAGTCACGCTGGCCGTCACAGAGGGACTCCCGAGAAATACATTCCTTCCCATCCCGACAGGGAACAGAGGACCGGGTGCATAGTAGAGGTGGTGGAGGAGGAAGAGTAGGAGGGACCATTGTGGCTCCTTCAATCTCAGGATCTAGAGCAAACCACTGCTTCAGCAAGTCAGGCTGGTATGGTTCAGCAATTGGGGCATGCTCCTATTGTCCCCCTCTTCCAGAAAGACATGTCATGGCTGAGTACCAACATTTTTCTACTTCATAAGAATAAAAAGTGAAACTGCCTCGAATTTACATCCTTAGATTAAGAGTGGTACGTTAGATCATTATCTACTGGCTTTGAATTTGGGCAAATTGTTTTCTTCTTGCCAGTCTAAAAACTTTAACCTTAATTTTTTTCACTATCTGCTACTCTATTCCAGTCTGAGGAATAAAAAGTACAGTTATGTGTAGTATGATTGACATTTCAGTCAACAACAGTCTCACTTATGACAATAATCTCATAAGATTAAAATAAAGCTGAAAAGTTCCTAGCACTCAGTGATGTCACTAACATCATATAAAGTTGAGGCTGTTCTCATGTCAAGCACAACGAATTACTCATGTGTTTGTAACGATACTGGTGTTTAAAAAAAAATTCTACCATGCTGCCAGTCATATAAAAGTCTAGCCCAGCTGGGCACTGTGGTCCATGCCTGAAACCCCAGTGGCCCTGGAGGCTGAGGCAGGAGGATGGCAAGTTCAAAGCCCAGCCTCAGCAATTAGTGAGGCCCTAAGCAACTTAGTGATACCCTGTCTCTAAATAAAAAAGGGCTGTGGATGTGGGCTCATTGGTTAAGTGCCTTGGGTTAAAAAAAAACAAAGTCTAGCACATAAAAATATGTACAGTAGGTGTATATGGTCTATTCCATCTGGGCTTGTGGGCTTGTGTAGGTACGTTATATGATGTTAATATAATGACGACATCACTAACATTACACATTCTCAGAAGATATCCCTATCATTAAGTGAGGCATAACTGTCCTTCTGCTTTCCTGCTATAGCATCCTGTGGTCTTGAACAAGGGCCAGCATATAATGGGTCCTCATTTGCTGAAAAGCATTAATTACAATCCTAAAAGTTATCATTAGTGCTCTTCAGCAACCATTGTAGCAACTGAACAGATTTGTTTGAATAATAAAGATTGGATTTGTTACAGAAAATCAACTTTACTGGCACACTTCACCACCTAAGAAATCTGTCCCTATGCCTAATGCTTCTAACTCTTAAAATCAGGCGTAACCAACCAGTGAGTCAAAAAGTAAGGCAGTTCGGTGGCTGGGGTTGTGGCTTGATGGTAGAGCGCTTGCCTAGCATGTGTGAGGTACTGGGTTCAATTCTGAGCACCGCAAATAAATAAATGAATAAAATAAAGGTCCATCAACATCTTTAAAAAAAGAAAAAGTAAGGCAGTTTGGACAGAGGAGGGGAATGGGAGGACAGAATGAGATCGGGTATACAGAAGGAATGCATTTGTCCTTTGTGTTTCCACTTCAAGACATCCAGCTACATCTGCTAACAATGACAATGACGCCTGTGATATGAATTTCCTCTTTTCCTGCCTTGTGATTCAAGATCAGATTTTTTTGTGTGTGTGGCGGGAAGGGGCGGGGGCTCTGTGCCAACAACATTTTTCAAAAGAAAAAGAAAGGAAAGCAACCTTAAGCAGATTCATTCAAATAACCCTGACACAACTTCAATAAAAGCAAGAGCACGGTTTTTCCTGGTACCAGTTGAGCATGCCAAATCCAAAAAATCTGAAATCCAAAATGTTTCAAAATCTACAACCCTGTAAGTGCCAACACGATGTCACAAGTAGAAAATTCTCTACCTGTCCTCATGGGACAGGTCATAGTCATAATGCAGGAGCACTAAACATAATTTAAAAAATTATCTTCAGGCTATGTGCATAAGATGTATATAAAGTTAACTGGATTTTGTGTTTAGACTTGGGTACCTTCCCCAAAATATTAGTTATATGCAAACATTACAAAACTCAAAAAAAAAATCAAAATCTGAAACGTGTCTCAAATATTTCAGACAAGGGAAACTCAACTTGCATCCACAACCTTAAAGGAGTGTCACAGAGGGTCCCCTTTGAGATACTACTTAGCCAGGCATGGTGGCACACCCCTGTAATCCCAGCAGCTCTGGAAGCTGAGGCAGGAGGATTGCCAGTTTAAAGCCAGCCTCAGCAACCTAGCAAGGTCCTAAGCAACTTAGTGAGATACTGTGTCAAAATAAAAAAAATAAAAATAAAAAAAAGGGCTGGGGATGTGACTCAGTGATTAAGGGTGCCTGGTTCAGTTCCATGGAGGGAAAGAATGGTTTCTTTGATAAATAAGTTTGGGAAACTGGTTTAGAGCAAATTAAATGTTTTTTTTTTTTTTTAAGTACCAAAAAGGCTTGAATATGCTGATGTGCAAGATGACTTCCAAAAGGGGTGATGGCCTGCACCCTTCTTTGAATATTGCTAAGAGACTTATGTCATTAAGGAACTTGAAGAAATGGGTTGGATTCTTGTGTTTCCAACACACAGAGACCTTAGGGAGACAGCCTGCTGAACTGTGGCTGGAGACAACTGCCCGTGCACATGTACAAGCACCCAGGATCGGATCCTAGAAAAGCACAACAATGGGAAGGGTCCAGTGAAGCGGAGTCAAAGAATAACCAGACCAAAGAAGGACTCACCCGGCACCTCCTGGTTCTCTGCCAAGATGATCATTTTCTTTACGTATGATTCCTTCAGCACTGAGAAGGGCTCCAGCGTCTTCCTGTTCCACAGCACAAGAGCTGCCTGGTCCACCGTCACCAGGTAGGGCTCATGGGCCGCGATGAGCCCATCACTCCAGGACTTGTTCAAAGAGTACGTTCTATTTTTTAGGAGACTCAGACTTTGCAACCCTAAGGAAGAGCCAAGGTCTTAGAAGCGGATGCTGAACAAGTGATCTGTCACCACAGAATGCTTGGGTGAGGTGCACATGTGCTGTCAGATTGAGGTTCAAAAACCCCAAATATAAAGAATCACATACTCTTCGTATCACGTTTTCTAGATTTTAATTTTATATGTAAAGATAGACTAATGAGGTGCTTTAAGCTCCTGGAAAGCGAGGGGCTTTGTCCTGCCATGAGGGAACGTCAGATGTGACTTTGCTGCTTCCATGTATACTAAAAACTCCTGGCCATCAGCATGTAGCTGACCTCACGGACAGACTCCGGGGGAAGAAAATGAGCAAACTCAGCTACACAGATATAACCTGTACTTGTTTCCAAGTTACAGCTGCAACCCTTGGCCCTCATTGGCAATGGGACTTTGGTTTCATTACTTCTACTTAATGAAGTAGAAGTGAATCCTGGACACGACAAACAGCTATTCAAAGTATATTTTAAAAGTTATTAAGTATGTCATTTCTGAGGTTTTCCATCTTCTAAATCCCCAAACTACACTTTTATTTATTTTATTTATTTATTATTGTGGGGGGGGATTATTTATTTTATTTATTTATTTATTTATTTTTTATTATTACTTGTTCAAAACATTACAAAGCTCTTGACATATCATATTTCATACATTTGATTCAAGTGGGTTATGAACTCCCATTTTTACCCCGTATACAGATTGCAGAATCACATCGGTTACACATCCACTTTTTTACATACTGCCATACTAGTGTCTGTTGTATTCTGCTGTCTTTCCTATCCTCTACTATCCCCCTCCCCCAAACTACACTTTTAGATCAGAGGCAAATTTGAGGTGACTATCCATGCTTTAACTGTCAAACTTCTATTCCCAGTTTCAAGAACTAGGTAGACACAGACAAATTCTGTGTCTACCTAGTTCTTGAAATAACTGGGATGGCTAGGAGAGAGGACTTCAAGTGTTCTCCCCACAAAGAAACGATAAATGTTCCAGGTGACAGATGCACCCTGATTTGATCACTGCACATTGCATACATGTGTCAGAACGTCACACTGCACTTCATAAATATGTACAATTATTGTGTGTCAATTAAAAACAAAAAAGAATTTCCCCAGCACAGACAAAAAAAATTAATTAAAAAAATTGAAAACAAATGTGAAAGAATGACTAGAAGCATTATACTAAAGATAGGACTGTCTAGAGCTCACTGTCCCCTGGTGCTTCCTCACGTGCATTGGCAGTACAAGGGCTTACCTGACCCTTTGGTAGTCCAGAGAATGCTAGCGGAGCCCAGGTCTAAGGCCATCTGGGTGTCTGCTGTCCAGGTGCCTCTCCAGACCTCCTGTCTGATTTTGCCATCCAGGGTTAGACTCTGCAAGTGTTTCCCGCTTTCCACCCAATAGAGCACCCTCCTGGGCCAGTCGAGAAGCAGCTGCAGTATGATGCTGCTGGTGCTGTAGAGGGTATGTGTGTCGGCTCCAGGAATGCTGGTCTTCTGGATAGCACCTCTGTCGCAAGGCAGCCAGAACAGGTGCCCTGTTGATATGTCTACATTTGCTGAGCAGACTGAAGGAGGAAAAGGAACTCTATTATACAGGGCTTTCAACCTATTCAATGTGCTGACTCAAACTCTGGGTCAAGGAAAGAAAGGAGACAAGAGTTGGGGCAAGGATGTGAGAGTCCCTCACAAACTGACAGCTCTCATTTCCATGATGAGCCTTATCACACATGCTCTGGTTCCAGCACCTTGTCACATGAGCTCTGTAGATCCCTGTAGCCACCTGGCAAAGGAGGCACTCATTATATTCTTGTAGGTTTGATGTCCAAGTGGCAAAGCCTACATTTAAATGCAGGTCTGCAACTTGAGATTCACATTCTTTCCTCCTCAGAGGTTAATATGAAAATCAGTCCACTGCATGTCAAGTCAACAGAACTGAAACTGCTAGGGGAAAGCAGAGATTGTGACACAGTGATTCCTACAGTGGTATGGAAGGTCACTGACGGAGTGCATGGACAATGAGGAAATTTACAACTAGAAGGCGCAGTTATGCTAGGGACCAAGTCTACAAAAGCCACAAACTGTCTGTTTTTAGACGTGAATAGCTGAGTTGGGCAGTAGCCTGCAAAGCACTCTCACTACTCCTACCCACACCCACCATAGTGTTATCCAACTGGGTCTCAGCTAGGTATGTCAGCAATACTGGGATGCCATTTAGCACACAGTGTGAGAGCAATATCAGGCTAGCAAGTCAGATAGGCTCATTCAAAACCCTGTTCCATTTTGGTGGTGTGCACCTGTAATCCCAATGATTCAGGAGGCTGAGACAGGAGGATTCCCAAATTTAAAGCCAGCCTCGACAAGTTAGTGAGGCCCTATCTTAAAATAAAAACATAAATAAATAAATAAATAAATAAATAAAAGGACTACTAAGCTCAATGGTAATGGGTTCAATCCCTAGTACCAAAACCAAAAACATACTGTTCTATCACATGATGTCAGTTAACTTCTATGCCTTGGTTTCCTTAAATGTGTAATAGGGTGTTTTTGGTAGGTGTTATGATAATTAGGGTTAAAACAAATCAAATCGAAAGGTTAGAGTAGTGTCTGTCATTTTACAGGAGGTAACAAAGCTGATTTGCACAAGCTTACAATAGCCAATTATTAAATTTTAAAAAATCATTTAAGCTGATTATTCAATATTAACAATTAAATGAATTATACTGATTTATTGAAAGCAACAACTACTCATTACTTTCTAACTGTTCTCCTACAGTTCACTATTACAAGCTGAGTATGCAAATTTTATCCAAAATGCTTAGGACCAAATGTTTTGGATTTTGGAATATTTTCTTACAATGATGAGGTACTTTGGGGATGGGACCCTAGTCTCCAAACACACAATTCATTGATGTTTCATGTACGCCTTACACATGTAGCCTAAAAGGTAATTCTTATACAATATTTTTGGTGCATCTGAACTTTGACAACAACTCACCACAAATGTCAGGCATAGTAAAATCAAGAATCAATAAATGGGATGATATCAAACTAAAAACTTCTTCATAGCAAAGCAAACAAGAATATGAAGAGAGAGCCTACAGAACAGGAGAAAATATTTGCCACCTGCACCTCAGAGCATTAATCTCTAGGATATATAAAGAACTCAAAAAAGAACACCAAACAAACAAATAACTCTATCAATAAACAGGCAAAGGAAATGAACAGCCACTTCACAGAAGAAGAAATATGATTGGCCAACAAAAATGCAAATTAAAACTACACTGAGATTTCATCTCACTCCAATCATAATGGCAGGTATCAAGAATACAAGTAACAATAAATGTTGGTGAGGATGTGGGGGATAAGGTGCACTCATACACTGCCGGTGGGGCTGCAAATTGGTGCAACCATACTGGAAAGTAGTATGGAGGTTCCTTAGAAAATGTGCAAATTGGTGCAACCATACTGGAAAGTAGTATGGAGGTTCCTTAGAAAATGTGCAAATTGGTGCAACCATACTGGAAAGTAGTATGGAGGTTCCTTAGAAAATGTGGAATGGAACCATCATTTTGACCCAGCTATCCCACTCCTCAGTTTAACCCAAAGGACTTAAAATCAGCATAATACAGTGACAGTCACATCAATGTTTATAGCAGTTCAATTCACGATGGCTAAGCTATGGAACCAACCTAGGTGCCCTTCAATAGGTGAATGGATAAAGAAAATGTGTACATATACACCATGGAACATTACTCAGCCAGAAAGAAGAATGAAATTATGGCACTTGCCAGTGAATGGAAAGGAACTGAAGACTGTCATGCTAAGTGAAATAAGCCACTCCCCAAAAACCAAAGGCCAAATGTTCTAGTAGGTGGATGTTAACACACATTAAGGGGTGGGAAGGGAAGAATAAAAGATCATTGGATTAGACAAAGGGGAATGAAGGTAAACAAGAAAGGATGGGAACAGGAAAAACATGATGAATCAGAAATAACTTTCCTATGTTCATATATGAATACACAACCAGTAAAACTCCACATCATGCACAACCACAAGAATGAGATCCTAATTAGAATAAATTATACTCCACGTATGTATAATATGTCAAAATACCTTCCACTGTCATGTATATTTAAAAAGAATAAATTTAAAAAAATTTGTCAACAGACAGACCAGCCATGAAAGTTTCCACTTATTCCACTTTGTGAGAACTCAAAAACTTTCAAATTTTATCACATTCTGGATTTTAGATCTTTGGATTGGGGCCACTCAACTTGTATCTATTCTCTTGTATGCTTATGTCAATTGTACCCATATGGTGGAGATACTAAATAAAGGTTTGCTCACACATCTCTTCCCAACTCCACATTTAATAATGTGTCACATTGTAGCTTGAAATCTGCCATCGTGGGAGTATTTACATGGTAAAAATTGTAAATACTACAAACCAGGGCTTGACTGTTTTCCATTCCCTGGTCTACAAAACAAAATTAAAAAATTAAAAAAAAATAAAAACAAGTGCCCTTGGGCCAAGTCGGCCTCCTTGGTTGGTTTTGTAGATACAGTTTTAGTGGAATTTTGCTGATCATTCACACTGTGTCTATGACTACTTCAGTGCTATAACAAGAGAGAGCCCATTAAACCTAAAATATGTACAATCTGGCCTTCTTACACAAAACGTTTGCCAGATCCTAGTCTAAATCTAAGAAAGTAATAAAATGTAAGTGATTATAAGATTCATCTTGCATGTGTCATATCTATAGCCATTATACTTTAAATACCCCCCAAAATTAAGGAAACATTTTTCTAGTATTTGAAATTTATTATTCAATTCAGCAAAGAAGTTATTTATGTCACTGATGAACTAATTCCAAGTCTTTATCACTTCACTAAGGAAACAAAAGTATCAAACTCTAAGTTGAAACTACACTCCTTCAAAAACATCATTGACTAATCAGATAGTAGCAAGCATTTATTCAAAGATTATTAAAACTTAGTTAAATTGTAACTAACAGAATTGCTTTTGATCCAAGACTTTACCATAAAAAAAGCATTCTGTGAAAATCAGTCATAATAACCACGGAAAAAGTTTACAATAAAGAAATTGTGTGTTTTTTAACATTTGTAGGTTGATATCCTTTATATCAGTAAGTTTTATTGTAAATATGTAAGTATATATGTTCACTTGTCCTTGAAGAGCTGGTGGTTATCATTTTCAGCACACCCCTGGGTATCACAGGAAGAACTCCAATGTTAACCACCAGAGAAAAAGACCAACAGGCGAGGCATGAGGGTGGGCTACGGGGCAGAAGAGGGAAGCCAGAATGCAAAGGGCCGATGGGCTGCAGGTCATTCCTAGTACTGGGCCTTAGTGGGGGAGCATTTCCTGACTATTCCTCACATTGTCATAGGGAGGAACTTACACATCTGAGTTTTCCCCATAACCACGAAGTTAGTCTGCCTGCAAAAGGAGAAATGACTTAAGGTTGATAAATTAGTAAGAACAGACTGGCCATCCTAGATGCAGATGCTGTCTTCCCTTTGTTGGGTTCTGTTATATCCAGAGAATATTGACTTCTCTTCTGGAATTATAGACTCAACCTTGGCCCTCTGTAGATTCTGTTGAGAGCCCAATTATCAGGAATTTCTTTTGAGCCATGCTACACTACTTCATGTATGTGTGTGTGTGTGTGAGAGAGAGAGAGAGAGTGTGTGTGTGTGTGTGTGTGTTGTGCGTGTTGCTGGGAATTGGACCCAGCACACTGTGAAGGTAGGCAAGTGATCTGTCACTAAGCTATATTCCCTGGCTCCTATAGACAGGTACTGTATTTCTAAAACAGAATCTTCGAGCTTTTTTTTTTTTTTTTTTTTTTTTTTTTTTTTTTTGGTACCAAGGGAGCTTCAGCCACTGAGCCACATCCCCAGGCCCCCATCCATTTTTTATTTTTAAATTTTGAAACAGGGTCTTATTAATATAGTTTGGATCTTGAATGTCACCCAAAGACTTGGTCTTGAGTTTGCGGTGCTATTGAGAGTTGGTGGAACCTTTAAGAGGTGGGGCCTAGTGAGAGGACTTTAGGTCAGTCACGGTGTGCCTGGATGTGAATCATGGATCCCCAGCCTCTTTATTTTGCTCTCTTTTGTTGCTTGGTCACAAGGAGAACAGTTTTTCTCCACCATGCACTCCCCACCATTGCCATCCCTCATCCCCACCAGAGGCCTAAAAGCAACAGATCTGCCTGAATGGGATCTCTAAATCCATGATCCAAAAGAAATCTTTCCTCTTTTCTTTATTTAATTTTTTTTTCTTTGTAAGTTGATTATCTCAGGTGTTGTTTACAGTAACAAAAGACTATTACAGACACAAGGACTCAGCACTTGACGTGAGAAACACCTCAAACGAAATTGTTACTCTCTTGTAAACCCTGAACATCACTGGGGAGCTGCTGCCAGTATTTGTGGTCACCCAACAGGGCTCTCTGGTAAGATATACTACCCCGAGGATGACTCTAAGATATGTATTTCAATACAGCACCTTTTGCACTAAAGCCTGTCCTTAGCACTTGGCAGAGACCCAAGGGACAGATATTCAGAAATCTAGTTCTAATCACAGAACTCAAGTCGCAGTTCTCCCTTATAAAGTAGATGTTTACAGTTAATCTGAGTACACGGAACTTGGGGATGGGGTGTGGCATTTAGGAGTGTGGGAGGGGGAAGAAAATATATATACCATATTAAGAAAATATCTTGCTAGTTCACTCTTAGATCTGCATTGCAAATTACTTCTAAATTCATGTAAGAAAAATTTGCAATGCAAAAATTGAAGAATGAAAGGTCCATTTCTATCCTCCCCTGATTTAAGGCCAGAAATGTAAAAATTTAAAAACCTTATTACTACAGCTCTAGGATTCCCTGAGTCATAGTAGCTTTCTGACAATCTGCACATAGCTCCTAAGAGCAAGAATAAATCAGATATAGTTAACACTTCAATAAGTAAAGAGTTGGTCTTCACCTTCTGGTGCTATTGAGAGGTGATAAAACTTTCAAGAAGTGGGGATTTTCCACTGGCATGAAGATTTATTTAAATCAGTACTTGAAAAGATTTTTTTTTTGGTCCTAGTTATTTGAGAAGCAAAAATAAAAGCAGAGAGGAAAACAAGATGCCCTCCCCTACTTACCAGTACGCCGTGTCCAGATCTCTAGCTTTTGTCCAGAATACCCAGTTGAGTAGACCAGATGTCCCTGAGCATTCGTCCAATAGATGAGGTTCCTTTTCCAGTCAATATCCAATAAATAGATGTTCCCAGAATGTTCTTCAACTAGAGTTCTCTCTATGGCAGATCCCATAGAGCCAACTTTCAACAAGTACAGACGTTTGCCAGAAGAAAACACAAGTTTTAACTCTATGAAAGAAAACGAGATTTGCTATTTGACCATTTGTCAGATGAGCCCAGGGTCTCTTCTGGAGCAGTGCCCCTAACTCAAGCTGAGGTACCGATGTCTGCTTCTGAAGCACACATCCAACATGTGTACCGTAACTTCTAGAGAAGAAGGTCATTTGGGCAAATGCCAGTGTTGCTCAGTGTGCCCAAGACACTGGGTCTTCTGTGGGAAAACTTGGAAAAATTGTGAGAATGAGAGCAGGAGTACTGCTCTGCTTCATTTAATGATCTCTCACTACTAAAGGATTTTAAACACTGTGTTACTCAGGTAGTTGAGTATAACAGTATATAAGTATATATATATATATATATATATATATATATATATATATATATATATATGGCTTCAAATGAAATTCAGGCTAATGAGTTTGCCACTACAGCTTATTACACATGATGTCTTTCAGAGCTGTCCCTGTAACAGCATTTTTAAAACTTAGTTAGAATAAATAAATAAAATAAAACTCAGAACATAATTACATTTATGTAATTTATCCTTAAAACCTCAATATTCTAAGGAAAATACAGAGTAAGTTGGATAGAGAAGTTCAATGGATTTTATGTCGCCTTTAATATTTTGAAGAGGAAACAGCAACCTGGAGAACTCATGTTGACGATATTTAAGTAAAACAATAATGCGGTAGAGACTACTTATAAACATGAGTCAGAATATAGAATGGTCATAAGATTATCAAGGATTTCTTAGATCACCTCTTTTGCAAGTTTTCATGTAAAGCTTGATTTAAAGTTTATCAAATCTAATTGTCCAACAACAGATGGAAAAATAAATGAAATATGGTACGTACACACACTGGAATATCATCCAACTTTTAGAAAGAATGTACACTTGCTACACTGTGAATGAAACACTTATAGTAACTAGTGAAAGATGGCAGACCCGAAAGATAAATATACTGTAATTTCACTTAATGTGATACCTAAAATAGGCAAATTCATACAGTCAGAATACAGAATGGTAGTTGAAAGGAACTGTTAGGGAGAGGAGAATGGGGACATCTAGTGGGTTAAGGGTTTTCAGTTCGGGAAGATGAAATAGTTCTGGAGGTGGACGGTGGTGATGGTTGTACTTCATGCCACTTAGAAATGACTAAAATGCTAAGTTCTCTATTCTGTATATTTTTTAGCACAATCGAAAGGAAAAAATGAATCAAGTTGTTTTGATAAAAAAGTAGTCATCAAAGAAGGTTGTCAAGGACAAAAGCAACTGATTGAGAAATGGAAGCTACCTTATTTCCAGGCTACCATGGAGGATGCCTCCTTAAGCTGAGCCCATTTTACCCAATGTACTTACCACTACATGTGCCAGAAGGTGAAAGAAACATTCCTTCAGGACAAACACACTTATAGCCCTTGGGGTGGACAGGAGACAGAAGGCATAAGTGGCTGCAGGAGCCTGGAGCACAAGCTGGGTGTCTGCCTGCTATAAAACAGGAACCCGTGAGATGGTTTCAGATGTCCTTATCCACACTAGATCAAAACTTAATAAGGAAGAACAGTTAAGCCACTTTTGTCTTAAGAGGAATTCAATATACTAGTTACCTTCTAATTGGATGTGCTGACCTTTAAACTCCTCTGATCTCTTGATGGTCTTTCAGATAGTGACAGTCACTTATCTATCTTAGGCTGGGACCTTAGGCTTCCACCAGCAGCATCTCCTCCTTGGAGTCAAGGCAACATGACTGTCTGCCTTGCTTACTTCCAGACTCCCTGAGTGGCCTAGGCTCTACTTTGGTTAGCTTCTCAGATCCATTTAAGAAGCGTTCTCTAAGTTGACTTTTCCTATTATGAGGATACCAGGATTTGTTCAATTTTCTGTTTTATTCAAAGATCTGTGAGTACGCCATCCCAGCCCTCTGTGAACAACTTATTATCCTTTTTTCTACATTTCATGGCTTAAAAAATCTAGCTAATGCTTTGGACAGGCACAAGACACATACTTGGACCGATTTCCCCAATAGATACTGGTGTTTGGTTCACCTTCCTTAGAAGTCCTATGTAAGGAAGTCTGGAAGGACACCCAGAACATTTCCCTGCCTCCAAGTACTGAGTTCCAACAACCACCATCTAGCACTATTGGGTGGTTTCACTCTTATGCATTCCGATTCCTCAGCATTTCTACAGCAAGCCATTTACTTACCCTTAGGCTGCTGGGACTTGTGGAGGACCAAGAAAGCAGATACAGAGGCATCCAGTAACAGCTCTCTCTCCTTTGGGCTGTGGGGTGAGGTATGAAACAGCTGTGTCTTATTTGCCCAGAAGAAAGAGTTCTCAAAGACAGCCAGTCCTACTGGGTTTTCATCTTCCAGGAAGATCTCAGGAAAGGTGTACCTCCCGCTTCCATCCACTTTCACTGTCTCTATGGACTGGAGGAAGCATTAGAATCTCATGAGAACGTGGTAGCATTACCAGTGCTGACAAAGTTAAGTGTCACCAGTTTTTTGGACACTGATTAAACATGTCTAGGTAACATCAGCTTCACAGAGAAGAGATCGTTGAAGGATTCATGGAGACTAATGCCAGTCAGCAGATTGGATTGCTTCTTGTACAAACTGGGGCCACAGATACAAACACTTCGGCCTCCAGTGAAATTTTTAACCCAGTTTCCAGAGAACTTCCAGTTCCCCAGGGATGCTGGAGAGAGGGTTCCACTTTGCCCCAAGCCACAGCTTACTGTCCAAACTGACACTGTACCAAACCCTTTCAACTCCACTGTGTGCTGCCTATTGAGTAGGGATCCTCTCTCTTTTCAGCAAGGGCCATGTGTGGGAAGCCATCCGTGACATACATGAGGGCCTTCTCTTGGCGTGGTAGCCCGGGGAGAGGTAGGCCTGGCATTAGGTGGCCCAATGCACGTGACCTTCCCTCCACTCTGCTAGGCAGGTTTCTCATAGTAACTCCGGGATGGGTGTAACCCATTAGGAGCTGAACAGCCTAACTTTAACCTTTTTTTTTGGAGAAGAACATTCCGTGGAAGGCCTTTGATGTCTCCCGATATAAATAAAGCAGGCGCAGGCTGCATTTTGCCAGAACCTCGATCTGTCTAATTGGCTTGCCCATCCTGCCCCTGCTTTTGAAACTACTTTCTGTGTTCTGTGTGGGTTTTTTTAGCCATTCTGTTTTTTCCCTAGCTTTTATTTCTCAGCCAGCCCATTCCACTGAGGGGAACCCCATTTCCACCACCTGTGCAGGATGTGGGCAGGAGCCATGGGAGCAAAAAGAGGCACCAAAATTTTAATTTAACCAAAATCACAGGTAGGAAATAATAGGCCTAAAATTTGACTGGTCTTTTAGTTTGGCATTTCTAAGTATGAAACACAAGTAGCCCAGAACTGTATGCTTTCAAGGATGTAGTCAGCAATCCTAAAAGATCCTGTGTGCGGGCTACAACACAGAACAGGACCAGTGCTTCCAGAAAATTCCAATAGTGTTTGACTATAGAGTTGAAGAAAATCACCTCTCTCCCCCAAGCCAGGTTGATATAGTCTCTTCCACCCAAAGGTGCTGTGCATCTGGCTCTTCTCAGTTTTTGTGGCCAGAAGGTACTTCATAGAGTAGATGCAAACTTAAAGAGAATTTTGTACTTACCTGTGGAGTCAAACCAAGTTCCCATCAAAAGTTTACCTTTCTCTCTGGACCTAAGTGTGGTACCTTTTTGTGTTCACTGATCCAGTAGAGCCTGCCAGTCACATGGTCCAACGTCAGTCCTAAAGGCTCCTCTGTGGTTAGGACAGTGAGCACCTTCCTGTCAGAGCCATCCATGCCTGCAGACTCAACAGCCCTCACGCCTGTCCCACCTCGATTCACCCAATACAAGTACCTAAGAACAGGGGTGCATGGTGTTAGGGCCCCTTCACTTGCACACATGTGTACTTAACTCTGAACAGCCTGGCTCGCATAGCTTTCTTGTACTGGTCTCTCATCATTATATTGCTGATGATCGCTAGAGATTTCTGCTCCTACACTCACTAGGCTTTGAAAACACTAGCTCCATAAACTTCAATTTAGGATTCAAAATTAAGAATTAGGGGGAGCCAATGAAATCCAAGTTGAAAAAGACTGACATGTTCCCTTATTAACTTAAATATCCTAAGTCATCAGTGATTTAGGATATACTTCCAAAGAAACACTACTTACTTCTTTTCAGGAAACACAACCAGCTGCTCTGGCACAAGATCCTTTTCCAAAATTTTGACATAGCCTCTGCCATCACTTAAGCCAGCACAGATGACCCTTGCAAAGCTGCTAGCCCAATACAACTGTCCTGTGGACCAGTCCAAGGAGATGCTATTCACCGCTGTGAGCTCTGGGGACAGAGGAGACAGCTTTATGTTCCCACATTCTCCACCCGTCTTACCTTGCAGAGACTTGGACACACGTTACTACGTTTTCTGATTTTGAATTATACAGTGAGGCAAATAGATGGCAAGGATCAAGGACCAGGGATGAGCCAAGGTGCTTCCAACATGCAGGGGTGGCAGGGAAGGAGGAGGACCAGAGCAGAAGCTTAACTAAGAAATCTGAGAGCCTGTAAGTGACCTGAGTTTAGGCAAAAGTTCTTGCACAAGTGTCAGGCAAGTTGTTACAAATGCTACCTCTGAATTGCCCCCAGACCATTTCTATATCCCTAGCATTACACCAAGCCCTCTTCACATGCATTGTCTAATTTAATTCCCAAACTTACCCAGTGAGGCAAGTAGTAGCACCCTCATCTTATGGAAAGCAATCAAAGGAGTTAAGAACTTGCCCAAGGTGACATACCTAGTGATGGGGCCCTGAGACTAACTGTGGCCTGAGGCTACATTCCAATTCATGTTGCAAGTTACATTCTAAGATGCTCCTATGGACTTAAACCATAGCAGCCTTATCTGAAACCAGACTTCATGACAGGTGTCTCGCAGGTGGTGGTACAGATGGATACACATACTTCTTACACTAGGGGGTAGGGCTACAGTTTGGATCTGGGATGTCCCTCAAAGGCCCATGTGTTAAAGGCTTGGTCCCCAGCCTGTGGCACTGTTGGAAGGCAATGGAAACAGGTAAGAGGTGGGCACTAGTGGGAGGTTTAAGTCATTGGGGCATAACCTTGAGGGGATAGTGGGATGCTAGTCTTTTCTCATCTCCCTTTACTTCCTGGTACCATGAGGTAAATAGTTTCCCCCACCACCCACATACTCTCACTATATGATGAGTCACCTCAGATCCAAAAGCAATGGGACCAATTAACCATAGACTGAAATCTCCCAAAGTGGAAACCATAATAAACCTTTCCTCTTTTTAAACTAATTATCTCAGGTATTTTGTTACAATAATGCAAAGTTAACTAACACAAGTAGCTTTAAGAAGTTAAGGCTCTTAATGCCAAAAAGTATACCTGGGGGCTGGAGCTGTAGCTCAGTGGCAGAGAGCTTGCCTCCTTTGTGTGAGGCACTGGGTTCAATCCTTAGCACCATATAAAAAAATAAACAAATAAAATAAAGGCATTCTGTCCATCTACAACTACAAAAAAATTTAAAAATGTATATATATACCTGGGTAAAGGGGAACAGAGTTTGGTTTCCCAAGGACAAACACATTTAGGACTTCATCTACCCAGATATATGTGCTTCTCTCAAGGTCATATGCAATAGAAATGGGCCTTGATTTTATAGGAATCAGAGTCTCATAGTTGCCTGTTCTTCGATCCAGGAAACCAAGCTCTTGATCTCTTGCTATAAGAATTTTAATACCATCATCTGAAAACAAAAGACAATAGAGATGAAGCTTTTTGCCTCACACATTTCCCTTTAAAGATTTATCCCATCTCTCATGCCCCAAATCTACCTATTCCTAAACTCTGGACTAAGTATTTAGAGATCTAGTGGGTCACCTTGGTGCTCCCTCCCTCCTCTGAACTCTAATACATTGAAACTAACCTTGAGAACTTCACTGCCTTATTGGATTTCAGATTCAGTTCCTCTTCTCTCACCTTGTACCAGATTTGGCAGAAGTTCTGTCCAAGTCTGGTACATAGTAGTCAAATGTAATTTAGTGTTTTATCTCTAAAGAACAGGGCAAGTCAAGACTATGTGTTGGGTCTGTAGAATACTCCATAGTAGACTGTGGAGTAACCAAGTTAGTTAATACAATTGACACTCAGGTTGGGGAATGAATGGTATAATGGTAGCTCCTTTTTGGAAATAATGGAGTCATCTCTAGTACTAGACTTAAAAATGAATTCTCTATGTCACTTTCCCCTGCAATTACTGCTAAGAATAGCACAGGAGCTAGGCTTTGCTTCTGGTATTGAAACTCACCTGTAACTCGACATTCAGTCCCATTGTTCAGTTGGTAACCTTGAATACAGTCACAGGAGTAAGAGCCTGGTGTATTGTGACATAGCTGGCCACAAGGACTGAACACCATAGAGCATTCATCTATATCTGATGACAGAGGGTCATAAGTTAGAGGCAATCCAGGAACAAGCTCTGCAGTATTTTTGCCCTTTGGAGCCACTTTCCAGATGCTACCTGGTTGGGCATTTGGTGGAAATCATTGTTCCAGGCCCTAGAATAGTCCACGCTGGCCACCAATGATTTCCCACCTACATTAATACAATTTAGGAAATTTCAACATTGGGACCACAAACGTTTGACTACAGAATACTGTTATCCTAGCAATGTTCCTGAGGTACCATTTGAGAATGACAAGTGTTACATCCTGGAGTTCACTGCTAGCACCATGGGAAATGCTTAAGCCTCACAGGTCTAACTGGCGAAATTTAGTTATGGTGCAATAGTATCTCAACGCCTAATGGCTGGGACCCATTAGAGCTGAAATCACAAAATCAGGAGAGATTCATTTCTTTATTTTGTAAGCAAGAAGGAAAATGGTTCCTTGGCAGAATTGATGCAAAAACGTTATTGCTCCAAACCCACCGGGTCCTAAAGTAGAATAATGTTTTCCCATCATGCCAGAAGAATAAGCAACAGTCAGGCTCAAGGGCCATCCAAGTCCTATAGTGGGCTGGAAACCCAAGAAGGGTACTCCAGGGGCTCGGGGATGGGGGCACAAAACCCAGACACTTCTAAGAGCCATGACCAGATGCTGATTTCATATTTCTAATGATGAATTAATCTGTTAAATTATCTCCTGAATTAGTAAATTGAATTTAATGATTAAATTTTAACATTAATAAATTGAAAATCTAATAGAGTTATAACAATCATGAATGAATTGCTAATACAAAAGCCTTTATACTCTCTAAAAAATACTATTTAATACTAATAAACCAGTCTTTTCTCTTGTAGCCTTCCCAAGTGGGTAGAGCTACAGGAAGGTACAGTCATGGAGAGAGGGCACTATTGAGTAGGGATCATTGACCAGGTTTAGGGTGGAAGGGCTGATTAATCCCTCAGTCCAGAGCACCAAAACAATAGATCCTTTACCCTTCCAATCACATTTTATCCTAAAGCGTTATCTTTATTTTTGTAGACAGGTGCTATAGGGTAATAGTCATAATCTTTTAAATTATTACTGAATAATGAAGGTATATGAAATTTATTTTAGCTATTGTGGCACCATAATCCCATTTACAAAGAGAAGAAATGAGTCTTCTCCAGTGACTTGGAGAAGGTCAACCAGCAGGAACAAGCAAGGGTAAACATACAATGGGCTGGAATTTCAGATTCTGTCTTGAAACCCATGCTATGGACCTTAGGCATGACTGTAAAATGACAAGCATATTTATTCTGTGACAGAAATCCTCTAAGCTCCACAGGGAAAGAACATTAAGTTTAACACTTTCTTGTTTGGCATCAGATGCCCTGCAATTCCCACAAAAGAGACATTAACAAGCACTGGCAAGAACGTGGAGAAACTGGAACCCTGTGCACTACTGGTGGTGCATCCACTGTGGAAAAACAGTTTGAGGACTCCTCAAAAAATCAAACAAGTATACATGATCCAGTTATAGTCCACTTTCTGGTATATACCCAGCAAATGGAATTATCACACAGATATTTGCGTATCACGTTCTGCTAAGA
This sequence comes from Marmota monax, assembly GCF_021218885.2. NCBI lineage: Eukaryota > Metazoa > Chordata > Mammalia > Rodentia > Sciuridae > Marmota > Marmota monax. The sequence goes on from NW_026694026.1 coordinate 19,639, forward strand.
GCCAAGTATATGATGCATGGCATTTTTGGTCGAAAGGTGACGCCAGCTAGCCATTGAGATGATATGATTATGTTAAGATTTGCATTCATATGGATATTGGATTCCTGCTGTTCACCTAGGCTGGCTACAGGACTCCTGGAGAGTTTCCATTGGTTGGGGAAGTACAGTAGGAGGGAGTTCCGGGGGAGGAGTGCTCGCTGCGGTTCCGAGAGGTGGCCGCGTGGGTGGATAAAAAAATCTTCCCGGGCGCGTACCGGACATTGGAGGCAGTTTCAAAAACTAAAGTTTGTTCCTGCTTGAGTGGCTCGTGATTTTTGTGCCCAGCCAGACTGCGGCAACGTTCATACAGTATTCTTTGCAACAGTCAAAAGGAAGAAACAACTACTGGTGATTATCTACCAGTAGTCGGACACCATATGTAGTATATGTGTATTCAGCCTTAAAAAGGACAGATATCCTGATGCATGCTATTGACATACGTTATAACATGGATGAACCCTAAAGTCATTATGCTCCACGGGATAAGACAAACACAAAAGCACAATTACTATATGATTCTCCCTATGAGAGGTATCTAGAATGGACAAATTAGGTATCTAGAATGGACAAGTTAGTTACCAGGGAATAGGGGGAGGGGAGTTGTTGTTTAACGGGGATGGTCTCTACTGGGGATGATAAGCAGCTCAGGAAATCCGAGATGGTAATGGTTGCACAACATGGTGCACGTATACAACAGCATATGTTTGAAAATCACATGGTACATTTAAGAATGGTTAAAATGGCAAAATTTACATTAAATGCATTTTACTGCATTAAAAAAATGTTTTAAAAAGTTGATTCAAACCAGTTCTGACCTGCACAGCTCTGCCCGTCGGGCTGCAACCACCATCCTGCCCTGCAGGAACACCGGACACCCCAGTGTGTGTCACTGCACTGGCCTTCACAGCCACCGTTCATCACAGAGCAGTTTTTACCTGGTGGAGACAGGAAGTAGTTCAAACAGTTGAATGCTGAACCAATATTTATAAACTGTGTTGTGCACATACCTTCTAGGCCTGGTTGAGCAAGTGATGACCAGTTGTGACTGACCTTTGACCCTGCCCTCTGACCCTGCCCTCTGGCCTAGGAACATGGACCCTTCAGAGAGGAGTGTGGAAGAGCAAAAGATAGGAATCCCAGGAGCCAGGGAGCAGGAATTTCTTTCCAGGCCAACAGTGTGAATGATTTCAAGTGCTGGTGTTATTTATTATTCTTGCTCAGGGAACCAGAGACCTCTTATCAATGATTTTTTGGAATGCATGAGTCCGTGAGACCCCTACCTCAGGAAGTGATATACTGGCTTATGAATCCTATTGAATTATCATCCATGTACAACCAGAAGCCTATACTTTGTCCCACTGTTTATGCTTTTAGCATCTTTTAAAATTTATTGGTTCTTTTTAGTTATACATGATAGTAGAACTCATTTTGATACAATTATGCAAGCATGGACTAGATCTCATTCGAGTTAGGACCCCATTCTTGTAGATGTACATTTTGGTGGGACCCACTGTGACGTTTTCATATATGTGTATAGGAAAATCGTGTCAGATTCATTCCACTTTCCTGTTCCTATTCTCCCTCCTTTCCTTCCATTACCCATTGTCTAATCTACTGAACTTCTCCCCCGCCTTTAACATCTCTAATCCATTTTCCTTTAGTACAAAATTTGTTTGGCAGAATTTTACAGTACTAAAGAGGTTTTGTCATATATATGTAAGACCATATTTGGGAAGTAACTAGGAGACAGATGACAAAAAGACTTGGAGAGAGACTCCCACATTCTCCTTTCCCTGGGAACCTGAACCACAGTGATTCTTGTGGTGAGAACCAGGACTTGTTCTCAAGTCAAAGCTGCTTCTCAGTAGCCACAGGAGTCCAGTCTCCATTAAATCCTTAGAGAATTTTATGTTTTTGTCTTAAACAAAATGATCTGGTTCTCAATCAGCAAGACATGTGCCAAATGGTTAACTTGTCTTCTACAGGTTTGTCATTTTCTTTGTACTCAATTTGCAAAGTTGACTTGAGTCTTAAAAAATCCCTAAGCATAAAAAAAAACTGGACTAGTTGATTATATACAAGTAGTTGTGTGCCCTGGGGTCTTCCAGGGAGGGGTCCTTGTAGCAGAATCTCTGCATCAGTCTGGTTTGAGAACACCACTATAGATATTTAAGCCTAAATTGAATGTGTGGGCCTTGTTCTCATAACAAAGCTACAGACATTCAAAGACATAATCTTGGCTTTCTACCAGAATTTCAAAAGCAATACAGTTAGAAGTGTTTAGCTAAAGCTACAAAATGAGAATTAGCCCTCAAAGTTTGATAGCTTAGATAATATATGCTCACACTTGAAAGACCAAAGCCAGGGGCTATAACTGATAAAAGGATCCATCCTTGATACGTGTGAGATTTAGTCCAAGCAGCCTCTCAAAGAGTAGACCTCCATGGTAACTATCGCAGGTCCGCTGTTTAAGCCTATTTCCCACCTCCCACCTTAAGCTAAGCAACTGGTTTCTTACCACATGTGGTGGGTTCATCGGTGCCATCTGCACAGTCTGCTTCCCCATCACACATCAGAGATTCTGGGATGCATCTCCCTTCATCACATCCAACCAGGCCTTCTGGACAGGAAGCTGTGTAGGAAGTGAAGCATATTTTTTTTTCATTGAGACTCACAGGGAATGGTAGAAACAGACAATTCTTTCATGGGTAAAGGGGTAATATTTCTATAACCTAAGACAATTCTAGGTAAGAAAGTTTTATCTTTGCAAATAGAATTTTTTTTCTATTTAAATAGAATTAAAACTTTAGATTTCATCATGAAGATGTTAAGACACCTGGGCAGTAGATGGAATTAGCATTAAACTGATTATCCTAGTTTTAAATAGTTACAAATGAAGTAGTGTTAGAGTTGGTCAACACTTGACCTAAAAGAAGTATTCTATTTATGAGATTGATTTATACTTTATCATAAAAATATTAGAATATATTAGATATTAGAGTATAATAGATATATAGATATTATAGGTTTAATGCTAGAAAAAAAATTAACTGGGATTGTGGTTCACCAAGAAGTCAGGAACAACTACAATGTGTATGTGAGGTCCAGAAGAGAAATGTAGTACTTGTCTTTGGGGATTTACCACCCTTAAGGAGGAATTTTTCCCTCCTACATTGGCTGCACAAGGCTGAGAGTCATCTGTCAGCTTTCCATGGGTTGGGCCATAACTGAATAGTGGGAAGATTCCAGGCAATGCTCAGAGCATCCATCCCTCACAAAAGTTTCTATTCAAGCACTGTTTTACATTTCCGCAGATAACTACATGTTGGTTACTGCTAGGAAGAAGCATCCTGTTTTTAGATATAGGATGCAGCCTCAGTTGTAGGGATTAAAATGCAATTTGCATAAAGCAACCCACATAGTACATCTGTCCTTGAGACACACGTGGGGAAGCAAGGCTCACCACAGACGTGCTCATCTGAGGAGTCGCCACACTGGTCGATGCCATCGCACCTCCAGCTGTCCATCACACACACCTTGTTCTGGCACTGCCACTGCCCAGCCAGACAATGGCTCTGGGGGCAGTGTGCTCTGTCGGACCCTTCTGCACAGTCCTGATGGAGATCGCAGAGTTCCCCAGCATCCAGGCACCGAGACTTTCCTGGACACTGGACTTTATGGTCTGGACATGCTGTCACCTTCACGTCTGAAAGGCAGGAGTTGGCTTGGTGAGGCCGAACCAGTGTTCTATGGATCTGCTTCTCCACTGTACCTATGGGTTGCTCATGGGACTTGGTCTACAGAACTCTGAGAACTAAAAGAGACGCCAACCATTGGAGACACAGTCACAATTTTGTACAACTGAAGTTTCACCCCAAAGAAGTTTTCAAAATGTCAATGAAGCTCATAATCACTTTCATTTTGAAAAAAAATAGAGAGACTCAGGTTAAAAACTCTCTTATAATACCAGAGACAATATCTATATTTAGCACATATGGCATACAGATGTTTAACGACTTCTTTATTTCATTTAATACTATATCGATAAATACTGCTAATGAACAGAGAAGATGAGAGAACATTAAAAATGTGTTCTACCCACCACAATCAACCTCATCGGAGCCATCCAAGCAGTCCCCAGCACCATCACAAAGCCAACTGACAGAAATGCACCTCCCATCGTCACACTGCCAGGCTTGTGGATGTCCACGGCATGCTTCCTCTGCAACCAGGGGTGGTGTTCAAGAAGAGGTGCAAAGGAAGATGAATTTGTCAAGATAGTGGCCGTTTTTAAATTGGGGTTTCATGGTGAGCAGCCCAGCCTAAGTCCTTAGCCCACTTCCTTAGCTTGAGTCCTTGCCAGAAAAAAATAACATAAGCAAAATAGAAGTACAGGGAAAATTGGCCTGAAATTGTATAATTCTACCCTGACTCCACCTCTTATTCAGCCCCACATTACCATACCTCTATAAATATTAACACCCCAGACCAGAGGGCTGTTGTCTCTCCCTCTGGGGAGAGCCAGCATTCTCCATTGAAGGTGTGCTCATTGCTTTACTCTGAGATAGCCTGCATTCTCCCCTAAATGTGCCTCTGCTTTCCTAAATAAACCCGTCTGCTGTCTGTCTGGTGTGTGCTGAAATTCTTTTTCTGCCATGTACACCAAAGACCCTATTCATCCAGGAACACCCCTACAGTGATATAAGGATCCCCAACCCTCAAGGGATGTGGTGGCATATGCCTGTAATCCCAGGGGACTTGGAAAGCTGTGGCAAGAGGATTCCAAGTTCGAGGCCAGCCTCAGCAACTTATCAAGGACTTAGTAAGACCCTGTTTCAAAAAATAAAAGGGCTGGGTATGTAGCTCAGAGGTAAAGTGCCCCTGGGTTCAATCCCCGGTCACCCAAAAACCAACCAAACAAAACCCCCAACCCTCTTCTGCCCTTCTGAGTTCTCAGACCCAGAGACTCAACCCCCTCTGGTTCCCTCTGCCCAGGAGCTCCCTTGCCTCCTCCTCTTTCTGTGCTGTGGCTCCACACCTCTATCTCTGAAGCACTCCCTTTTTGCATATAGCCTGTACTGCACCACCCCCCAAAAATGCATTGCTACTGAGAAAAATAAACAAATTTGGGTTTCATATCATGTATTAAATTAGAGAAGGAATAATTACCAATTTGCCACTGGAGTCAACCCTGAATTTGCTTGTCCTTTTTTCCCAAGATATACTTGTCCCTTACCAAGGGACAACTGCCCAGCAAACTAATAAGGTTTATCCTTCACACCATCCTGCTAGAACACAGTTGCCCAGCAAATCTTTCTGTGACAATGGAAACGTTTTGTGTCTGTTCTGTCACATGTCACTAGTCACATGTGACTACTGGGCACTTGAAATGCACAAGTGGGCTGTGGGTATGGCTTGGTGACAGAGCGCTTGCCTAGCATGTGCAAGGCCCTGGGTTCCCTCCCCAATACTGAAAAGAAAGCGGCTAATATAATACAATTGAGTTTTATTTAAATTTTGTACATTTTAATAAATTTAAGTCCCCATAGGTGGCTAGTGGCCAGCGCAGCTAAAGATCTAAGAAAATCTAGAAACTGTTGGTTCCTTCAAATATTTCCATCTAAGTATGCCTACTGGCAGCAAGTAAACCTAGAGAGTTAAGGTAAAATTAAAAAGCATGGTGGGGCATAGAACAAAGCATTTCTGTAAGCCAAAAAGTTTCTTTCTATCTGTAATATTATGTGGTTGCTAGCTATTCTGTTTTGGGGGAGATATTTTTGTTGTTGTGTTACTGTGCATGTGGTGTTAGGGATTGAACACAGAGCTTTGCACAACTCAGAGCTTTGCACAACTCAGAGCTTTGCACATGCTAAACTCACTCTACCACTGAGCTAGTTCCCCAATTCTAATATCAAATATTCATGTTAAGTTAGCTGTAGTAACTGACCAGGAATATGCAGGCAGGGTAAAGAAAAGGGATGCGGTACTCACCAAGTACCTTGGGGTTTTTGATTTTTTCCTGAGGACTTTTTTCCCTTCCACAATCACAATACAAGGATGTATATAAGTCACCTACTAAGAAGTTTCCCACATATACTGGTGTTCAGGTGACCCTTCTGGAGCTTTGAGCACTTTGAACACAGAATACTTGAGCTTCATTTCAGCATGATATTTGCAAAGTGGCTGATGTGACTATTGGTTTTGTAGTATTCTTTATGATGGTCAATTTGCAAAGTGGCTTTTTCATTGAACAAAGTCTCTAAACTTAGAAAGTTGAACTAACTGATTATATTCCAAACAAATTATGTGTCCCAGGGTCTTCAAGGGTTTCCTAAAGATAAACCACAGGATTACTCTAACTTTTGTATGTGGTTAAGTCTAAGTTGAAGGTGCGAACCTTATTCTGACAATCTCAAGACACATCCCAGGCTCTCCCTGGGAAAGCCTACAACAATCCAAAGAATTCACCATGTCTGCCTACCCTTTAAGATGCTGAAAACCACGAGAATGGACACTTGACAATCTAGCACAAATCGAGTATCCTTTATCTGAAATGCTTGGAACTAGAAGTGTTTCAGATTTGGGATTTTTTAAAAAATCTTAAGAATATTTACATAATAATAGATATGCATAATAATATTCATAATAATAGATCTTGGAGGTGGAACCCAAATCTAAACACAAAATTCATTTATGTTTCATATACACTTCATACGTATAATCTGAAGATTATTATATACAGTTATCTTTAGTGCCTTTGCATTTTGACTATGAGCCACAATACAAAGTCAGGTGTAGAATTTTCCACTTACAGTGTTGTGTTTGTGCTCAAGAAGTTTTAGATTCTAGAGCATTTGGGGGTTTTCAGATTAGGGATATACAACCTGCACTTGGCAATCAGGGTCAAGTTCACGATTGAGTCTTGAGAAGCACTTACCACACTGTTCGTCAGTTCCATCTGCGCACTCTTGCTCACCATTGCAGAGCCAGGCCACAGGAATGCACTTTCCACCACATGCAGCTTGCCGCGTATTGTTACACTCTGCTTCATCTGCATTAGATGATCAAGAAAAAGAGCCATGAGAGTTTCTGGCTCCCTTGGGTACAAGGGAGCACCTTGTCATGATAAAAAGCAGTAAGGGGTCATTTGGGAAGGTCTTCCTTCACCTCATTTTCAGGAAAACACCAGGGGAACTTAGTACCCCAAAGCCCCATGTGGGTTCACCAGTGAACTTCCAGGGAACCAGCTCTTTCTGGGGTCATGGAGTTGTTGCTGGAGGCTTTCTGTGTGCCTCCTTGTTTCCCTGTTAGAAAGAAGCGACTCACATTTGTGCACCCAGAGACATGAGGATGGTGCTTTCAGCTCTGGTTGAATCCCAAAGCCTTGGAGAAGGAATACTTACAAGTTTAGGCTCCAAGTATTTGAGATGTACAGACACATCTTAAAATAACATTAGAATTTTTGATCCTACATAATATCTTTAGCATGCCTCTAATAGCCAGGATATAAATAATTTTCAGTTATTTGCAAGAGTGATTCATATTGTTCTATTCAAGCCGTGAACCTGTGTTTTTTTTTACCTTTCCAAAATGATTGATGTTAAAAATAAGCCAGATACTGACAGTCCTCAAGGCGAAGCAATAGGAAGCCTAACTGTACTTCATTTACTACAGTGACCTAAGTTTCAGAGAGGAAAATCAATCGATTCCTATAAAGTATAATCCAAATCCTGTACTAGAAGTGTCTGCACCATGTGGAGAAGGCCCAGCCAGTCCTACTCTGGTGACAACTGTACACAGCTATGCCATGGAAGTGGACCACAAAAGGCTCCTGTGCAGATTACTCTTCTTGGGAAGGGACAACGTCCCAGTTCTGACTGGTGTCCCTTTGAGGTAGTGCTTTCCATATAGTTATTCCACATTTGATTTTTAAAGTCTGGAGTATAAAAAGACCAAAAATAAAATACTGAGTAAATATCACTTATCAATGGATAGCAGCTTCTCCACCACCTACTCACATTTCATCCAGCTATCTGGCTTAACTCAAGAACAAAACTATGAAATTCAGACCAGTCGATGTCAGCAACTGCTGCCATGGGAACACAGGCTAAGTCACCAGGCCACCTGGGTTAGAGTTTTGGTTAGATCACCTACTTAATGTGATCTTGGGAGAGTTAATTCCTCTCTTTGGACCTCAGTTTTAATATCTATACAATAAGTACAATAAGGCTAGTAAATAAGTGATCCTAAGAGGAAGATTTAAGGATTAAATGAGCACAAAGCTGCTTGGCACACAGTATACCACGTGCTCATAAAGCATTAATTCTTTTGCTACCTCTTCCAGTAGCTCTTTCCAGAAGGATCTCAATTAGGGTTGCAGTCAACCCTCCAAGATTACCCATCACAGGAGTCAGAACTTGAACAGTATTTTGTCCTGGTGATTCTCAATCTGGGAAACAAAAATGCATAAGGATTCTACATACTATCTGCAGACTGGTCTCAAACCTTACTTTTATCTACATGGGGGCTTGCTGTAATTGCATAAGAAATGTACTTAATACATTTATTTATATATTAAATTCACCATAGCTTTCTCAGTCAATACATTAAGTACAATGATTACATGCTGTTCTAAAACAGACAATAAAGACGCCTTCATAGTAGGTTATGTTGGAAATCACTGTTTTGTTTAAAAAAAAAAAACAAAAAACAAAAGACAAATAACTTTAAATCCTGTTTCAGAAGAGTGCAAGCAGATAAGCCACAGCAGAGATACTGGACCATGTTAACAACAAATTCTGAGGGTTAGAACCTTCCTAGGAGAAAAACAACTGTTGTAAAGTGACACCTCCTCCAAGCTGTCAACAGTACCTTGACGCTGTAAATTAAAATGACTAAATCTGCCTTTCATTCATGGTGGACAATCAGGCATTAACAATCCCACAGGGCAGATGGTTTCATAAATGCTGAACATCTCCTACAGCTGACTACATCATCAGCCACTAGTTTGACCCTTGGGGAACAACGCATTTCTCTGCCACCCTGGACACTCCACTCAGCTCATCTGAGCGTTGGGTCTGCCTACACCTAAGAGACATCAACAAGTACAGCAAGAAATGCACTCCTAAGGCACTTCAGGCCCCATCACCCTTTTCCCTGGGCTGTTTTTTTTTTGGCGTGAAGCGGCTCTTCACGAGGTCCTGACCTCCAAAAAGCTACATTTGTTGCCTGTCACACTAGGGCGCAGGTAAACGGGAGATCAGGGCCAGAAAGTGAATCCCACCCAGCCCGAACATTGAGGAGAAGGATGAGCCCAGAAGCAAAAGTGCCCGCGGCACCCCCAGGGTGGAGAGAGCTCCTTTTCCCTGCTGTGACACCGTTGGAAAAAGACACCGATTTCGCTGGCTGAGCCCACCTCCCCTCTCACCCACCTGCAGGTTTGTAAAGGGCCCTGCGACTCATCCAGGCGGCTACTCCTGAGGCTTAGCCTTGCCCACCTAGGACCTCCTCCATAACTCGCCGCCACCGCACAACGGGGCACCCAGCACCCTACGCTAGGTGCCCCAAGTTCTCTGCTTTCAATTCCTTCGGCATCCATCCCCAAAGCAAGGGACACTTGTACCCTGCGCGGACGGTCCCTTCTGAGGGCATCCCCGCCCGAGAACCTCACTCACCGGCCTCGCTGTCCATCGCGATTAGCACCACTGAAAGCAGAAAAAGAAGCGTAGGGCTCCCCATGGCTGGGCAGGAGACGGGGCGCCTCCGGGCTGGAGCGGCGCTCAGGGTGAAAAGAACCGGCAGGGAGGTGGAGGGAGGCGCGCGGCTGCGCCTGGGGCGGGCTCCAGCTTCCCGCGCCCGCTGCTCATTGGAACGACTGGGGAGGAGCCATGGAAGGATGGAGCTGGGAATCCGCGGCACTGCCGGGGAACACCTGCCCGGGAAGGACGTGGGCTGCTCCGGAGAACTGCTGCGCCCTCACATTGGTCTCTGTAGCTCTTTAGCGCTGAGAAGCGGCTGGAACTCCGTGTCCCCCACCTGCAACAGGAAAGCCTATTCAGGTCCTGGCTCCTGACAGACTTAGGGGCAAGGAAAGGGAGGGTCAGCGATATTTAGGTACTTATGAATTACCCAGGAATCTTAAAGTGCTCAAGGTCTGCAACAGGACTTTAGATTCTAAACCCATCGCCCTCACAAGTGCTGTCTTTGTTGCTGGTCCTCTCATTTCATGGAAAAGCAAGGGCTTAATAACTCCAAACTGGAGCATCACTGTGGTTGCAGGTCTCTGGTGCTGTTCTCTTGGAAATAATCCCCTCTTACCCCAACCCCCTTCCCAGGGCATCTAGGGAGAATCAGACCTTCCATAACCCAGGGTTTACGATGACAGCTGCCAGAGGCAGCAACCCTGTTTGGTTAATGGTCAGCCAACCAAGAATACAACACAAAAGCCCTGGAGAATACCATTCCCCTTTCAATCTGTATGGCTGAGAGAAGTGGGATGCTTCCAAACACTTGAAGGTGGACTGGAAGATCACATTTGATGAGTCTCAACCAGAGTCAGGCAAAATCCCATAGGGACATAGACTGTAGGGCTGGAAGGACCCTGAGGTCATCTTATTCAAACACTACTATTTATGAACGTGATGAGGGATAATTTTCATGGGCACTGCCCAACCTGTCCCCCTCACTAAGCTAAGCTGTGACACTCCATCTTTCCAGTATGCCAGGAGAGGTGAATGTCAGTTTCTTGGAAAGAACCTGATGGAATTAGAATTTATTATGTTAAATTGGCAAGGAACATTTATATTTTTGGGGAATGAGAGGCAGCAATAAAATACTAGGAAAAAATAGAAACAGAAAACTGAATTGCAAAGTGCCTCCTTAGATTTTATTTGCAACACTGTAGTCCAACAGCTTTCTTTAAAATCATACCTCCTCTTCATTTTCACTGTGGTTCCATCAAACTGCACTTGAAGACTTCAGAATGCCATATGCTCTGAAGTTTCCTTTAAATTCATTATATGCTCTAATTGCATACACCAATTTAAAAGACCTTCTGGTTTTAGCATGATTTGTACTGAAATGTTGATGCTTTGAAGCCAGATTATTGTAGATACCTAATAGCATTCAGTAACATGATAAGAGTCATCAAGAATAATAAGAATGTAGACCTGTTCTCTTCATATGAAGGCATTAAAACTAGTGAAGTAATTAGCTGCATCCCATAGACCTGGATCAAATCTTAACTAAATGAGATTATATACTGTCTTTGTCAGTTTGGGCTGCCATAACAAATGACTTAACCAACAGATGTTTATTTCCTCAGTTTGGGACATTGGAAAGTCTAAGATTAAGGTTTTAGGTAGATTCAGGTTCTGAGAGTTTACTTCTTGGTTCTCAGATGGCTGTCATCTTAGCATGTTCTCACGTGGCAGGTGGTGGGGGCGGAGCAGAAGGAAGGTAACCAAGCTTGCTCTCATGCCTCCAAGGGCACTAGTCCCATAGTAAAGTCTCCACCCTTATGATATAATTACATCACAAAGTCCCCACGTCTGCCGCAGCCCGGCTGGCTGGGCAAAATAACCGGGGTGGAGGGGGGTGGGGGGGGGGTGAAGAGCAACTTGTGTAGATTGATACAGCAGGAGTGGAAGCCATATATTGCAGGACAGGAGCGGTATTTATACATTCCACTCAGCTTATCTAATTAGCATAAACTAGATACATCAGTCAACCAATAAGGAATCTCCACACTTAATGGCTCCCTGGCATTACTTCACAAACCACTCCCTCTGGCAAAATGCCAGGCACCATCCAGACTTGTTTACAGACTCTTACACACTTCCTAATACTATCCCATCAGGGGTTAGTGTTTCAACATCAGAATTGTGTGGGAAGGAGGTGAACATGCAGTCTATACCTATGTCCATCTATATGACAGCCTTATTATTATTATAAATAGCATTGTCTCTTAATAGCTATACCAGCTCAGAACGTCACAGACAAGTGATGCAACACAAATAATATTTATATTTGTCTTTAAATTACCATATTCTTGGACCTCATTCATTTGAGTCACATGTGTTCTCCTCTTCTTGTCTCTCTTCACATTCCACATTTCGTCTTTTAAACAGATGTCTGTCTGTGGTAAGCAGAATGTCCCCTGCTCCACTTCCATCCATTCTAATACCCAGAACCCATGAATAAGTTGCTTTACATGGGAATGACACTTTGTAAACATGTTTAAATTAAGGATCCTAAAATGGGGAGATTACACTGGATTATTGTGGGGAGGGGGGCACAGCTCAAGCTATTCAGAAGAATTCTTACATGGGAAAGGGGACACAGGGGGGCCAGAGAAGGAAAGGTGATAATGGAGGCAGAGATTGGAGTGGTGTAATTGCTGGCTGGATGTGATGAGGCAAAGAATGTGGCAAACTTCTAGAAGCTAGAAAGGCAAAGAAATGAATTCTCTCCTATAAGACTTCAGAAGACACATAACACCCTGGTGACTGAAGACTTGATTCTAATACCCATTTCAGACTTCTAACTTCCATAATGTTAAGATAATAAATTTGTGTTGCATTAAGCCCCTAAGTCTATAGATGACTGTTATAGCAGCAACAAACTAATATAGATCCCCAGTGACCTTGTTCTTGTTCTTTTCCTAACTTTACTGTCCCTTCATTGTAACCACCACTAATTGCCCTGATTGTCTCTGTCCTCTAACGGAAAAGATACTCCCTAATGGTCAACAGTTCAGAGATCAGGAAGTGTGGGAGGTTAGGAGAGGCAAAAAGAGAAGAGCCAGTTCAGAATGATCCTCCTGCTTTTCCCCAGATGACTAAACCTCACAGTGCTTAACAACCTGGCTCCTGATATCTCCTCCAAGCTCACACCCCCAACAGAGACTTCATCAATGGCAATACGCTATTCATTTCAGCACTTAACTAGACTTGGTCTTGAGGATCTTGAAATTCATCTGTTGATTTCTTTCCTGAAATTGTTTGATTGCAGTGACTGTTGATTTGTATTTGTTTGTCTTACTTGATTTCTCTTCCTTAAAAGTTTTAATGCAGGTTCCCTGTGGATAAGCATAGAAATTCACATCTTTGAATTCACTGAACATTACCAATGACCTAGTATATTCCAAACATCATTCTGAATACTGGGGATGCACCAATGAGCAAAGTCAATATATTTTTTTTTAAATCTATCTTCATTCTAATATAAGTGGCTGGCAGGAGAGAGGAAAACAGTAAGTTCAAATATTTTGTAGTTCGTTATAGAGTGAGAAACTCTTATGGAGAAAATGAGTTGGGTAAAAGGAATATGGAGTGTTGATTGGGGGGAGGGATGTTGGAAGTCTAAAGAACATTGCCATTAGAGCGCTCACTGAGAAAGTGTCTTTTGAACAAGTAAACAAGATAAACTTCTCACTCCAACCATGAGAAACTAAAGACTTTGAATATACACACCCACCACAAACCTCTAGAAAATTAAATAAAACATAAGACCCAATTATTTTCAGACACACTGAACAACAGGGAGTTCAGAACTGTGATCACTGAAAGAAACAGATGTCTTACCCCAGCCCAGGCTTCCTGCTGAAAACGGAGTTTTGAGGCAAACTCATCCTCCTCTTCTGCCGGCAGGTGACATGGGTCTGCCTAAGTTACAAGCCTCTGCAGCCATAAAGCACGCTGCAGCTCTCAATGATGGATTGGGTCTTTCAATGTTGCAACAAACCCCAGCACCGCAATTTCTTCTGAGTTCTTGTCTCTTGAATTCAGAATATGAAGTCCTGAGAGACCAGGATGAGCAATTCAAATGTGCACAGAAACCAAACTCCAACAGCACGAAAGTGAACCTAAAGGGATCACAGTTTCAGTGTGTTAGTCTAGGGGTTTATATAGCACTTGCTCCAATGCTATTGGTCCAAATTTATGCTAATCAGAGCTTGAAAAGGTATAACCCTACTGGTCCAAAATTATGCTAATTAACACTTGGAAATGTACTAATGCTATTGGTTAGCTTTGAATCCCAATGGATTTGCCTTGCTTCCATTTTCTCAACACTTTTCAGGAAGCTGAAGGTTGAGGTCCATGAATTGCGCATGCTTGGGTGGAAGAGCTGGATCTGGAGCTGCAAGACCACGTGCAGCTGGTGTCTGTGCTAGGACGGCAGGTCAATGTACCTTGGCTCGCCGGTAGTGTTGGTCTGTTCTTCTTATGCCCAAGCAGGCATGGCAGGGTCCGTGCAGCCTCGGCCCATGCTTGTTGCCTGTTGTCCAGCCCGCCCAAGTTGTTGTTCCACCACTCCACCACTGCTCTGCTGCCACTTGTCCCCAGGGACCAGTGGACCAGCTGAGCAGCGTGGCAGCTGGGGAGCCCTATCAGTACCTGGAGGCAATATCCAGACTAGATCCCAGGGAGAGGAACTCCAGACAGATCTGGGGGTCTCACTAAGTTAAGGAGGCAGAAATCGAGTTCAGGGAGGCTAAAGAGGCTAGAATTTTCAGGTTAGGGTTCCAAAGTGAAGGAATCTATATAAAAGAGTTTCAGAAATCTGCATAGGAAGGCTGAACTTGCTTGTGTAGGCATAGGGTGAAACTCCATGAAACTGCAAGGATAGGAAGGAGAAAAGGTATTGGGAAGTTGTAACTAATTTACAATTTTTAAAAAGGTTAGTAAACATTTAGGTCCCCTCCAACAAGAGTAAAAAGACTTCAGTAAATGTAAAATCAATTGGTAGCAACTCCAGAGGTCAGTGGCTTACATCTGGGGCAGAAATAGCCCTATAATACATGATATTCTAGACCTTCCCTAAAATAACTCTTAAAATAATGAAATGAACTTGTAAGTGACAGCCTGTCATAGAAAAGTTCAGTGCTTTTTAAAGTAATAAACATAATTTGAGAATTCAACAATGTAAAATTCAAATCATCTGATAGTTGGTAAAAATCGATAGACATCAAAAAGCAGGAGAAAAAGGCATAAGATAAGCAATCAATGAGAAAGACACAGAAGATGAAATTAACAGAAGAATTCTAGAGTCGTTATTATGAATGTGTTCGACATGCTAAAAGATGTAAAAGAAAACTTTGGTTTAATGAGTAAAGAAAAGGAAATTGTTCAAAAGAACCAAATGGAACTTCTAGATATGGCAAACTTCATTTCATGGGATTTATAATTGATCATACAAAAGTAAAAGTTATTGAATCTGAACACAGAAGAGAATGTATTCAGAATGAAGCACCAGGGAAAAGAAAAATGAAATGAAGAGTCTCAGCAACTATGGAACAATATCAAGCTATGCAACATATCTGCAATTAGTCACAGAAAAGGGGGGTTCAGGATATTTGAAGAAATAATAGCTGAACATTTTTTAAATTAGGTAAAAAGTATAAACTCAATATTATCCAAAAAATTCAACTCAATCAGAATAAATTCAAAAATACTGCATGATGCCTCTTCATAAACAAATAACAGAAAACCCATGATGAAGAGAAAATTCTAAAAAGCTGCCGAGCAAAGAGATGAATGTGCAGTGGAAAGAACAAAGATAAGAATAATGGCAGACTTTTATGAGAAACTATGCAAGCCAGTAGACTGTGAAACGACATCTTTTGGTGGGAGGGGAGGTGTTTATGTTTCACTCTTTTTCTTCCCACATTTTTGGTTGGTGCATTATGATAGTACATCACGGCAGGATTTGTTGTTGCATATTTATACATGCATATAATATAACAATAAAATTTGACCAATATCACTCTCTAGCATTTGTCCCAATATAACATTTTTTTTTTAAATTTTTTATTGTTGGCTGTTCAAAACATTACATAGTTCTTGATATATCATATTTCACAATTTGATTCAAGTGGGTTATGAGCTCCCATTTTTACCCCATATACAGATTGCAGAATCACATCAGTTACACATCCATTGATTTACATATTGCCATACTAGTGTCTGTTGTATTCTGCTGCCTTTCCTATCCTCTACTATCCCCCCTCCCCTCCCCTCCCCTCCCCTCCCCTCCCCTCTTCTCTCTCTGCTCCCTCTACTGACATTCGTTTGTCCCCCTTATATTATTTTTCCCCTTCCCCTCACTTCCTCTTGTATGTACTTTTGTATAACTCTGAGGGTCTCCTTCCATTTCCATGCATTTTCCCTTCTCTCTCCCTTTCCCTCCCACCTCTCATCCCTGTTTAATGTTAATCTTCTTCTCATGCTCTTCGACCCTACTCTGTTCTTAGTTACTTTCCTTATATCAAAGAAGACATTTGGCATTTGTTTTTTAGGGATTGGCTAGCTTCACTTAGCATAATCTGCTCTAATGCCATCCATTTCCCTGTAAATTCTATGATTTTGTCATTTTTTAATGCAGAGTAATACTCCATTGTGTATAAATGCCACATTTTTTTTATCCATTCATCCATTGAAGGGCATCTAGGTTGGTTCCACAGTCTAGCTATTGTGAATTGTGCTGCTATGAACATCGATGTAGCAGTGTCCCTGTAGCATGCTCTTTTTAGGTCTTTAGGGAAAGGGTACACTTGTACATTGCTGGTGGGACTGCAAATTGGTGCAGCCAATTTGGAAAGCAGTATGGAGATTTCTTGGAAAGCTGGGAATGGAGCCACCATTTGACCCAGCTATTCCCCTTCTCGGTCTATTCCCAATATAACATTTTTAAAGTGCTAAGAGAAAAAAAAATGAGTAACAAATGTCAATGTAGAAATAGTGAACAAGCAAAATGAAAGCAGAATGAAAAATTTATCAGATGAACAAAAGTTGAAGAGAGAATTTGACACCAGCAGTCCTGTACTATGAGAAATGTTAAAGAAATTTTTATGATGGACAAAAAATGATACCAGATGAAACCTAGAATCTTCATAAAGAACAAAGCAGCTTTTAACTAGGAGTGACAGAGACTAGTAGATAAATATCCCAGGTCCTTCACCCTGTAATAGAATAACTCCAAAGAGCACATTCTACAAGAATTCTCCATTTTCTAGTTGATTTCCACTTGGCCAAAGTGGCAAATAGACTATATTTAGGCTCCTTTTCTCACTAGAAGTGTCAAAAATTTAGGTAAATAAAAAAATGTTAATTATTATTTCTAATTTTCTTTTTAAAATAGTTGACTGTTGAAAGCAAAAAATAATTGGAATGAACTTTAGGATGCATAATATATATTTCATTGCAATAAAATATATGACAATAGAAACTCAAAGGACAGGAAGGAAAAATGGAAGTATACTGTTGTAAATGATTATATGTACACTACTATATGGATTGCTGCAGTCCTGACTTGTTTACAGACTCTAACAACGGATTGTATGTACACTACTATTGGGATATAATATGATTTGAGGTTAGACTTCGATAAATTTAAGATGAATGTTGTAAATACCAAAGCTCCAATAAAAATATAAAACAAAGAGGTCAATGAGCTGGGCACAATGGTGCATGCCTATAATCCCAGCAGCTTGGGAGGCTGAGGCAGAAGGATTGCAAGTTCAAAGCCAGCCTCAGCAAAGCAACTCAGTGAAACCCTGTCTCTAAATTTTAAAAAAAAATATTTTTTTAATATAAAATAGGTCTGGGGATGTGGCTCAGTACTTGAATGCCACTGAGTTCAATCCCTGGTATCCAAAAAAAAAAAAAAAAAAAGTCAATGAGCCAGTAAACCAATAAGCCAATAGTAGAGATTAAATTAAAAAAAAAAAAAAAAGCTTAATAAACCCCAAATCAGAAAGAGAAAGTGAAAAAAAAAATGAAGCAAAGAACAGATGGGACAAACATAAAACAAACAGTAGGATGGTAGGCTTAAATGCATAGATTTAAATAAATAAGTACATGAAATGTAAATGTTCTGAGCACCACAATTAAAGGAACTAAGGGACTGAGCCATGAGACTATTTAAAGAAAGAACATTAAAGACAGAGGAAGCAAGTACAGGACTCCCATTCAGGAGCAGACCTTCATGTTCATGGTGCAGGAGGAAGACCATGCAGCAATAGAGAGTGGGCCAGAGGAATGTGGAGAAGAGGAGGTCAGAGATGTGAAAGGGGTTGGGGTCAACAGATTACCTGGGGCCTTGCCTGACATTGCATTGCAGACTTTTGTTTTTAATCTGATTGCTCTAGGAAGCCTTTGGAACTGTCCCTCCTAATAAGTTAGCCTGTATCCACATGCATCCCACAGCCACGTGTGCTCAGCAGCTCTGTGGTGAGTGGCTACCATATTGGATAGTACAGACATAGAATACTTCCATCCTCACAGAAAGTTCTACTGGTCATCACTGGAAGGTTTTAGAGGAGATGAACAGCATGGTTTTATATTTTAACAGGACACTTTGGCTCCAGTGTTAAAGGCAGACTGCATGGGGCAAGGGTAAAAGGAATAATGGCATGTTTTCGTATTTAATCAGAAATGTCAAAAATAAAGAAAAACTATGGCTAAATCCAAAATAAGCAATAGTGAGTTAGGAAAATAATATTTTTATATTAAAAGATAAATACTGTTTTAAACTTCAAAAGTGTTGTAACAGCAAACTACTTGACATAAGTATTTTCAACTTAAGCGTTTAGAACATAACGGAGATTACTTTCATCTTTGGATCTACTGTGGTGCATTACATCAAATGGCACACACAACTCTCCAACTAAACTGTTGTGTGAAGTAGAAGCTGTTTTTGCCTCACTCATATATTCTCATCCAGTACCATTTCTGTATACACCAGCTAAATCCAGAAGCCTGGTTCCCTTTGCCTGAGCATGTTTTGTGGCCTCTGCAACTCACTGGACCTGCTCAGGTAAAATATCAGAAACACCAGGGAGTGAATACTATCAACCAGTGACTGACAGAAACCTGAAGCTCAATTCCACCGTTGCTTTATCCAATAGTAGAATAACTCTGAAGAGCATGTTCTACCTGGAGTCTCAGTTCTCTAGCTGGCCACAGTGGTAGGTAGACTACATTGGGGCTTCTTTTTCTTCTCTGTTCAATTTCTTTACTTCCCTACCAGTGTCTGGGATCTCATTCCAAATCAAACTATTCCACTAAAATATTTATCTGCTTCGCTGAAATACAGACTAAGAAACTGTCCTCAGTTCTTCCTTTCCTGCTGTAGAATGAGGTGCCTTTGGGGCATCTTATTTATAGCACAGAGGTGGTTAAGTGATTTGGTTTCAAAAGCAAATTGAACTGGACGTTTCAATACAAGAAATATAAGTTTTATTTGATGCTGTTAAGAGTAATTGCTTCTAATCAGAAGTATAATCTGAGACCAGTTTAGAAGGTTGGAAAGATGAAGTAAGTTGTAACTTCATAAAAGGCATAAGACACAATGACTGGTGGAAAATCAACCCTACACCTGCATACAACTGGAAAATTGATCAAATTATATGAAACATTTGTTTTCAGAAATCTGCCAAAGGCAGCAAAGGGAATAGATCCAGTGAGCCTTGCAGTCTCTGTTCTTTCCACCTGGGCCCTTTACTAAGGCTAGAAGCAAAGGGGGAACAATGGGATCTCAGAACTGGAGACAGAGATCAGAGTTCTGGGAGCCTGAGAGGGCTAGAATGTAAGGGGTAGAGTGCTGGAAAGCAGGGAACTCTTTTGGAAAAGGAATGTCCAAATATGTAGGAGTTCATTTGAGACCTTGGCTAAATTCTTAGTTATACATATATAGGGTGTGATTTCAGGAAGAAGACAAAGAAAAACTAGTGCAAATTTAGTGCAGAGAGTTCTGAACAGTTATTCAATACATAGTATTTAATAGCCTAAAAGACTAGTCCTAAAGTAAAGGCTTAAAAATTACTAAGTATCCCTCCTCCTCAAAAGATTTTGTCTATCAATATTTGCTATATCATAAATTAAAACAAAGATCTTAAAGAATATTTAATAATTCCATTAAAAGAACAATGATGAACCTATTATGTGTTAGCATAACATTTTCACAAAAACAATCACATTTTCTAAAAAAAAATTAATGAGAACAGTAGCACTGTTTTACATTTTCAAAATCTCTTTAATGACATTAATAGAAGACAGCTGTAGTTCTCATATGTGCTTTTGCTTTCAATCTGTTGTGATATGTTGTTTTGGTTTCAGTGTATGAAGAAAATCTGGCCTTGCACAGATACATGGTTGGCTATGAGAAAAGTATTACCTTTTGGGGTAATTGTCCTTATTCTTTGTTATAATTATGGATTGGATTATGTCTTCTCAAAAGAATACATTGAAATTCCTATTTATGGGATCTCAGAATATGACCTTATTTGGCAATAGAGTATTTACAGATTTAAACAAATTCAGATGAGGTCATTAGAGTGGGCCCAAAGTCAATACAATTAGTGACCTTACAAAAACGGGAAATTTGAACAAAGACATATGTGCTGGGAGACTGAACAATGTGAAAAGAACAGGGAAAATGCCAGGTACAGATGGAGGCAAAGGTAGGAATTATTCTGCCACGAACCAAGGGTCTGGGGCTACCAGGAGCTGGAAGAGGAGGATCCTTCCCTAGAGATTCAAAGGGAGCCTGGCCCTGCTGACACCTTGATTTCAGAATTGTGAGACAATAATTTTTGTTCTTTTAAACTGTTCCCCCACTCTTTTTTTATGGACATTTATTTTATTCATTTTTTTATATGCAGTGCTGAGAATTGAACCCAGTGCCTCACACATGCTCTACCACTAAGCCCCTAAACTGCCCAATTTAAGGTAGTTTGTTATGTTGTTCCTAGGAAAGTAACGTAGATTGCTAACACCAAATTTGAAGAAGTGATACTTTCTTAAAAGTTAGGATATTTGACATTTACAACCATACCCTTGCAATTAGAATCATTTATGCAGGCGTGGGGGGAACAGTAAAAAATTTCCTGCTAAATGTTTCCATGTTCAAAAAATTTGATATTTTGTGAAAGGGACCCAGTATGTTGGTAACCAGTGTCTTGCAGAGAGGAAATACACAATAAATAGCAAATCAAGTTAACTACGTTTAAAGCTTCTTCTGTTTTTTTTTTTCCTTTTTAATTTAATGTCTCAGCCTTTGATAAGCTCTAGAGAAGAAGGTTCATTGTCAAATCTAAAAGATGCTTAATGGATTTGGTTGATCTAAAGCTAATCTTAAAAATCTTAAAATTATCTTCAATAAAAATAAAACTGCAATCACTTTCAGCTCTGGTTGATTTAAAGAAAAAGCAGTATTAAGACATTTATTCTGCTCTCCAGGCAGTAGAGACGTAGGTAACTATATGAAGTGCCAAGCACTAGAGATAGTTACTCTGATGTGTGAACTTGACTGGGTAATGGGATGCCCAGTTGTTTTGGAAGTGTGTCTGCGAGGATGTTTCTGGAAAACATTAGCACCTGAATCAGTAGAATGAGTAATGAAAATCCATGCAGGTAGGTATCATTCAACCCACTAAGGACCTGCATAGAACTAAAGGCAGCAGAATAGCAAAGTCACTCTGCTTCAGAAATCCATCATCTGCTCTCAAACATCATTGTGCTCCCGATTCTCAGGTCTTTAGACTCAGTTTGGAACTGACACTACCAGCCCCCCCCCCACCAGCCCCAGTTCTTGGGCCTTCAGACTTGACCCAGATCTTATACCATCAGTTTTCCTTTTGGTTTGATCTTTGGGTTTAATCTAGAATCATATCACCGGATTCCTTGGTCCTCCAACATGTAGACAACAGGTCATGAGACTCCTCAACCTCCATAATCATACGAGCCAATCCTTCATTATAAATCTCTTCTATTCATCTGTATCTAAGTCTATATCTATATCTGTGTCTTTATCTTCATTTTGTTTCTCTGGAGAACTCTAATATAGTACGATACAATTTAGGGCAGTGGAAACACAGCAGCAAACCAATGATTGTCCTGATTCTGCAGGACAGTTTGATCGACCTGGTCAAAAAATTCTCAGGATATGTCATGGAAGCAAAGATGAGAAGACAGGAATGGGTCTGTGAGAGGCACAATCAGGGAAAGCTTCAGCCAGGGCATGACACTGAGGTGATTTTTGATAGTCATCCTTGTGAAGAACATTCCAGGCAAACAGAGTAGAAAATATGAGGAAACAAAGGTATGTTCTTAGAACCTGCTGTTAGTGCAGAATCCCTGGAACAAAAGATTTTCACAGGGGTGGTATAGAATATGAGGCTGAACAGATAGAGGTCCTGGAGCAGGAAGTACTGGATGAGCTGAGCTAAGTCCTGCAAATTTTTGAGAAATTTTTAGTGGGGAAGAAATCCAGCTAAATTCACATTTTCAAAGGATCGGTTTGACAATATTCAAGTTGTAATTATAAAGACATTTTTTTTTCTTTTGTGACATAATTTGCCCTGCAGAAAAATTTAAAATTCCACAAATGTTTTAAGATATGGAACCATCATTAAAATAAATTAATGGCCTTCCAAAATGACTATTCTGATGCCTCCTCAAGATTTTCCAGCTACAATTTGAATACAGTTTCTTGCCCATCTATCTCTGTAGCATATTGGAGGACAGAAGCTAATCAAGGCTAGGGAGGAGGAGGAAGGAGAGAATTGTGAGGATGGTAGCTTGGTTGATGACAAGTTGACTTTCTGAAGCCAATTTACACAAAGATTTAAGCTATGTCCAGCCTGAGCATCAACAAGTAAAAAGAAGATCCAGATGGTGAGAAGGTGTAGAAAGTAGAGCACAGTTATTCTAGAAGTTCTAACTAAATGGGTTCATGGCTTACCAAATGAAGATAAATCAGCTGGGCACATAGAGCTGGCTTTTCACACAGTGGCCTCAGGAGAAGGGAAGAGCCACCATAAATGAGACCTGCTGGGAAAGGAATGGTTTGTGGGCAAGAATGGGCTGCAACCTTCACATCCAAATCCTTGAACCACAGATCTTTAATAACATTCATGTTCAGAATTAGGATTTTTTTTTAAGAGAAAGAGAGAGAGAGAGAGAGAGAGAGAGAGAGAGAGAGAGAGAATTTCTTTTAATATTTATTTTTTAGTTTTTTCGGTGGACACAACATCTTTATTTTTATGGGGTGCTGAGGATTGAACCCAGCACCCTGAGCATGCCAGGCGAGCACGCTATCGCTTGAGCCACATCCCCAGCCCTAAGAATTAGGATCTTAAAAAAATATATATCTGAACGATCAAAGATAAATTAAAATATTCTGAAGTGGCAAAAGCCAAGCTACTTGGAGAAAGAAGATTGAAATGTTACTGTAAAGCTGTCCTTGGTTGACTTTTTGGCCATTTGGGATCCTAGCCCCTATCTAAGAGCACCCAAATTTCCTTTGGAGGGGTTAAATCCTCCCTGTTGTGAGTGGTCCTTGCCTACAGCCAAATGAGCCTGGCTGGAGCCTTTCTCCTCTCTAGAATAGTAGAGAGCAGGCATGTAACTCAAGTTTGGTTTTGGGGCCCTCCCCTGGGACTTCTGTTTAGCAATAACAGAAGCAGTAACATTTCTGGTCTTGAGGGAAAGCATTCTCCCTCCTGTGAGATATTAGTTGTGATTTTTTTTTTCACAGATGCCATTTACCAGATTGATAAAGTTCCTTCCATTTCTACTTTGTTCAATGTTTTTACCACAAAAGGACATTAGATTTTATCAAATGATTTTCTGCATCTTATAAAGATAATCATGAATTTTTTATCCCTTTTCTGTTAATATGCTATATCATGTTGATTTACTTTCAGGTATTAAACCAACCTTACATTCCTGGGATGAATCCATCTCACTAGATAATAAACATAAATTTATACTAAAGAAGTCCAATGTCGTTCATGGAGTAATACACAACAATATTGACTCATGAAAATGAGAGCATGTTGTTAGCATAGTACATATATCAACACATCACAATGAATCTGTGATCTTTGTAAACATAATGTGACCCTTCAAAGTGCACTGACAGAAATTCTGAAGTCACAACTAAGAATAAAACAGGGAAAATTGCTATTAAAACTTTTCACAAATGATAGTTACTAAAATTATTTGGCATTATACAAATTCCATCCTCTAACTGAAATTTTGTAACTTGTGTATGATAAGCATAGTAAATCTCTATCAACAATTTGATTCACAAACACATTTTTTTTCTTTCATGCTGCAAAACTGAGGACTGTGTGGGTGTCTGTGTGTGCATCACACAACTGAAGGGAATAAATGTTGAAAGATGATGTGCCAGGAAATAATAGTCTGAAAAAAATTTCATGAAAGAGATGAAACTTTAGCAGCAATTGGAAGGAAAAAGGAAACATACCACAGAAGATCATTTATGAAGTCAAATCTGGGTGATTTTTTTTTTCAGCCATGTATTTAGCAATGTGGCAAACTAAGTCACTTTGAAAGAACCCATCTGTTTGAGTATAAATACCCGAGAATTGTCTTCCCTGAGCCTCCCTTGCTGGTGGTGTCCATTTGTGTCATGTAATTAGCGGGTAGCTAACATAACAGCAGTCGGAAACTGCTGTTTGCTCCCATTTTAGTGACAATCTGCTTCTTTGCCAGTGACTTTGACCACATTTACTTGGGATGTGCATGCCATCGTCCATTTGATTTTCACTTTCCTCTTAAAATTGTGTCATTCATTATTTTAATGTATCCATTTCTAACAAGTTATTAAAATGTTACCACTGGTTAAAATATATATATATATATATATATATATATATATATATATATATATATATATAGGCTCACTCTTTTAAACTTCTTTTGCTGTGTTTTTCCTGTTTACTCCTTTTCCTACACTTCTCCAAAGAGCATGAGCTGGGTTTTAACATGTGCTTCTGAGTTAAAGATCTTGAAGTTATAGGACAGGAAAAAATAGCACCTCCTTGGCATTTCATTTATAGCATCATTATTTTTTAGTTTAGAACAGTAGTGGCCAAAATTTATTGCTAGCTGGTGGGACTGAAAATTGGTGCAACCACTCTGGAAAGCAGTTTGGAGATTCCTCAGAAATTTTGGAATGGAACCACCATTTGACCCGGTTATTCTAGTCCTCAGAATATACCCAAAGGACTTAAAATTGGCATACTAAAGTGATGCAGCCACATCAATATTTATAGCAGCTCAATTCACGATAGCTTAGCTATGGAACCAACCTAGGTGCCCTTCTACAGACGAATGGATAAAGAAAATGTGGTGTATATACACAATGTAATATTATTCAGTCATAAAGAAGAATGAAATTATAGCATTTGTTGGTAAATGGATGGAACTGGAGATTACCTTGCTAAGTGAAATAAGCCAATCCCCCCAGAAAAAGGCTGGATGTTCTCTGTGGTATGTGGATACTAACACATAGTAAAGGTTGGGGAAATAATAGCAGATCATTGGATTAGACAAAGAGGAATGAAGGGAAGGGAGGGAGATGGGAATGGGAAAGACAGTAGAATGAATCAGACATAACTTTCCCCGTTCCTGTATGAATACATGACCAGTGTAACTTCACATCATGTACAACCACAAGAATGGGAAGTCATACTCCTTGTATGTATAATATGTCAAAATACAGTCTACTGTCATGTATAACTAAAAAGAACAAATAAAAAATTTAAAGAACAATAGTGGCAGATTTTATCACACATCTTGGTCCATTTGGGCTGTTACAACAAAATATCATAAACTGGGATACTTAGGAAGAACGGAAATTTATTTCTCATAGTTCTGAGATTGGAAAGTCCAAGATCAAGGCTTTGGAAGTTCAGGGTCTAGTGAGGGTTCACTTCCTGCTCACAGATGGCACCTCGTCACTGTGTCCTTACATGACAGAAGGGACAAGACTTTTCTAAACTGGGACTCTGTTCTCATTCGTGAGGGTTATTCATGACCTCTCTCCCTTCCAAGACACACCCCCCCTATAATATAATCACTTCATAATTAGGTATTGTGAAATTTGGGGGTTTGGGGGGGTCATAAATATTTAGACCATAGCAGTATGGAATTATCATAAGTAGGGGGAAAAAACAGTACAGATAATGACTCCAGAGCTGCATCCAGATGTTTGGGGACAGTGTTCAGGCAGTGGGTTTTACTTCCATAATAAATTTCTAACAACAAAACCCAGTATCTAGTGAGTTTTGTCCTGTACTAACCCTGGCATTGTTTGGTCAGCCTGGTGTCCACTGGGTCCTATATTGCCACCAATTCTACCTCTTCCCCCTCTCACATCTGCCCCATCCTTAGGGAATCAACCCCGGTCCAACCCTCCATGCCTCTCAAATGCCCTTCTCAGCTGTTTTGCCCAGTTTCTGTGCTCAGTGTCAGTATTTCTGAGCTGTTTATTTCTCTTCAGTAGGCTGCTCTCTGGAAGGGCCATAGCTGTTTCAGATTCTCTTGAAGATTAAAGAGAGCTCTTCCTCTATGTAGCAATTTCCTTTTTTCTGCTTCTTTTTATCAAATACTACAAGATCATGACTAAGAGAAAGAATTGTCCTGTTTTGAATGTGGGACTCGATGCATTTATCAGAGTCTGTCTCTCTCTCTCTCTCTCTTAAATTTCCTTTTATTTGTTTTTTTGTTTTGTTTTGAGTCTTGCTTTTGTTGCCATATCAAGGTAGCCCTGGTTTAGTCCATCCTACTGGTATCTGAAGATCAGTGCACATTTGTTTATGAAATAACAACAAAAATCACTTCCCAACAAGATCCAAGAAGTCAAATAGGAAAAGAAATGAATGGCCTAGAATTGGAGAGAGCTGAATTCTATCCTTTGCTGTGCTGCTGATTGGCTGTCTGGCTTTTATTAAGATTCTCAGCCTATTGGCCTTCGTATATAAAACCAAATGGAGGGAGTCGGTCCTCTTTCAGATATGTTTCAACTTTAGCATTCTATAAATCTAAAACTATGTGGTTACAAACATCTAGTATCACTCTTGAAAACCTATGGAAGAGAATCTGAGAAAATATCAGGTTCAGCCTACATTTCCCGGCCTTCCATCTTCCCACCTTGCTATGGTTTAGATGTGGTGTGTTTCCCAAAAGTGTCATGTGCTTGAAGCTTGGTCCCAGCATACAGGGTTGAGGTGGGGAAATCTTTAAGAGGCGGGGACCAGTGGAGGGTGACTAGGTCGTGGGGACACCTCCCATCCCTTATGACTGGATTACGTGGTCCAGAAGGAGTGTTATCTCTCATGGGCCTATTGGCATGAAAAAGCAAGGTCACTCCACATTTTTCACCCCTTTGCATTACACTAGTTATCTTTATGCTTTTGTGCATTATTATGATGCGGCCAGAGGTGTGTGTTAGGACACCAATGCCATACTGTTTGAACCTAGCAGCCATTGAAATTTCAGAGTCAAATAACCTCTTTTCTTTATACATTATCTAGTATCAAGCATTTTTTATAGCAACATTAAATAGACTAAGGCACATCTCCTTGTTATACCACCCAAAAACCAAGAAAAGAAAGATATGCCCACAAGTGTTCATGGCTGAGGAAAGTGACCAGGGCTTGCTTTTTTATGCTTTAATATGCATGTAAATTATCAGGTATCTTATTTTTGTGTACATTCCTCTTCAATAGATTCGGGGTGTATTTCTAACAAAACTCCAACATAAGGCTGAGGTTACTTGTATGTGGATCCCTTTGTGAGCATCACAAGTTTCTCAGGAGTACTTGAGCCCATCTGAAGAGTGAATTCTCCAGAGGATGGGACAGATGCAGAAACTTGCTGGCATGCCGTGCAGACAGCAGAGGGCCAGGCTGGTGGATCCACTGCCTCTCCAGTATGGAGGCTGCAGGGTACAGACAGCAGATGCTGAGGCTTTTAGAAGGAGCCCAATCAAGAAACTCTGTTGGATCTCATTTTGTGCTCTGCATTTGTGGTCTTTTGGGAAACTAAAGGAGCTGATCTGAGCTGCATGAGGAGTGAACTGCTCCCAAGCTTCATCATCATAAGAGCTTTTTCTTCTTTCCCTTGAGCCTCCCCCCCACACTTTTTCCTCTTCCCTTCCTCAAAACATTAAAATGTCCCCTCATCCACGTAAACCTGGTTTGCCCCTCATGCACCACTTCCTGCCAGCTCACCCCTTGCTGTGGTTCTTTGGTGCCCGACTTCTGGGGCTGAGGGACCTTACTGCCATGAACAGGCAGTCACTGAGGAAGGATGGGCTGCCTGGCCCAAAGGACAGGGAAAAGGGCTGAAGCAGAACCCCCTGATGGGACAGGAGAGAACTGTCATCAAAAACATCAGAAGAACTTTTAGGAGATGCCATGGAGCAAAAGGACATTCAGGGATTCCAAACATGACTTCTGCATTTAGAAATTCGATAGAGGATGCGAGAAATACAGGAGTCACTGCTCAGAAGCAAACTGGAATTTGAAAAGAAATGGAAGAAATAGCTGAAGACACCAACTAATGCAAGAAAATAGAAAACATGAGTGAGAAGACAGGAAAGGAGACCCCAGCCCAGAATTTTGTGAATAGTCAGAGGTTTCAGAGGGAGAAAAAGCATCTGTTGAAGGAAAATTAATGTTAACACAAATATAAAGAAAACATGCATGAGATGAAGAAAGACATTATCTGTTTTTCCCAGGCAAAATTAATGAGAACGGACACACACCAGGTCATGCATCATGAAAATTTCCGAATACCATGGATGGAGAAGATACAACATTTTGGATGGAGGAAAAAAAATACTTGAACAGAATCGAAGCTAGTGCCAAACTTTTCATTTGCAGACTTTTGATAGAATTTTGAGCTGGGAATTCCTCTCAAAATTCTATCAAAATTGAATTTCCCTCACTCCAATGTGAGGGAAAAGAAGGATAATTTTGGAAACTCAAGAACTCAGAAGCTCATCACCATTGTTTATACCATTACTAAGGAAATTATAGAATATCCTAAAGAAAAAAAGTAAAAATTAGTTCAAAGCTAAGACCTAATGACAGGTGAAAAACACATTAAGAATACATACAGGTCCCGGAACCGCCCTGGCTCAGGGCTGCGGAGTCTGCGGAGGCTGCTTCTTGGACCCTGCTACTATCAGAGCAAACACCAAGCACTAAGAAGCCGAATTCCAGCTCCCGGAACTGAGCCCGCGGGGGCTGCTTCTTGGAGCTTACACTTATAGGAGCTTACACCGAGCACGGAGCGGCCGAGTTCCGGCTCCCGGAACTTCCCTGGACCGGGGCTAGGAGCCCGCGGAAACTGCGTCTCGGTCCGGGTCCTGCTGAGGGCCGGTCAGGACTCACCCGTTGCTTGGGTTGCCCGGCAAGGGGAACGAAATGCTGCCATTCGCATAGGATACCAACATGGCAGAGATCTGATGTCAGCAGAAAGCGGTGGAGGAGAGATCTTCATCAATACCAGCGGTGACATAAGCAGTTGGTCTCCTGGTAAGGGGGGTGAGGCTCAGTCACCCGAGTCTCCTAAATTTGTCCTCGAGCCAGAGGGAAGGAGCCGGGCCGCCGCCAGCCCCCGGAGCAGGCCCAGCGGCTCGCCAGCGTGGTGACCGCGTGACCCCAATTGGAGAGGGGGCGGAGCGGAGCCGCCACCCACACCCGCCAGGTGGGCAGACCCACGACCCAGTAGTACATGGGCGTGGTAGGAGGGGCAGGGCAGAGCCGCCCTTCGCGCTTGCAAGGTAAACAGACCTGTGACAGCCTGGCGGGTCAGGCCCAGTGGCCTGCCAGTGTGGTACACACATCATCCCAACTCGAGTAGGGGCAGAGCAGATCCTTCTCCCACGCCCGGATCAGGCCCTGCTGGTGTGATGGTCACGTGACCCCATTGGAGTGGGGTCGGAGCGGAACCGCCACCCATACCCGCAGGGTGAGCAGACCAGTGATCAACCTGCAGATCAGGCCCAGGGGTCCGCAGGCGTGGTAGGAGGGGCAGGGCAGATCCGCCGCCCGCGCCTTCAAGGTAGGCAGACCTACAACAGACCTGCGGATCAGGCCCAGGAGCCTGCCGGTGTGGTACAAACACCACCCTAATTGGAGTAGTGACAGAGCAGAGTCGCCTCCCTTGCCAGGAACAGGCCCAGCGTCCTGCAGGCGGGGTAGTCACGACACCCCAATTGGAGTAGGGGCAGAGCAGAGCCTCCACCCGTGCCCGAAAGGTGGGCAGATCTGCGACCGACCAGCGGGACAGGCCCAGTGGCCTGCCAGTACGACAGACACGTCACCCCATTTGGAGTAGGGGCAGAGTAGAGCTGCCGCCCGCGCCTGCAGGGTAGGCAAACCTGCAACCGACCGGCGGATCAGGCCCGGTGGCCTGCCGGCGTGGTACACTCGTCACCCCAATTGGAGTAGGGGCAGAACAGAGCCGCCACCAGCTCCCAGAACAGGCCCAGTGACCTGCTGGCGTGGTAGCCACGACACCCCAATTGGAATAAGGAGAGAGCAGAGCCGCCGCCCGCACCTGCAGGAAAGATACGCAAGCAGTATGAAAAGACAAGGAAAGAAAGGACCACAAGCAATGCAGGTCAACGCAACTTTAGAAGAGGTAACAGCTGCAGCAGATGGAATGTCAGATAAAGAATTCAGGATATACATGCTTCAGATGATCTGGAGTATCAAGGAAGACATTAAATAGCAAAATCAGACAATGAAAGATCACTTCGACAACGAATTACGCAAACAAATCCAGGAAGCAAAGGATCAACTATACAGGGAGATAGAGGTTATAAAAAACAAGCAATCAGAAATCCTAGAAATGCAGGAAGCAATAAACCAACTTAAAAACTCAATGGAGAATACTACCAGCAGAGTAGAACACTTAGAAGATAGAACATCAGACAATGAAGACAAAGTATTTCAACTGGAAAAGAACATAGACAGCTCAGCAAGACTGTTAAGAAACCATGAGCAGAACATCCAAGAAATATGGGATAACATTAAGAGACCAAACTTAAGAGTCATTGGGATACAGGAAGGTACAGAGCTCCAAACCAAAGGAATGAGCAGTCTATTCAATGAAATAATACAAGAAAACTTCCCAGACTTGAAGAATGAGACAGAATCCCAAATCCTAGAAGCCTACAGGACGCCGAATGTGCAAAATCATAAGAGATCCACACCTAGACACATTATAATGAAGATGCCCAACATACAGAATAAGGAGAGAATTTTAAAAGCTACAAGAGAAAGGAAGCAGATTACATTTAGGGGTAAGCCAATCAGGATAACAGCTGATCTTTCAACACAGACTCTGAAAGCTAGAAGATCCTGGAATAACATATTTCAAACACTGAAAGAAAATGGGTTCCAACCAAGAATTGTGTATCCAGCGAAATTAAGCTTCAGGATGGAGAATGAAATTAAAACCTTCCACGATAAACAAAAGTTTAAGGAATTCGCAGCTAGAAAACCATCTCTTCAAAACATCCTCGCCAAAGCATTACAGGAAGAGGAAATGGAAAATAACAATGAAAACCAACAGTGGGAGGTAGGACAGTAAAGGGGGGGGGAAAATAATCAAAGAGGAAAACAAACAATGTTTAGTAACAGAAATAAACAAATATGGCTGGAAGAACAACCCATATCTCAATAATAACCCTAAATGTTAATGGCTTAAACTCACCAATTAAGAGACACAGGCTAGTAGAATGGATCACAAAACAAGACCAAACAATATGCTGCCTACAGGAGACGCATTTGATAGGAAAAGACATACATAGGCTGAAGGTAAAAGGTTGGGAAAAATCATATCACTCATATGGACTTCGGAAACAAGCAGGCGTGTCCATACTCATATCAAATAAAATAGATTTCAAGCCAAAGTTAATCAAAAGAGATAAAGAGGGACACTACATACTGCTTAAGGGAACCATACACCAACAAGACATAACAATCATAAATATATATGCCCCAAACAATGGTGCAGCTATGTTCGTCAAACAAACTCTTCTCAAGTTCAAGAGTCTAATAGACCACCACACCATAATCATGGGAGACTTCAACACACCTCTCTCGCCACTGGACAGATCTTCCAAACAAAAGTTGAATAAGGAAACTATAGAACTCAATAACACTATTAATAACCTAGACCTAATTGACATATATAGAGTATACCACCCAACATCAAGCAGTTACACTTTTTTCTCAGCAGCACATGGATCCTTCTCAAAAATAGATCATATATTATGTCACAGGGCAACTCTTAGACAATATAAAGGAGTAGAGATAATACCATGCATCTTATCTGATCATAATGGAATGAAACTGAAAATCAACGATAAAAGAAGGAAGGAAAAAGCATACATCAATTGGAGAATGAACAATAGGTTACTGAATGATCAATGGGTTATAGAAGACATCAAGGAGGAAATTAAAAAATTCTTAGAGATAAATGAAAACACAGACACAACATATCGGAATCTATGGGACACATTGAAAGCAGTTCTAAGAGGAAAATTCATTGCTTGGAGTTCATTCCTTAAAAAAAGAAAAAAACCAACAAATAAATGATCTCATACTTCATCTCAAAATCCTTGAAAAAGAAGAGCAAAACAACAGCAAAAGAAGTAGAAGGCAAGAAATAATTAAAATCAGAGCTGAAATTAATGAAATCGAAACAAAAGAAACAATTGAAAAAAATTGACAAAACTAAAAGTTGGTTCTTTGAAAAAATAAACAAAATCGACAGACCCTTAGCGATGCTAGCAAAGAGAAGAAGAGAGAGAACTCAAATTACTAGCATGCGGGATGAAAAAGGCAATATCACAACAGACACTTCAGAAATACAGAAGACAATCAAAAACTATTTTGAATCCTTATACTCCAATAAATTAGAAGATAGTGAAGGCATAGATAAATTTCTTAAGTCATATGATCTGCCCAGATTGAGTCAGGAGGATATAGAAAACCTAAACAGACCAATATCAATTGAGGAGATAGAAGAAACCATAAAAAGACTACCAACTAAGAAAAGCCCAGGTCCGGATGGGTATACAGCAGAATTTTACAAAACCTTTAAAGAAGAACT
The DNA here is from genome assembly GCF_021218885.2 of Marmota monax. Classification (NCBI taxonomy): domain Eukaryota; kingdom Metazoa; phylum Chordata; class Mammalia; order Rodentia; family Sciuridae; genus Marmota; species Marmota monax. The sequence goes on from NW_026694026.1 coordinate 52,626, forward strand.
AATACCAATACTTTTCAAGCTACTTCAGGAAATAGAAAAGGAGGGAGAACTTCCAAATTCATTCTATGAGGCCAACATCACCCTGATACCTAAACCAGACAAAGACACTTCAAAGAAAGAAAACTACAGACCAATATCTCTAATGAACCTAGATGCAAAAATCCTCAATAAAATTCTGGCGAATCGGATACAAAAACATATCAAAAAAATTGTGCACCATGATCAAGTAGGATTCATCCCTGGGATGCAAGGCTGGTTCAATATACGGAAATCAATAAATGTTATTCACCACATCAATAGACTTCAAAATAAGAACCATATGATCATCTCGATAGATGCGGAAAAAGCATTCGACAAAGTACAGCATCCCTTTATGTTCAAAACTCTAGAAAAACTAGGGATAACAGGAACATACCTCAATATTGTAAAAGCAATCTATGCTAAGCCTCAGGCTAGCATCATTCTGAATGGAGAAAAACTGAAGGCATTCCCTCTAAAATCTGGAACAAGACAGGGATGCCCTCTCTCTCCACTTCTCTTCAACATAGTTCTCGAAACACTGGCCAGAGCAATTAGACAGACGAAAGAAATTAAAGGCATAAAAATAGGAAAAGAAGAAATTAAATTATCACTATTTGCAGATGATATGATTCTATATCTAGCAGACCCAAAAGGCTCTACAAAGAAACTATTAGAGCTAATAAATGAATTCAGCAAAGTGGCAGGATTTAAAATCAACACGCATAAATCAAAGGCATTCCTGTATATCAGCGACAAATCCTCTGAAATGGAAATGAGGACAACCACTCCATTCAAAATATCTTCAAAAAAAATAAAATACTTGGGAATCAACCTAACAAAAGAGGTGAAAGACTTATGCAATGAAAACTACAGAAACCTAAAGAGAGAAATAGAAGAAGATCTTAGAAGATGGAAAAATATACCCTGTTCATGGATAGGCAGAACTAACATCATCAAAATGGCGATATTACCAAAAGTTCTCTATAGGTTTAATGCAATGCCAATCAAAATCCCAACGGCATTTCTTGTAGAAATAGAGAAAGCAATCATGAAATTCCTATGGAAAAATAAAAGACCCAGAATAGCAAAAACAATGCTAAGCAAGAAGTGTGAATCAGGCGGTATAGCAATACCAGACTTCAAACTATACTACAGAGCAATAGTAACAAAAACAGCATGGTACTGGTACCAAAACAGGCGGGTGGACCAATGGTACAGAATAGAGGACACAGAAACCAATCCACAAAACTACAACTATCTTATATTTGATAAAGGGGCTAAAAGTATGCAATGGAGGAAGGATAGCATCTTCAACAAATGGTGCTGGGAAAACTGGAAATCCATATGCAACAAAATGAAACTGAATCCCTTTCTCTCGCCATGCACAAAAGTGAATTCAAAATGGATCAAGGAGCTTGATATCAAATCAGAGACGCGCCGTCTGATAGAAGAAAAAGTTGGCTACGATCTACATTCGGTGGGGTCGGGCTCCAAATTCCTCAATAGGACACCCATAGCACAAAAGTTAATAACTAGAATCAACAAATGGGACTTACTCAAACTAAAAAGTTTTTTCTCAGCAAAAGAAACAATAAGAGAGGTAAATAGGGAGCCTACATCCTGGGAACAAATCTTTACTCCTCACACTTCAGATAGAGCCCTAATATCCAGAGTATACAAAGAACTCAAAAAATTAGACAATAAGAGAACAAACAACCCAATCAACAAATGGGCCAAGGACCTGAACAGACACTTCTCAGAGGAGGACATACAGTCAATCAACAAGTACATGAAAAAATGCTCAACATCTCTAGCTGTCAGAGAAATGCAAATCAAAACCACCCTAAGATACCATCTCACTCCAGTAAGATTGGCAGCCATTAGGAAGTCAAACAACAACAAGTGCTGGCGAGGATGTGGGGAAAAGGGTACACTTGTACATTGCTGGTGGGACTGCAGATTGGTGCAGCCAATTTGGAAAGCAGTATGGAGAGTTCTTGGAAAGCTGGGAATGGAGCCACCATTTGACCCAGCTATTCACCTTCTTGGTCTATTCCCTAAAGACCTAAAAAGAGCATGCTACAGGGACACTGCTACATCGATGTTCATAGCAGCACAGTTCACAATAGCAAGACTGTGGAACCAACCTAGATGCCCTTCAATAGACGAATGGATAAAAAAAATGTGGCATTTATACACAATGGAGTATTACTCTGCATTAAAAAATGACAAAATCATAGAATTTACAGGGAAATGGATGGCATTAGAGCAGATTATGCTAAGTGAAGCTAGCCAATCCCTAAAAAACAAATGCCAAATGTCTTCTTTGATATAAGGAAAGTAACTAAGAACAGAGTAGGGACGAAGAACAGGAGAAGAAGATTAACATTTAACAGGGATGAGAGGTGGGAGGGAAAGGGAGAAAGAAGGGAAATTGCACGGTAATGGAAGGAGACCCTCAGGGTTATACAGTGGAGGGGGTAGAGAGAGAGGAGGGGAGGGGAGGGGAGAGGTGGGGAGGGGGGAAGGTGGATGATGGGAAAGGCAGCGGAGCACAACAGACACTAGTATGACAATTTGTAAATCAATGGATGTGTAACTGATGTGAATCTGCAATCTGTGTATGGGGTGAAGGTGGGAGTTCATAACCCACTTGAATCAAAGTGTGGAATATGATATGTCAAGAAATTTGTAATGTTTTGAACAACCCACAATAAAAAATTAAAAAAAAAAAAAAAGAAATACTAATGCCAAAAAAAAAAAAAAATTGATAGAAATACAAAGGACCTTAGATAATCAATACAGTTTTGAAAAAGGATAAAGTTGGAGGACTTACATTACTTTATTTAGAACTTACTATAAAGCTTCAGAACTAAAGACAGTGTGATATAGGATGGACATGTGAATAAGGATAGACCTGTAGACCTGTGGGACAGGATTGGTTCAGAAATGGATCTACATTTAAATGTTCAGTTGATTTTCAATGAAAGTATCAGGGTAATGCAAAGGAGGAAGGAGGCTATTTAATAAATGTTCTTAAAACAATTGGATATCCATATGAAAAAAAGAAATAAACCTCAAACCTTAGAAGTATCTTCAAGGAATTGAAACTAGAAATTATAGATAATTTTATGGGTGTCATTTATGTGAGAAAGATTGGAACTCCAGTAATTAAATCAATAATCTAAGAAGACTTTGTTCCCATGTCAAAAAAATGGCAAATGTATGCATATCTATTTTTTTTAGTTTAAAATGAAATGTGTAAGAATTAAATATTACTTGCTTTAACCAAAAAAAAAAAAAAAGAATACATACAAAAAATTGTGACGGAAATATATATTCTTATAAAATGTCTGATTTAAGTAGATGCTGCGAATGAGTGCAAAGGCCCCCTTCTGTCCTCTCTGCTCTGGAAGACTGATCAAGCATAGTCTCTTTTATGGGCTCCTTTGCCCTCTGGCTACCATTTGGGTTCAACTGGCAGGAGACTTGAGGAAGGGAAGAGAGTGAGGTCAGAGTGTTTATTCCACATGTGGCAAGGTCCTCTAGGCTGGCTGTCCCTCTAAGGAAGGGCCTTATTTCAAAGCGGACTATTCTATACTATTCTCCCTCCCACAGCAAGGCAGCCTCCTTCCATCCATCTGGTGGGGGTGAGGGGTGCTCTGTGTAACTCACCTGAACTTCTGCATTCTTCTTTGTAACTCTCCTGCCTCCCACACTATTGTTGATAGTCTCTTTGAAAAGAAACCCTGCTTGGATAATCTGATTTTTTTTTTTTTTTTTGATAACAGATTGAACCCGGGGGTGCTTAATCACTGAATCACATCCCCAGCCCTTTTTATTTTTTATTTTGAGACAGGGTCTCACTCCGTTGCTTAAGACCTTGTGAAGTTGCTGAGGCTGGCCTTGAACTTGAGATCTTCCTGCCTCAGCCTCCCAAATGCCTGGGATTAGAGGCATGGGCCATCAAACCTGACAGGTTATCCAAATTTGAGTGTTCCATCTGTACCCTATTGGGGTCCTAACTAATAGAACTATAAATTATAAGTGTTAATAAGTGCTTTTGAAACAGGAGGAAAAAAAAAACTGCAAGAGAAACCTTAAGATGACCTGAAATAGGTGATAACTGAGGGGGAGGGGGAGTACAGCTGGGAATGTAGCTCAGTAGTACAGCACTTGCCTAGCATGTTCAAGTTTAAGGACCTCGGTTCAATCCCAACACTATTAAAAAAAAAAAAAAGACAAAAGAGCATATATTTTACAAGGGGTGGATGGAGTGGGAAATGGGAAGGGACCAGGGAGGAGATAGCACTATTCTAAGGGTATTGTGTGTGAGTGTGTGTGTGTGTGTGTGTGTGTGTGTGTCAAAGAGAGAGAGAGAGAGAGACTGGGAGTTAAACCTAGGGCCACTCTACCACTGAGCCACATCCCCAGCCCTTATTTATTTTTATTTTGGGACAGAGTCTCTAAACTGCCCAGGCTGGCCTTGAACATGAGATCCTCTAGCCTCAGCCTCCTGAGTCACTGGGATCATAGGTGTGCATGCCCAGCTTCTGAGTGCACTATTTTCTGTAGGTATTTCTTTTGAAAGCATGTTGACATATTCAAGTGTAAAATCAGTAAGTTCAGGAAGGAAGTTTCCAGTTCCTGATGAGATGAAGGACACCCACAATACCCTATCATTTCTACACATTACAATTAAAAACCCCAGACATGTCAAAGCCATTACCCGGGGACTTTGAAAAGCAAATTATTTATGATGACTAGGGGCCAGGTTGAGGGTTCAATTGTCCTGCAGCCTCCAGAGAAGGACATTTTCTTCTAAACTTGCCCAGATTGGGACAGCAGGAAGAATCAGGGTGAGGTTTAAAGTGGGTCCACAAACATCCAAAACTAGATTTATGCTTCACCTTGTTGAGGGCAGAATACCTACCAAGCCATTCTAATCTGTTTATTTGATTTATTAAAGCATTTACTTACATCAATACAAACTCATAGCTATTTATTTGATGTTTTTGTTATAACCCAGAATTACTTTTTGAAGTTTATGTTGCTCGAATTGTTCCACCCTGACCTTGGGGGCTCTTTTGTCTGTCCTGTATGATCTCTTGACGTATTTCCACCAGTGTGAAGGTCGTGGTTTTTGGCACTGCAAGATGCTCTAGGCTCATCTAGTCTACTTGCAGCTCCCAGCCCTAACATGAGCCCTCTCTCAAGGAGCCCTAGTTCCTACCAGAGAATGGTATTAGAGGTCAAGATCTGGATGCTAAGTGTTCTCATCACCACTGGGGGTTACAGCTTCTAGGCTCTCTCAGCTGATAGAGCAAGAAAATATATGTGTGTATACCAGCTATGTGCACACACAATAGCTATAAATATTTCTGTCGATAACTTTCTGTATCTAAATGAAACTAAAATTAGTTCAAACTGATGTTACATATCCAACTTCAGTCTATTACCATATGCATCATTCTAGCATCTTCCCTTGCTTATCTGTAACCTCACACTCCAACAGTGAGAAAACCGGCTTCCACCATCTGCTGTGCATTTACATAACTGTTCAATTACAGGGGGCATGTATAGTGGAGGAATTATCAACTCATACCCCTACGGGGTTTTTTCTTTTTTTCAGAGAAAACAAATAATGAAATGGTAGATATAGATGGAACCATATAAATAATAAAAATTCAATTGCAGTGATCTGCTTTAGGTTGAATGTTTGAATCTCCACCTAATTCATAGGTTGTACCATTATCACTAATTATATAGTTCTAGGAGGTGGGGCCATTAGAAAGTGATTTCAAGTCAATTTCATCCCGTTCCTAGATGGTAAAGTAAATAAGCCCCTCCCCCAATCTTAAAATCCTAGGAGGTTTTAACTCAACGTTTTATACATTAAAGTCTTGTAATAGTGCTTTACGTGTCAATGTAGCATGTGAAAGACTTTGTACAGATAGGTAAAATTTCCATTTCTGAGTGACAAAACGTGATGACACCTCCTCCTCTGTAACTTGAAATCAAAACTATCAGATTTTATTTTTATATAATTTAAGGAAGGTGAAGTTAAGGGACTAGAAGACTTCTAAATTGGCTTCTTCAATTTAAATGTAATATGATTTAAATGTAACCAGTTGGGATTTTATAGCTAAAATTATATTTGTGTATATAACTTAACTAACTTGTAAATTGTAATAAATATATTTGCAATTATTAAAATGTTAAATGATAAAAAAAAGAAAGTGATTCAGTCATGAATGTGCAGCTTCCTGAATGGGATTAGTGCCCTTTTAAAAGAAGCCTGTAGGGGCTGCCTTGTCCCTTCAGTCATATAAGCCAGACATACTGAATCTTGCTGGCACCTTGATCTTGGCCTTTCTAACCTCCAGAACTGTGGGGGTAAATGTGTTATTTATAAGCCAGCCAGATCATGGTATTGTGTCATAGCATCTAAGATGTGATCCAATCACACTAATGAAAAGACAGAGATTGATGAAATCTGACTTTTAAAATACCCAGTTATATATTCCCCATAAAAATAATCCACTTTAAATAAAATGAAATTGATGCTATCCTTTCTGTTTATCCCTGATAATTTTCATTGTTCTGATACCTTTCTTATCTAATAAACATAAAGCCATTTATGCTTTAATTAGTCCTCACATGATTATCTTTTTCAATCCTTTTATTTTTAACCTATGAACAGTTCTGAATGTATATGCACTTAACAAAGCTTCTAAATATATGAGCCCAAACCTGCAAGAACTAGAAAGAAAAATCCACAATTAGTCAGAGATTCCAACCCCCTCTCTCAACAATTTGTAACAGGTAGCCAGATAACCAGTTAATGTATAGAAAACTTGAGCACACTATAAACCACCTTTATAAACTTAACATTTATAGAATATGCCACTCAACAGCAGCAGGATACATATTCTATCAGGTGCACTTTGGAACACTGACTAAAATAAACCCCTAATGTCTCCGCTTGGCAATAAACCAAAACATAATAAATTTAAAAGAATTCAAGACATACCAAGTTTTCTCTCTGATGACACAGGAATTAAATTAACAAATCTTATAACAGGTGGCTATCTGAAAACAATATCCGCCCATATCTAGAAACTAAATAGTACACAGGATAGTTGCATGGTATGAGGCAAATCACTCCAGACTGCTAACTCCTTTCAAAGGAGAAAAATAAAACCATGATTGTAGAGTAGAAAAATCAGATAACAACTCACGTAGGTGCTCAAATGTCACATCACCAATGAAGGATGGCAAATATTGCATGCCCACAGATGGGGTATCCTGAGGAAGACACAAGTTTCTCGATGAGAATGCAGAACCCGAATCTAATCACAATGGGGGAATCAGAAAAGCACAGAAGAAACTCATTCTGTTTTTTAAAATACCAGGGAGGACTGTCCTCTCCAGATTAAAGGAGTTAAAGAGACATGACAACTAATGGGAATAACAAGGATGCTTACCCCAGCACTCAATCCTGCACTGGAGAGAGGTGGCCAATGCTGTGATAGACATTACTAGGCCATCTGACCAAATATGGGGACCATCATAAGTTATATCAGTATAAATTTATGAAATAGATCACTGTGCTGTGGATATGGAAGATAAGATCATTCTTCTTTAGAAGTACACACTGAAACATTTAGGGATAAGGGCCACGGTATATATAGTTTACTCCCAAATGGCTCAAAAAACAATTATACAACTGTGTGTGTGTGGTGTGTGTGTGTGTGTGTGTGTAAGAAAGAAGCAAATGACTATATCAAATGGAGTAAAATGTTAATCATTGGTAAATCTAAGAGTATTATGCATATTCTTTAAACTATTTTATTTTTCCTAATTATAAAATTGTTTTCAAAAAGTTATAAAAACTATCCATGATGATGAATTATTAATTTTATTAACACAATCTAGAGGTCAGGAATGGGAGAATAGGTAGGAAGACCAAAGCATTCTAAGTGACTCGGCTGGTGAAGGTGGTAGGGGTGATGTTGTTAAGGACTTAGGGAGTCACAGTGACTGTTAGATTTTAGTATATACATAGAGGATTCTAGCTTTAAGTGCAACTTAAAATATAGAAGGAACAGTTGTGGTTGCTTATGCCTGTAATTCCAGTAACTCAGGAGGCTGACGCAAGAAGATCATGAGTTCAAAGCCAGCCTCAGCACTCAGCAAGGGCTTATACAACTTAGCAAGATCTTGTCTCAAAATAAAAAATGAAAATGTCTGGGGATATGGTTCAGTGGTTGAGCACCTTTGAGTTTTATCCCTGGTGGCACACGCACACACACACCCCTGAGATATATCCTGAAATTTGTATTATTTGATAGGACAGAAGGCAAGGGGAACTTTAAAATGAATGCCCTGTTTAAGCCAAAATAAATTTGAAAACAAGAAAACCGCAGACAACAACAGATACAATAAGTAGCAAAATAAAAAGGAGAAAGATATTAAATCAAATCTATGGGATACTGCGAGAAGTATGAATGGGCGGAAGGCCAGTATCGAATAACAAGACTCTCAGACTGGGTTAAGGGAAATGTCAGACTCTATGCTTTCTACAGAAGACAGGCTTATTTTCATAGAAAATTTGGAATTTAAGGAATAGGTAAAGATAAAACAAAAATATGCAAATCAAATAACATTAAATAAACTGAAATTCAAAAGCAATAACTTTGATATTGTTTATAGGTGAGCCAGGATGGGTTTATAAGTGTGAGGAACCATGTGACACCCTGCCTTTTTTCCCCAAACCCAAGGATATGACTGCTTCCTTACCAACCCAGTCAAAAAGGATGCATTTGTTCCAGCATAAATAACACTGATGATGGCTGTCATAAGCCATCTGGAGGCTATCCCTCATTAACTGAGCCTAATAATAACTGATTGCCAAATCCTGTTTTTTTTTTAATATATAAAAAATGAATACATGGTATTTGAAGTTAGTACTAATGACTTCAGACATCTTCAATCAAACCAAAGAATGGATTGGATTGCCTTAAATGGTGTGTTGAATCCAATAAATTCACAGCTGCTTAAAACTTCCAGGTCTTTCCTGTTGAGACACCAAAGGGAGTGATAGAGAACACCTGTCCAGCCTGTTAACTGGTTTCCCATGACTGAGTTTTTGCTGCCACCTATAGGCTGACTCTTGACACAGCACTTCTCTCATATACTAAAGGGTCCCTTCAATGTTATATGCAATGTGTGTTGCACATGCAGCAAAGTGAGGGTCCAGTCTCCACGCAGTGAGGGTCAATGTTAGGGTCTGTAAACAAGTCAGGATGGCGCCTGGCATTTTGCCAGAGGGAGTGGTTTGTGAAGTAACGCCATCGAGCCATTAAGTGTGGAGATAATTTTTGAGGATAATAAATAATGCTAAATTATGTTATCTTGTAGACTTCATCATTGTCAAGTAGATACCTAGAGCTACTCACAGGAGTAAATTACACTGTGCTTGATTAACTAAGATGCTAATCTGAGTCTTTCTGGTTTATATCATATATCCTGTCCTACAATAAACGGCTCCTACTCCTGCTGTATCAATGTACACAAGTTGCTCGTCACCCCCCCGGTTATTTTGCTGCAGCCGGACTGCGGCAGGTCCAGTTTCCACACAGTCTCCACACAGCAGGCATCTCCATACAGGAACTGTGGACACACGTCAACACATGTGAGAGCAGTGAAATGATTAATTCACTGCAGGAGCACCTTTGGCCAGGACCTGAATCTCAGAATCACACAATCTCCCGAGCCTGGAAGTGCAGCATATAAACTCAGTCAACTCTGCTCCTCCCTCCTGAGTTCTCAAGTGCCAAAAATGCACCCTTGCAGCTCACACTGGAAAATTAGATGTTATTTCCATGTGAAAACATAATAGTGATAATCACAATAAATGCAGTGTCTATTTCACACTTCCTATGGGCCAGGAATCTTTTACCCATGCATTATCTCATTTACTCTTCACAACAATATTCTGGGATAGTGATTCTCATCCCCTTTCTTACAAAGAAACAAACTAAGGTTTAGAGAAATCAAATAACTTTTCCAAAAAGAATGCAACTAATCAGTAGTAGGTTCTAGGCTTACACCTAAATCTGCTCAAAATTGACTGTGCTTTGCAGTATGGCATGCTTGACTTTAAGTCCATGTGTTATGGTTTGGAGTCCCCCAGAAGCTCCTGTGTTAATTCAGGAATGTTCCTGGGTTGTGACAGCTGTAACCTCATCAGTCCATTCTAGTTGGAATAGACTGGGTGCTAACTGTAGGCAGGTGGGGTATGGCTAGAGGAGGTGGGTCACTGGGTTGTGTGCCCTGGAAGGTTGCATCCTCCTTGTGACCCCTTCCCTTCCCTGAGTCCCCAAGCCACTTCCTGGCTACCTTGAGTAGAGCAGCCTTCTCCACCACACCCTTCCACCATGATGTTCTGCCTTGGGCCCAGAGCAATGGACTCCACTGACCATGGACTAAATTTCAGGAACTGTGAGCCAAAATAAACTTCTGCCCCTCTAAGTTGTTCTTGTCAAGTATTTTGGTCATGGAAATGAACAACTGACTGGCACATGGGAAAATCAACTTGAAAACAAAACAACTTTGACAGCCTCCCCACTAGAAGAATAAAATGTGTTGCTTCATGGCGATACTTACCGGTGTCGTTTTTCCTGATGGCGTCAATGTCCGATCTCAAAAACTCTAGAGCCACTGGCCATATGAAACCGCTAAATTCTTGGGAAGAAAAATTAGTAGGATAGTCATACTAGCCTCAGTGAGCCTTTTTCTGGGGGACTTCCATCCATCCATTTGTTCGTTCATTCATTCATTATTCCCAACATGCTCTTGGAACTACTAACCACGTAAACCAAACCACAATGCAATGTGGTGGCTGCATCAGTGGAGTATGAGGTGCACCTAGCAAGCAATGTATGTTGTCACCTACATTGCTAATCTGAAGTTGGTTTCTTTTTTTTTCTTTTTCTTCATCAAAACCCTTTTTCACCAAAATGACAAAGTACATACCCATACAAACCTTTTTATTGCTATTTGTGTTTGTTTCAAAGTTTGTTTTCTATCTTTCTTTCTTTCTATTTTTTTTCTTTTTTGGTGGTTGTTTTTTCTCTTTCTATGCTTTTATTGTCAAAGTTTGTTTTCTTGTTTTCCATTTAACTTACATTACTTGACTGCATTAATCTAATCATTACATGCACAACTGGAAATTTTCAGTGCCGTTTTCTCCTTGATACATATTTCAAGTATTTTATTTTGTGTTGTATGTTGCTTATGCAATGACTTGCAGGCATATAAACTATATACACATTTGGGGAGGGAAGCCACAAGAAAACCTTCTTTCTGTGTGTACCTATGCAGTTTTCAAGACTGTCATTTGATTGTTATCTCTTGGCCACTTAGCATCCACAGACTCAGCTGGACGGATCAAGAGCTCGCTTGCTTCAACCTCTGCCTCATGGCAAGAAACTGACAAAGCCTCCAAATCAGACTACACTCTTCAAGGGTAGCAACAAAGATGTGTGGTGGTGGTGGTGGTGGTGTGTGTGTGTGTTGGGGGTAGGGTTCATTTTTGCTTTCTGTACTAGAGATTGAATCCAGAGATGCTCTACTACTAAGTCATATCCCCAGACCTTTTTATTTTGAGACAGGTTCTTGCTAAGTTGCTTAGGGTCCCACTAAGTGTCTGAGGCTGGCTTTGAACTTGCAGTTCTCCTGCCTCAGCCTCCCCAGCTGCTGTGATTACAGGCATGAGCCACCACACCCAGCCAAAGATGTTTTCTCAATTCTAAAAACTGTCTCTAGCTTCTATTTAAACAAATTCTACAGGGCAAATGTTGGTTAGATCTTCTATTCCTAAAATCTGTAAAGGTTATGAAGATTCCAGGGGCAAACTGAATTCTGATCAAGGGCATCCAAATACCAGCACTGTGCCTGCAGGCTGTGCATTGATGGGCAAGCTGGTTACCTCTCTGAACCTCCATCTATATTATAAACTTCTTATTGTAAGAATTGAGATAATACATGCAAAGCACTTGGCAAAAAACAAAATATGGCATAAATAACAGATTTTAGGAACATACTGTGGATCCAGTTTTGTACCCCAGAAGAGATGATTATCTTGGCTGGACAGAGAAAAGGCAAAAGACAATCAACCATTATATGTGACTGAGTGAGCCAGAGCCTGGGACTTCGAGCCCACAGCCCATTCTGTTTGAATATGTTGGTAGAATAGAACACTCAGACAAACCTGGGCTTCTGCAAACAGGAGTAGCCTGTACATTACCTCCTGGGTGGTCCCCTGGGAAAGCAGCAGGACCCAGTTTAGGTGAGGGAGATGCCACAGGGGTGAGGCAGAAATGGCAGCATAGAGTCACTTAGAGGGCACCTGGGACAGCTCTCGAGGTTCTCCAGACCCAGTGGCACAGGTGGGCATCAACACAGGCACAGAGGTGCTGAGAAGTCAGCAGTCCCAGAGACCTCGAGGTGCAAATGGGGGCAGGGGTGTTCTATGGACCTTACCATAGAAAAGCAGATCAACTTTGGGAATCTTCCAGGCACTCGTGGGCATAGATGCAGATGGGCCATTGGGAACCAGGACTCAGCAGGAGGTGCAAGAACTGAGTCCAGATACTGTATTCCATGCTTTGACACTAACCCTGTCCTTTTTGCTATGCCAAAGAGATGAGAACTCCTATTAACTGGAGAAAACCTGAATTGGCTAAGACTACACTTCCATTATCTGGAAAACATGGGCCCAAAATATAAATTCAGGTACAAAAAATAATCTCTAAAGTTCATGTTTGAGACCTAAGAACTTGATATCTGTTACACATAGAACCTAGCAGAGCACCTGATATACAGCAAATTTTCCATAAACATTGATGATTATCATCAATAACCATCAAGCTTAAATACATACAATTCAGCGAGGTAAGGGTGTCACAAGCGGTGAATGGTTGCAAAGCCTGACAGCCCTAGCGATGCTCCGCCCTGGCCTCTGCTGCAGAGAGCCAGGTGGCTGATGATCCCGGCAGCTCCTTCCTATAGTGTGGTCAACCCATTCCTGCAGTCTGGGATTCTTCTGTGGGCCCCTTGGCTCAGGAACGCCCCCTCCGGCCCAGCCAGGATGCCCCTGCTGCACTGCTGTTCAAATTCTGCCCTGCCCTCACTCCTTCCTGCTCTCCCCCAGAGCAGTCCGCCTGCATCTCCTGACCATCTCCTTCATCCTTCACAGGAATCCTCCCCGACCCCATCAATCTCTTGCACGGCTAATCCCATATGAGTATCATCTTCACAGAGGACCAGGATCTATAAGAGTCCTCGACCTGGCAGTCCCTGTGGGACCAAAAGGACCCAGTCAGCTTTAGTGAAGAAGTCCAATGGGGGACAAAGAGTCTTACAGGTGGCTGAGCTGAGAGGTGTGGATGCTGGCTCTGAACTGTTGGCCCAAGGTAGGGATCGAATTGCAGAAGATTAGTGAGGCCAGGCTCCATGGAGCAGGCGGTGGGAACCTGTGGAAGGGCTTTTGTCAGAAGAGTGACAGGGAGTGAAGGTGATGACAGCAGCTCAGGAATTTGCTCTTGAAGCCTGATCCCCCACTGTGGAATGCAGAGCCCTGTCTTCTGTGAGATGAATTGCAAACTTTGGCAAGTACCCAAGGCTAGCTGTCGCCTTCCTAATATCACACCATGCACTCCAGGGCTAGAAACACAGAAGACAGGGTATGATTACGGCAGAGATGCCCTTAAAAACACCTGTGTTGTCAAAAAAGAATGTAAGATTTAATTGTGAGGAAAAATCAACTTACTTTTACCACTCTGAACCTTACTTCTCTTCTCTGCAAAGGACAGGAAAGGAAACCACACAGATTCTAACGTCCATTGTAGCTCTCCTAACCTATCATTTTAAGAGTTATTGAAGAGCCAGGCATGATGGTACACACCTGTAATCCACAGGGCACTGATGCAGGAGGATTGTAAGTTCGAGGCCAGCCTGGGCAACTTGGTGAAATCCTTTCTCAAAATAAAAAATAAAAAGGGCTGGGGAGGTAGCTCAGTGGTAGAGTGCCCCTATGTTCAATCCCCAGGAAACACACACACACACACACACACAAACACACGAGACCACAAGTGATCGAATCACTTCCAATTCTAATTTCAATAATCAGAAGATGCCAAGTCACTTTTATTTGCCAATGCTTGACATTGTGTCACTGAAAAGGATTTCTAAACAATTTGTCTTTCTTCTGACACGAGACTTTCAGTTATTATTGGTTATAATATATTATTGGTTATAAATAATTGCTGTTGACAAGTGTTTCAGCAGTTGTTGGTAATATATTCATTTTATTGATTTTTTTCTTATATATCATGACTGAATTTTACATATCTCTGAGGATAAATATTAATGGAGCAGTGTGATGGTTAATCTTGGTTGGCAACTTGACTAGACTGAGAGATGTGGAGGTAGTTGGTAAGCACATTCCTGGATGTGTCTGCAAGGGTGCTTCCAGAGAAGATTGGCAGGTGGGTAAAGCCCTCCCTGAATTTTGGCAGCACCACACAATAGGCTCAGGGCCCAGATGGAACAAAAGCAGGGGAAGGAGGAAGCCTTTCTTCTTGAGCAGGGACCCTTTTTGCTGCTGCCTTTGCTTGTGAATATCAGACTCCGGCTTTCTCAGCTCTTCACATGGACTCACACCTGCATCTATTAGCCTTAAAGAACAGGGGCAAGGGCTCAGGAGGCTGAGGCAGGAGGATTGAGAGTTCAAAGCCAGCCTCAGCAAAAGTGAGGCACAAAGCAACTCAGTGAGACTCTGTCTCAAAATAAAATACAAAATAGGGCTGGGGATGTGGCTCAGTGGTTGAGCGCCCCTGAGTTCAATCCCTGGTACCAAAAAAAAAAAAAAAAGAACAAGGAGACAGTAAAACACCAGGTCCTTGAAATACCCCCTTTCTATTCTCAAAGACCTAGAAGTTAAGGAAAAACTGAAAGCAGGCCTGGGCCAGAAAGTCCAGATACATATTAACTTGAAGGACACTGGCTTTCTCTTACACATATGGGAGACTAGAACAAGTTACTGTTACCTGTACAAAACTGCTCTTTTGCATGGAGACTTGCACCTTGGAATGCTGGCCATGTAAGCAAGCTAATGCTCGTGATGTCACTATTTCTGCAGCCTAAGATATAGGCTCCTCTCTGAGTGGGGACTGGTGCAAACTGAGGGCACTGTGGAAGGGATACATGCCACTCACCCAAATGGCCACCACTGGACAGAGGTGCTACCTCTTTGGCCTATCACCACTAGACCCTCCCTCCAGGCATTTCTCCATATCCAGGCATTTTCTTTGGTCCCTTGGCAACGTGTCACACTGCCCTGGTACAGCTGTACTGCGGCATGATGCAGCAACTCTCCTGGGAACTTCCAGGCCTTCAGCCTCAGACTGGGGCTGCACCACTGTTCCCTCTCATTCCGAGACTCCAACTCTTGGACTGAGCAGCTACTGGTTTCTGGGCTCTCCATCCTGCAAATAGCCATTGTGGGACTAGGCAGCCTCCTATTTTGTAAGCCACTGTTTACTTCCCTGGTGCCCCACCAGAGAATCGTGTTCTATGTCTGATGCATACATGTACTAAAAGTAGTGTAACCGAAAGCTCGGTCCTTGTCCCCAATGCCAATCAATGCCAATTTAATAATAAGGACATGGTTTTGAGAAAAAAAGGGAAAAGAAGTTTTATTGTGTTGCTAGCAAAGGAGAAACACAGGGGACTCCTGTCCCAAAGGCTGTGACTCTCTGGATCAGGAGGGACAGGGGGCTTTTAAAAGAACTTCAAAGGGTACATTCCAGGTGTGCGGTGGTAGAGAGCACCAGGGCACCCTGATGGTATGTTAGGATTCACTTGTTAATTTGAGAGGTATTTACTCCCCAGATCCTCAGCAGGCATCTCCTTCCCCTAGTGGGTATATTCAAGGGCAATTAACTAGGGGGAAAAAAATAACACTGTCTCCCTAATCTTATTAGGAGAGGGGGGAAGGAGAAAAGAGAGGAAAAAAATTTTTTTTTATTTGTTTTTTTAAACAAGCCTTAGAGGGCTGGGGTGGTGGCTCAGTGATAGAGCACTTGCCTAGCATGTGTGAGGCCTTGCATATAAATAAATGAATAAAATAAAGGTTCATTATATCTAAAAAAACAATTTAAATAAATACATAAGCCTTAGGGCAATGAGGGCTACATTCAGGAGGCAAAGGGACCACTGTTACAGTA
Organism: Marmota monax; assembly: GCF_021218885.2. Classification (NCBI taxonomy): domain Eukaryota; kingdom Metazoa; phylum Chordata; class Mammalia; order Rodentia; family Sciuridae; genus Marmota; species Marmota monax. The sequence continues at coordinate 68,942 of NW_026694026.1, forward strand.
GCAGAATTATGGGGGGAAAAAGGATAATAATGCAAACAAGCTGAGATTGATATCTCAATCAATGGAGTCAGCTGTCTGTGAACTGAGACTTCTAAGGACTTCAGAAACATTAAGAACCACCCCTAGTTTCTTTAGAGATGAATATTAGGATCCCCCACCAGATAGAGTGAAATGCCAGATTAAAAATTATAGGGAGTGATTGAAAGTCAACATATTGACCTGCACCCAGCCCGTTCCTCTGCGCTGCTCCGTGACACCTGCACCAGGATGCACACCCCAGCCTGAAACCACTCATCTGGAACTTCAGGATGACAGGTTCCTGCTTGGAGCACAGCCTGCTAGAGGAAGCACTGTTTTGGGGCAAGATGCCAAAAGAACGTGGAAACAATCCACCTTCCTTGGTCTCTAAATGGGTTTCTTGGATCACCTGCTTCAACTATTATCCACATGTTTACTTACTATGCTTGTTATGAGGCCTTCCAGGTTCTGCTTTAGACCAACTGAACTAGAATCTTTAGGGAGAGAAACCTAGGAAACTGATCATGTATCAAGCAACTGGCTATGGCTTAGGTATTAGGTGTCCTCCAACAGCTCATGCCTGAGACCATGCACAGATGTTTAGAGGTGAACTGATTGAGCTACGAGAAGTTTAATCTAATCATCCTGATAGGGATGAACTTGGTGGTAGCTACAAGCAGGGAGGGTGTGGCTGGTGGAGGTGGGTCCCTGGGGTGTGCCTTTGGGGTGTTCTTTGTGTCTGTGGTGAGGGGAGCTCTCTCTCTGCTTCCTGGTTCAATGTCCTGAGCTGCCTCCCTCCCCCACACACTTCTGCCCTGATGTCATCATGCCTCAGTCTCACCTTTGGCCCAGAACAATGGAGTCAGCTGTCTATGAACTGAGACCTCTAAAATAATAAGCCCCAAATAAACTCTTCCTCCTTAAAACTGTTCTTCTCAGATCTTTTGTTCAAAGCAGAAAAAAGAGTGATTTAAACACAATCCATGTGTTGGTTTCTTTGCTTTGGGGTTTTTTATTTTGTTTGTTCATTTGTTTGTTTTGTACTGGAGATAGAACCCCGGAGTGCTTAACCACTCACCCATATCCCCAGTTCTTTTTATTTTTTATTTTGACACAGGGTCTTCTTACTAAGTTTCTTAGGACCTCACTGAGTTGCTGAGGCTGGCCTTGAACTTGCAATCCTCCTGCCTCAGCCTCCAAAGTCGCTGAGACTACTGAGGAGGGCCACCGTGCCCAGCAACCTATGTATTTCTTAAGCACACTTCAGAAATACTTGTTCTTGAAGATATTAGTTCTAATGTCTGGATCTAGCTTGAACCATCAGAAGGATGAATGCTTCTCTATATCTTTTGGCCACTGTTACCTTTACTAAGTTTTCTTCCTATGTCCTACGATTCTGTAAAAGTCATTATGAAACACAAGTATACATGTCACAATTATTTTACCAGCTTATTAAAATGTCATAGTGTATTTTGCTATTTTTATTACTAAGTCTCCCCTATCATAATCGTAGCTAAATGATGTATTTTATAAGGCAAGGCTTAGAAACACAGTATTTCCTTTGCAAATCTGCTATGAGACTCAGACACATTGTAATTAAAATTGAGCTGATCCTGGTTTTCCATTTTTCTCTAACTGCCAGAAGCTCATAAGCTAATTTAATCGCAGCAATTATGTTAAACCTTATAATTAAAAGAGGCATAGTCTCATTTTTATCAATTCTGACTTTTTACTTCATTTTTTAGTTTTATTGTTTGTACCTTTATTATAAACTATATTTAAATCTAAATCTTTGATGAGAATTCCTATAAATTAGGCCAGAAGTCTGTCACTTCTTTTTTTATATTTTATTACATTTAACACTTTGTTTATTAGAATATATTATTATAAATAATGTTAAAATATTAATGTGATAATCATATATAATATATTAAAATATGTTGATTTCATAAAATTTTAAGGATGCTTGATAAAGTATAAAGAATAAATCTATAATCTTACCATTCAGTAATAGCCACAGTTAAAATCTTAACATTTTGTTTCTTTTCTTCATTTTCTACTCATATGAAGTTTCTTTAAAAAACATAACTAGTTTGAAATCATACTATACATTGAGAATCCTGGCAGCTTTTTTTCTTTTTTTATTCATCCATTGCAATTGTACCTAATGGTGGGATTTATTGTTACATATTCAGACAGGCATGCAACTTAACAATATCATTTGGCCAATATTTTCCTTTTCCCTCCCCTCTCCTGATATTTTTTTTTAACTTAATATGACTGTATCTATGAAAGCAGTTAACTATGTCATTAAGTATTTTTGATAAACATGATTTTTTTAAATCTATCCCTTCTTTTGGACATACCAAATGATTATTATGATTAGTTTTTCTAGTTTATTTTCTACTATACAATACTGTAGTAAGCATATTATACACAGATTTTTTGCTTATCTGAGATTGTTTTCTGGATAAACTTCTAGGAGAACAATTACAGATCAATGGGTAAGAACATTTAAGTGATGTTTTATCAAATTCTGGAAATTTATGGATTTCAAAAAATCCTCTCTGAATGAGGGTGGGGGGTGCTGGGTTTGTGGCTCAGTGGTAGAGTGCTTTTCTGGCATGTGTGAGGCACTGGATTTGATCCTCAGCACCACATAAAAATAAATAAAATCAAGGTATTGTGTCTGTCTACAATTAACAAATATTTTTTTAAAAAAAGAAAGAAATGCTCTCTGAATCATTTTAAATTCACCAGTTCCTCAAACTCCATATCAACCAAAGCTATCAATTCTACTTCCAAAAATCTCTTTTCCTGCTGTTCTGGTTAGAAGAAAGTCATCCTCCAGGTGGGTTGTTCTTAGACCTTCCTGCCCACAGAGCCCGTTCTGCAATTCCTCAGACTGACTCTTCTCTCCCCCTCCTCCTTCTCTTTTCTCCTCTTCCTCCTCTTTAGTTAGGCTGATATTTTTCTTGTAATATTTTTGTTTCTCCGTTTCTTATGCTACTCTTTCCTCCTTTTAAATGAGTAGCCACACTGGGCATGGTGGCACTCACATAGACTCCCAGTTCAAAGTCAGCCTCAGTAATCAAGGAAGGCCCTAAGAAATTCAGTGAGACCCTGTCTCAAAGTAAAATACAAAAACTTCCAGGGTTAGGTTAGTGCTACTGGGTTCAAGGCCTAGTACCAAAAAAAAAAAAAAAAAAAAGAGTGACCGGTGATTTCATGAGCTGCAGCTTCTTAGAACTGGTTACTGTAGACAGCAACATTCTTTATCTCTTTTTTTTAAATGCCCACCTTCTCATTATGATTTTGTGCGGATCCCAAATTGTTCCACATCTCAGGGTAGAAAACAAGACCATGTTTGGCACAAGGGGCCCAACAAAGCTTTTGTGGATAACTTCTTCAAGTGGACCCAACTCTCTTACTCCTTTGCTTAAAAACTCTGAAGAGCTAACCTTTTATTACTAACTGCAGGAAGGCCACACTTCTTGCCATCATAATCAAGACCATCCAAGACCTGTCCCTAGCCTACTTTCTAGTGTCATTTCTCCTTACTTCTTCTTTATGGACCTTCCAGACAAAGTGTTCTAATGGTTCTGCTAAAAATTCTTTGATTTTATTCCTTGGTTCATGTTTTCCTATATTCTAATGTCTAAAGTTTATGTACACTTCAAGAAACTTTAATACCCCTCCAAGAAGCCTTCCCAAACCTTCTTGTTAGAATCTAGCTTTCTCTGATGCTTTCAAAAATATTTCCTAACCTCTCCTGCAAACATGCTGAGCCCTTCAAATGCAACGTCTTGACCTGGGCCTTATCCATCTACCTGTCTGCATCTCCTAGTCAAGTGACCAGCCCAGCGTGTACCCAAGATATTTATGGTATGAATGAATCAGTACTTGGTGGGAGTTAAACAAACAAGGAAGATGTGAAGATGGGTTTAATACTCCCCTTAAATACAGTATTAATCCTCAATTATAGGCACTAAAGAGAACATTAGTAATGTGAATTAGTATAATTAACATTTAAACTCCAATGTCATCTCTCCCTCCCACCTTAAAACTATGCAGTGCAGGAGGCTTTGTGATGGAATTGTAGGTTTATGACTGAGCCCTCCTCCAGACAAATTTCTGGGGTTATGCCTTCAGTTTTTGGAATTATGACATATCAACATGGAATAGTTGAAGAACTGCTGCTAAGAGCCTCTTAGGAAATAGTAATAAGAAAAGCTGGGCAGGGGTGATGCATGCTTGTAATCACAGCAGCTCGGGAGTCCAAGACAGGAAGATTGAAAGTTCAAAGCCAGCCTCAGCAACTTAGCAAGGCCCTAAGCAACTCAGTGAGACCCTGTCTCTAAATTAAATACAAAAAAGGGCTTGGGATGTGGCTTAGGGGTTAAGCATCTCCGGGTTCAATCCCCACTAATAAAATATTTTTTTAAAAAATAGAGGGGCTGGGGTTGTGGCTCAGCGGTAGAGTGCTGAGGCTCTGGGTTCAATCCTCAGCACCACATAAAAGTAAAGAAATAAAAATAAAAGTATTGTGTCCAACTACAACTGAAAAATCAAAATTAAAAAAAATAAATTAAAAAAATAAATAAATAAAAAATAAAAGGAAAATAGTAACAAAATGAACTTTGGGATATTTGTTAGGATGATAGCTGCTCTTGTTGGCCTTTCTGAGCTAAGCCTGGTGAGGCTCCCTACTACTGAGGAGTTGGGGTGCTGATCTCCATGGAGAAATTCTTTACTCAAGTGCCCTTTAGTTCAATGTCTGAGAATTTAAAGGACTTCGTATTGTGGATTATAAAGTAAAAGAGTCCAATTATCCAGTGGAAGCTTCATTAGTAGCTAAAAATACTAGTGGGTGAAGAATGCTCAACATCTCTGTAAGAGACCTAACTAAAGTCCTAATGCATGACAGCAGCAGGGACTTTAGCAATTGCAAATTATAACCACCAGGTGGCAGAGTAGAATGCAAAACTCAAGAGCACCCCGACAAGGACATAATCTGGCTGTTTTGTTCCATGTTTGGTAACCCCAGAAGTTTGGAGGAGGGCTCAGTCTTACACCATTGAGACTGTAAGCCGGGAATTTAATTTCACCTTGTTCCAATTTTCACTTAAAAAAACTTCCAGGAAATGAATTATTAGGTGGGACGGACTCTTAAGAGCCAATTGCTAAATTTCCAGAAATAATTTTTAAAAAATTAAATTAAAATGAAATTCTATCAACTGCACTTATATGATAAATAATTGACTAAATTATATTTAAAATAAAGGTAATCAATACTTGAGACTCATCATTTACTATTTTCTATGCTCTTGATGCTGTGTGTGTGATGTAAATAGTACATAATGTTGCACATCTCAACTCCACATTCAGTGCCATCGAGTTGGTAACTTGGAATTGGCCATGGGAGGAATATCGACACCAAAGCAAATGGAAAAATACTACAAATCAGTTCTGAAGAGGGCTGGTTATTAAACCTTTCTTGAATATCACAGAGTGAGAAATATAGGAAGCTGGCCAATAAATCATACTGGGAAACAAAAGGAAAAGTTTGGAACTTAAAATTTGCTTCTAGTGCATGGCACGGTGGTGCACGCCTGTAATCCCAGAGGTTTGGGAGGCTGAGGCAGAGGATCACAAGTTCAAAGCCAGCTTCAGCAACTTATATGGCCCTGAGCAATTTACTAAGATCATCTCTCAAAATGAAAACTAAAAAAGGACTGGGGATATGACTCAGTGATAGAGCACCTCTGGGTTCAATCCCTGATACAAAAAAAAAAAAAAGGTCTCTCATAATAATTCAGACGCAGCAAAATTCGGGGGCTAAAAACTTGGACTTCAATCAGGACTTTGAATTTGAATCAATAATCTGTTATTTATTACTGTATATCTTAGGCAATCAACTTTCTGCACTTGTAAGGATATAGTATCTACTTCATTTAATCCTTACAATAAGGTTATTGTAAGGATTAAATAAATTAATACATATGTCACCTTAAATAGATACATGTTAACTATTATTATTACTAAAAGGAAAAGGAATTATTAGCACCAGTAATTCAGAAGTCACAAATATGCAAACAGCAGAGATGCATTTGAATTCTAAGACCCTAAACCCATATTCCAATCTTGTAATATTTTTACATTTAATTTCACATCATGATTTAAATTTATTTTCTGGAATAAGACTAAAGATGGTGCTAGATTTATTATTCTGTATTAACAGAACAAAAAATATTTGTTACCATAGTTTACATTTCCAATATTTGGGAAGTAAATTAAGAATTTACAGGGTTTAGTTCTAACGACTTTAATCGTCTTTCCTTTAATATTTTTGTAAATATCAGTAAACTCGGAGAAGTGTTGTTTGAAATTTTATTAATTAATTAATTTATTTATTTATCTTTTTATTTATTGATACTGGGGATTGAACTCAGGGGCACTTGACCACTGAGCCACATCCCAGCCCTATTTTGTATTTTATTTAGAGACAGGGTCTCACTGAGTTGCTTAGTGCCTCACTCTTCTTGCTGAGGCTGGCTTGGAACTCACTTTTTCTTTCAGGAACCATAACTAAAGGGAAAGGAATAGCTTTCCAAGACACTCAATGGTATGAGGACATGTTCCATCAATGTGTAATAAAAACTAAGTTTCTTTTAAAGAAAAACAAAAAAAAGACATCATGACAGCGCAGACTCACTGCTTCAGAATCCGGAACTCTTAGGCTAAGGGAAAGTGACAGAGTGCTTCTGCACAGAGAAGTATGCACACTGCCATTTTTAGAATTCCTTCTGTCACAGTGTATACTCAGCACTGCAAGGGACAGGACGGGCATGTGACACTCTTAAGTCATTTGAGACTACAGCTGTCCTGCTGTCATGATCCCATTCAGAACTATTTTGGCACCACCACAGCTGCTGGTGAAACCAGATGGGCGTATCCCAGCAAGAGCAGAGCAGGAATGGGACAGCTAACTCTGAAAAGGTACCCATGACAGGGGGACCAATGGCCACAGACCCTGGAGGGCTTTTAACATTTAAATAAATGTGTTTTATAAAGAAAAATACTTGCAAGCTTGGAGATGCACTGTGATCCCTGTTTACAGGTGGTGCCTGTAATCCCAGCAAGTAGGAGGCTGAGATGTGAGGATCAAAAATTTGAGGCCAGCCTCAGCAACTGAGTGAGGTCCTATCTTAAAATAAAAAAATCAGAGGAACTGAGGGTGTACCTCAGAGATGAAGCATCTCTCAATTCAATCCCCAGTACTAAATAGATAGATACATAGATACATAGATACATAGATAGATGTTCATGGCTAAGCAGGTGTAAAATAGAAAACTGTAAAGAAGTTAATCTTATTTTATTTATTTATTTTTTTAAACATTTATTTTTTTAGGTGTAGATGGACACAACACAATGCCTTTATTTGCATGTGGTGCTGAGGATCAAACCCGGGTCCCACCCATGCTAGGGGAGCGTTCTGCCGCTGAGCCACAATCCCAGCCCCAAGAAGTTTATTTTAAATAAAATATCTTCATTCATTTGTAATCAAGCCCACAATAGATAAAAGTATTGGTAACACCTTTGCAGAATTTCATCAGTCACATTTATGTGTGTGTGTGTTTGTGTAGAGTGATTTTTTTCTTTTTTTTAAATCACCACCATTTATTTTGAAATAATTCTAAAATTACAGAAAAGTTGCAAAATGGCAAAAAAAAATGAGTTTAATAGTCCTCCACCCTGCTTCTTCAGATATCAATGTCATATCACATTCGCCTGCCTCCCGCCACCCCTCCATATATCCATATGTTTTTCTTCTGAATCAACCGATGGTAAATTCCTACCCTGACGCCTCCGTCTCTCTAAATATTTTGTGTGCCTTTCCTAAAACAAAGACCCAGCTTACACATATTTGTAGCCTATTTATCGAAATCAGAATATTAACATTGATACTATTGTTGCATCTACAGAATTGATTTGATTTCACCAATTCTCTCACTAACTCTCTATCATATGTATTTTTTTTTTCAGTCCTCTTTGAGTGAATCTGAAATTTTTGAAGAGTATAGAACAATCATTTTGTAATGGAGTTTTGAGTTTGGGGGATTTTCTCAGGATTGGATTCATGTTATGCCTGCATGGCAGGAATATCACAGAAATGATGTCATCTTTTTCTTGGAGTCTCCCACGGGGAGACACAGGTTAAGTTAGACACAGTACTGACTCTGATCATTGAAGGTGGTGTCTGCCAACATGCTCTACTGGAAAGGTTACTATTTTATCCTTTGTGAGGAAAAGTTACCTAGCAGGGAGTCATTAGATACAAAGTATCCTAATAATCCTCAAAAATTTTACCTGCTGTGTTCCGGGGCTTGATGATTCTTGCCTGAGTCAATTATTATGATGATAGTTACCAAAAAGTGACTTTCTAATTTCATTTATTAGTTTGTATTCTAGTATAGCAAAGCACTTTTTGTCTGTTCCATTAATTTATTCATTTTTTGCTTTTATCAGTATCCAGATTCTAATTGTTTTCTATGAATTATATTACCTGTTGCTCTCTTTATTGTGATGCTCATATTATCCTGAGTTGGTCAATAGGACCCTTTTTCAGTCTGGCTTCTGTGTCTTTAATATATATATATATATATTATATATATATATAATATATATATATATTATATATATAATATATATAATATATAATATATATATTATATATATTATATATATATATATAATATATATATATATATATATATATATATATATATATATCTCCCCAAAAATTCTTTGAGCAGTTCCTTACTTTTCTTATACAGCAAAATCCTCCAACACCGGAGTCAATTGTCCAAGGAGTTCTAGTTCCTTTTAATGGAGGATGGTATTTAAAAATCAGCTTTGTGTGCTAAATACACCCTTAGGACTGTATCATTGCTTTCCAACACTCCCAGCAAACAGAGCCAGGGATATGCAAAATATGCATATTCCATAGTCTGTCCTGAGAGTCATCTTGATTTCTATATCTGTATATTTAAAAACATGTGTTTATACCAATACCTCCAATTTCAGTTGAACACCACGGGGTGCATTTTAGCTTTCTCCGATTGTTTATTCACAGTTCCATTCTCTGAGAGTAAAGAGCCTGAATCCCACTATTTGCTCAGTCTTAGAAAATGCAGTTTCAGAAGTGCTAACACATACTACTGTGAAAAAAGAAACCCTACTGGGTATAGTAATTGCTTATGGTTTTTGTTTTTCCCAAGAATGTAAAATCAAATACTTGAAATATTTGGTTAGTTCATTTATAATGGTTGTTGTGTAAATGTTGTTAGGAATATTTATTTCTGTTTATAATTTATTTACAGTTTTCCCCACATGCTCAGATTCTTTTTATTAAGACATTTATTTATTCTTTAATTAATTAACTCTTAAACATGGTATTAAAATTCAGAACTACCAAAAATATTTCTCATTCCTCCATCCATTCTACTCTGGCCCCCGTTAACCTGCCCTGAAGACCCAGCTTACACATCTCATTTATTTCTGGAATATCTTTCCTGTGCTTGTTTTTGCACAGATAAGAATATAGGTCTACGTTCTTATTTCCCCACTTTTTACTACACAAAGATATGGTAAAAGACATATTCCTTGACCCTCACTTTCTTAAAATTTAACAGAAATTACTCCTTATCAGTTCACAGACATCTTCCTCATTTTTTACAGCTGCATAGTATTCCATTGTGTGAATATATCATTGTGTGTATATATCATTGTTGATTTAAACCCTTTCTTATTTTCACACACTCAAGTTATTTCCAATATTTTGAAGCTACAAGCATTACTGCAATGGAAATTTTGTGCACATATATTTAGTTTTGTTTGAGTTGTATAATTAGGGTAAATTTGTAGAAGTAGGATTGCTGGGTCAAAAGTTATTTTAAATAGACATGTACTTATTAGATGTTGTGAGCATCCCTTGCCAAGGTGCTGTACCATTGTCATTCCAGTTAACAGTATACAAGGTTGCCTGTCTGTTCTCTAATAGACAGTGTTGTCAACTTTCAATGTTCACAAATCTGATAGTGAGAAATGGCATCTCAGGGAGGTTATAATTTGCATTTTCCTAATTCTGAGTAGGAATAAGTATCTTTTCCCATGGTTCTGAAATTTTTTTTATTTTGTTTTGTGAATTTTATATGTGTCTTTTACCTTTGTACTATCTAGTTTTTGGTCTAGTTTCCCTTCACTTTAAAGAGTTCTTTATGCATTAGGAGTATTAGTCTTTCATCTGGATAAATATTGTAAATATCATCTCCCAGTTTTACAGTTATATTTTAGTTTTTTGCAATTTTTTTAAATTTTTGTATAGACATATATATCAATCTTTTCTTTCTTCTTCTCTGTTTTGCTTTTGATTTTTAAGTCATTGAAAAGCCATTCCTTACATGTACATGATATTAGAATTTGCCCATATTTCTGTGGTCTCTTTTTTGCAAAATTCTGATTATAAACTTCATATATCATCTTTTTAAATTAACAGTATAGGCTGGGGATGTGGCTCAGTGGTAGCATGTTTGCCTAACCTCTCTAATGCCCCAATTTTGATCCTCAGCACTGCTAGGTAAATAAATTAACATAAAGATGATTGTGTGTTGATAAAACTTCTTTGAAAATTTGTTTTTAAATGCTGCATTTTATTGAATAGAATGATTATGATTATCTAATTATCTCTTATTGTTGGACATATAGACAACTGCTAATTTTTTGAAATGTAAGTCATACTTTACTATGTATCCTTATAGATCTTATATCCTTATTTGATCTCATAGAACAAAATGTCTACTTCCATAGAATAAGTATTCAAAAAAAAGATAATGGAAAATTTTATGCCAATGGATAAGTGAATAGATTAATAAATTCTGGTACATAAATATAATGGAATACTATTCAGTAATTAAAAGGAATTAATTAGATACAACAATATGATTAAACTCACAATCATTATGTTTGAGTAAAACTAGATGAGAAAAAGGGAATAATTAAAAGAGAAATGTGTAAATGATTTTACCTGCAAGAATTTGATCCCAGATTTTTTCTATATGCTATTTTTAAAATTGTTTTTCATTTTTCACCTTTATCATTTCTATAGGCTATTTTATTCTCAATAGCTGTGAAAATAAACATTTCTCTAGACTCTATTTAGGACTCAAGTACATTGTTCCTTATATGCATATTTGTTCAGACATTAAATATTACAGATATAACCCCTATCACTTAGTAGGCAAAAATCCAAGCTTACAAAAAAAATTTAGAGAGTGAGTGTGCTACTACAAATTAACGGTTCTGTGGATTCCTTTCAAGATGAGCTCTCCTGGTACACTTGATGATGAAATGTAATGCTCACAGATGCAGAAAATGAAGTACATACCATTTCTGTTTGGCTACATCCAGCTGAACTTTGACCCAGGGCATGCTGTAATCATCGGCTGGAACTTCATCTAATAAGTAGTTTATATGTGGTTTAACTATTTTAATAATATAGGCACCTTTATAACATTTTATGATTACACAGACTTGGAGTAAGCCTCTGTTTACATGATGCACTTATGAACAGTGTGCTAATGGGGTCACTGCACCCACAGCACAGGATCTGTCTGACAGGGTGAACTTACAAGCACTTTCCACCTGAGGAGGCTGGGCCTTTCCTTCCCTCCCACTCCACAGACACAGCCTTGGGAAGAGGCTCTGCGGGGACCAATTAGCTGATACCATTAGTGAAGTCTTCTTGAAAGGCCTACGTTTTGGTGGTCTGACTCAGTAGTGGTGAGGTCATGATCTGTGTGTGTCTAATGGCACCAGAACTGTTTTAGGGTCCACTATCATTCGGATCTGGAATGTTCCCCAAAGGTCCATGTGTTAAAAAGTTCTGTTTGCCAAGCATCTTCAGTGGGAGGTGGTGGAACCTCTAGGAGGTGGGACCTGGTGGGAGATGTTCTGGTCATGGGAGGGAGGAGGGCGTGTCCTCAAAGGGGGTGACAGTGCCCCAGTCCCCTTCCGTTACCTGTCTTTCACTTACAGCCATGAGGTTTGTGGTTTTGCTCCTGCTGTGCTGTGCGTCAAAGGCCTAAAGCAACCGAGTCCACCCATCATGGATCACAACCTCCAAAACTCTGAGCCAAAATAAACCTTTTCTTATACTAAGTTGATTATCTCAGGTATTTGTTACAGTGACAGAAACCTGACTACACAGGATCCTTTCTATTTTGAGGATAATTCTTAACCTACATGGATGGCCTATTCTTAAGGGAAGATGCAGAACTCCTGATTTCTTTGGAGCCTGGAGAGGGTTTTAGGAGAAGGTAAGAGGAAAACAAAAGCGGAATTAGAATTCTGTCCCAGATAATATAAGAGAAAGAGTTAATGGCTGTTACCAGATCTGGAGAGAGGAGGTGTAAGGGCCTCAGAAGCTACCTGGTCACTAAGGCTTCAAGGATCTAATATACTGACTGCAAATCCTGCCACGAGTGCCCACCCTCCTCCCTCACCTTCGTCATCCCCCCACCCCCCACGCTTTTGTAGCTTTCAATACTAATGCACCTTGTGATGCTGGTACTCCACTCAGTGCTCCCTTGTGCCCTATGGTCTTGAAAGAGTTCAAGCACCTATAAAGCAGTGTCCCTCCAGGTATGAGTCCCAGGCTGGCAGTACCAGCGTCACCTTGGATAACAAAATGATTGAACAAAAATCACTGGAGTAAAGTCCAGCAACTACCATTGAAGAAGCCCTCCAGGTGATTTCTGAGCATACTAAATTTTAGGAGCCACTGCCATACTGTCATTTTTGGATAACTCATCTGTAACCTCAGCAGGTTCATTTCTTCAGGACAGATACACGTATGTTTATCAATGCACTTACAGAATAGAATCTCTAAAATATTTGTTGAAGGGATGAGTGAAGCAAATGAACTCATGCATAGTGCTAAGTCTTTAACAAATGCTCAGTAAATACTTGTTACAGAATCAGACCTGAGGTATGTGACTCTCTAATGACCAGAGCCAAGGAAGCTCTGAGAAGACTCCCTCTCTCCAAGTCGGAAATAAAACGATAACCAGCTGTGGAAATAAACATTTCTCTAGACTCTATTTAGGACTCAAGTACATTTAAGTAGACATTTTTTCTCTCTAAAGAAAATGAAAAGCATTTTCATTGCAAAGCAATTGGAAAATGCAAAGAAATTATCATAAATAAAATGAAAATATATCTCTTATTCTGTCACCTCACGGGCCTTTTTTTCTATGCACCTTTTTAATATATCTCCCTCAATTATAATGTTAAAAATAAAAATTTCTCATATATTTATAAAAGCAACAGAAGCCACAAAAGCATGGGGGTCGGGGGGTGAGGGAGGAGGGTGGGCACTCGTGGCAGGATTTGCAGAGGAATATTAGAATATACAAAAAAGCCATCACACAGAAATAATTCATTGTTCAGAGATGTAAATACCCTGGGAATGTCCTTCCAGAATTGTGTTCTCCATGCATATTTTTGAAAGAATATATATGATCTACAATCTCTTAATCTGTGATTCCATCTCCCTTCCAGCCAGCCCCTGCCATTTCATACATGATTTCTTCCTGGTTGTGAAATGTGCAAAACATACTCAGTGTCACCCCACAAATCAAACTTCCAGAAAATCTCATAGACTGAACACAACCCCAAAGTTCAAGGCTTAAAATCAGCTCTCTGATTTCCCTTAGCATCACTTTGACATCTTCAGGATGGGTCAATTTAAGGGAGAAATTCGAGAATTTTCCTAGTGTTTTCATAGAATGAAAAGTCTGTTCCAAGAAAAAAAGTGGAGTCCTCCTGGCCCTCCTCTAGACATGGTCACACTGGCCGCAGTCGACTCCCTTCTGAATGGAGAATAAGGCTTAGGATTTCACCAGAGAGTCATCCATGAGTGTTCATCTTGATGACTTTCTTACTACTTTCTTCAAAAGAGTCATTTGAAAATTGATAGGGTGCCTGGCATGGTGGTGCACGCCTGTAATCCCAGTGGCTTGGGAGGCTAAGGCAAGAGGATTGCAAGTTCAAAGCCAGTCTCAGCAAATTAGTGAGGCCCTGAGCAACTTAGTGAGACCTTGTCTCCAAAGAAAAAAATTTAAAAAGGGAAGCACTAGAAATGTGGCTCAGTAGTTAAGCATCTTTGAGTACAATCTCAGGTACCAAAAAAAAGGAAAAAGAAAAGAAAATGGACAGGCGTCTGGAGCCTCTCTGGACAGGAGCTATGCACACACCTCTAAGTCCTGAGTAAAGAGGTACTGAACTGGTATTGCACCCATTGCAATGCAATTGGACCTTACTTCTGCTCAGATAAGAGAGGTGCAGCTCCAGGAGTGGGCGTCACCCAATGGAGTGGATTACTCCCAATTGTTTGTTGTAACCCTACCCCTTGCTTCATTTGAATGGCTTCTCCCCAATAAAACCTGGGTTCCGGCTGTGCTCTTTCTCTTTCTTGACTGCCTTGCCCCCCTTGTGGGAGCTGTAGCTGCAGAGTGGTCACTAAACCCAAAGAAAGGTTCTTTCTGTGTCTATATCTTTATTTAGTCAACCCAAATTCATTTGGAGTGAACTTGACCGGTTTAGTTATGTGTTGTGACAGGGTATTGCCCCCAGTCACTCTGTCTTGGGATTTTCCATGAAAACTGCCTGCACACACCGTGACATCGGCAACCATTGTCACAGAAAATTCTGTGACTTTGACTTTCTTGTTTTCACTGTGTTTCTGGAAGAAGGAAAGATCGTGACAACCCAGGAGATAGGCAATCTCAAATTAGGGGGCAGTCATCTAAGGGAACACATCAGTTGTTTGCTTTTTAAAAATTTTATAATCTGAATGTAAAGCTTATTTTGAGCAATTTGGGAATCAGAGTAAATATAAAGGAGGAGAAAAACCCCACGCATCCTGCATAATCTAAAGTAATCAAGCTTTTTGTTTGCACCGTTTGCTGTATATATTTATCTTCACATGTGTTCAAAATATTATGTATAGCACCTGTAACCTCATTTTCACTTAAGTTACAGCAAAAATGTTGGTATATTAATCGTAAACATTCTTCTAAAGCAACATTGTAGTGACACTTTCTGTCCTATACTTTACTGAATCATTTGCCTGTTTTTGCTGCAGATTTTTGCTGGAAACATCTCTTTTTGGAGGCGGGGGGCGGGATATCAGGGATAGAACTCAGGGGCACTCGACCACTGAGCCACATCCCCAGCCCTGTTTTGTATTTTATTTAGAGACAGGGTCTCACTGAGTTACTTAGTGCCTCACTTTTGCTGAGGCTGGCTTTGAGCTTGCGATCCTCCTGCCTCAGCCTCCCTGGGAATATCTTTATACGTCTACCTTGGATCATCTCTGTATGATATTCGGACAGGTCTTTGAGAGTGAAGTGAGTTGATGGAAGGATTCAGACACAGTGTGACTTTTGAAAGCCCTCCTAATTGCATTCTAGTGTGGCATGATCGGTGCTGCCTGGCCTTACCATTTGAGTGCAAAAGAGACAAACTTCAAAAAGGTACAGTGTTTGGGAGCAGCCTGACCGCTAGGTTGCAGAAGATGTAAAAAGTAAGGTAGATTGGGCTGGGGTTGTGGCTCAAGTGGTAGAGCACTCACCTGGCACATGTGAGGCACTGGGTTCGTCGATCCTCAGCACCACATAAAAATTAAAGTATTTTGCTCACCTACAACTAAAAAATATATATTTTTTAAAAAGTAAGGTGGATTGACTGAATATTCCTTCTTAGCATTCTTACTTCACTATTTTAATCATGGAAAGCAAGTCTGTTTAGGACTCCACTTGGGGGAGTTTGACCTCTGAAATGCCTCACGGTGCAGTCTTATCAGTTCATGTTTCAAAAACAGATTTCAGAACAGCACAACAGGGACACTCCAGTGCAAATGAGTCTGGTGCAGCATGTTGCGTGTCTCTTCCTCGAGGGATCATCCTTCACAGAAAATGCATCACCTATCCAACCTATCCTCCCAAAGAACGTGAATATTTAGTTCTTTTCACTTGAGTCTAAAAGGAATACACTGATAAGACCCTTGGAGATGACATGAATTGGTCTATTAACTGTGCTGTTAAGGTGTCAGCCTCCTAGAAGCCATGCCTCTAATACAATCTATGGATAAGAGGAAACTGTGTTACAGTCTCAACCAAATCCTATTATCTCTGGCCGTTGTGTGACAGATGCAGGGTAAGTCACAAAAGAGAACCAGGTCAGAACATGCATTTGAATCAGCACAATTAGAAAAATAATCCTGATGTGGGTTGGTCAGCTCCAGTAAGTTTGTAGATATGAGACAACAGCCTAATGAATTGGCAGAGATTCAACTCAAAACTGTGGAAGCAACCACAGACCATCATTGGGTACATGGACAAGCAGCCTACGGCCTTAAGAAATCCAGGGACATGCTCAAAGTCCCATGGACCAGTGGCTATCTGGATCTTTAACCAAGTCTCCAGATTGCAGGTTCTGTACCTTTTCTAGTACTGCATTACCTGTATGTCTAGCCCGTGTCCATGAGATCTTGGCAAAGTCCCTAGGGCTAGGCAGAGACTAGTTGTTGAAGGAGAACCCTTGGCACATGAGAAGACATCCTTTATTATTTTTTACATTGCTGTCGCCTGCACATGGATACCAGAATTAGTTTCTGGCCACTCCTTGCATGCTCATCTCTCAGGAGGAAATAAAATTAAAGAATGCATTTCCCTATCCCTTTAATTTTAACCCCCATGTGCAAAGGGATAGCTCCAAAGCAAGATTCTTTTCCAATGAGCTGGAAACCAATCTGTGCTGAAATATGTAACCGGAGAACTATAATTTCCTGACCCCAACATCATTAAGCTTCAGCGATGCCATCACATTAGCTTGTTTTCGTGTAATTGTATAAACACAGTTTTGTCAGTTCAAAGCACTGGGAAGTATTTCATTATGCTTTCTTCCTAGCTGTGCGACACTGACCACTTGCCAAGGCTGAAAAATAACTAGGTTGTCCATGAGCTAGTGATAATTTGGACTGTAGATGGCAGCTGGACTAAATTCTTTAATTACATGTCACTATTCTGTTGGTCTTTGGGAGATGGGGTCAAAAGGACTGAAGATCATAATCTTGGATATGGAAGCTAGTCATGGGGGATGAAGGTCAATGCTCGTCTCACTTTCTCCTTCATTAACTCCTCACAGGCTGAATTTAATTTGAACCCAAATCTGTTGAATGGATCCTGTGTTCATGATGGGCCCTAGGGAGAGGGGGAATCAAGTTTATGTCCTGTTTTCTAGGTGTTCAAGTTCCTAAGGTGAAATATGCATAGAAACACTTAACTGAGGTAGATGGTCTAAATGTCACAAAACCTCATAAGTGCTAATTGTGGCAAGAAAGAGGAGAAATAATTTTACTGAGAGATTCTGGAACACTGTAATAAGGAGAAAGTATCACTTGAGGTGGCCCTGGAGAGGGCTAGTCTTTTGAGCTGGTGAAGGGAACTCGGCGAGGGGGAAATACTCTGAACAGGGTGAGTCAGTGTCACATGGCCAGAGATGGCCAAGTGCAAGGCATGGAGATGGGGGTGAGCAATGCCATCTGAATGTCACACATTATGATCTCCAGCCACAGGAAGATCAGCTTAGTGCAGAGTTCTCCTCTAGTGCTGAATCTCCATGCTACCAAATAGCACCCAGCTCATAATGACTGCCTTTCCCAATCTGTTCAGGCTGCTTTAATGAAACACTAGGCAATTAATAAACAATAGAAATTTATTTCTTATACTTCTAGAGGCCTGGAAGTCCAAGATCAAAACACCAGCAGATTCAGTATCTAATAAATTGGAAGGAAGAGACTCCTTTGAGCCCCTTTTATAATGGCACTGATCCCAGCCCTCACCAGGGCTCTCCCCTATGACCTAATCACTACCTAAAGGTCATATCTCTTGGTACTATCATGGTGGAAACTCAGCTTCAACATAGGAATTTTTTTGGGGGGGCGGGGAGTTACACAAATATGAGACTTTAGCAGTGTCCCATAGTTGAATGAAGAAATTACTAGAAAAGAAACATTGCTTCAACTGGTTATTTTTGGTAGGGATCCATTCAAACTCCCTCTGGTGATGGGAAGGGATATGGGCAGGTGTGTCATTTGAATAATATATTTGGACTGGAGCAGTGGACACCATTCTAGGGATCCCTGATTTTCCGCAGACCCATCCGTAGGGTGTGTGGTCTCAGATATTCTTTTCTACATTGCTCAGTTCCCCTCTTTCAGCCAGCTGCTTCGGCTTTATTCAGGCTGCTACTCAGTCTTAGCTTTGGCCAAGAAGTGGCCAGGGTGGCCACTCTGACACGTCTTTCCTGGTCACAAAATTCCTTTTGCTCTTATTGCTGTGGCCTTGGTCTTTCCCATTTCTAGTCCTAGGAGCAGAAAAGTTGCTGGACTGATCCATGTTTGCATCCAAGCCTCCAGAAGCCCAACCAGCAGTCCTAGACTAGTGGAAGGGCATCAGGGGCTGTGGGTACAGACATCTCCCTTGGAAGCAGATATGGTTGATCTGGAGTCTCAAGTCTCCTAAGAAAGGAATAAGGTTAAGTTTGATTTAAGCCAATTGTCTAAGGAATTTGAGCTGCATTCAGTAGGCACAATGTTATGGAAGCTTTTGTGGGGGCGTAGACTGCTGGCTCTATGTTTCTTCATGTCCTCAGACTAGAGTATGTCACTGGCCAGCAGCCTAATGACTCATTGGGCCCCAAGTCTTTTTTTTTTTTTTCTGTCTTATGTCTCCACCTGAAAGATTTCTCACTTTGTTCCAACTTGGCTCCATCACCCTCTCTGGGCTCTCTGGTACTTTCTTATGGAAACTCACGCCCCCACCTTTTCTAGCAGCAGAGAGGTGGGAGGAAGTTCTTGGCATGTATGAGGATGAACTCCTTCAGCAGATGGCTTCAAATCAAATGCCAACTATTGTGGGGTGGTCAGCACCCCACAAGGGTAGGTTCCTGCTCGGGAGGTGTGAGCTGCCTGAGAAATGAAAAGTGTGAAATAATTAGTAAGAAATAGAGACAGAGCCAGAAATTAGATAAAGCAGAGTAGCTGATAGGTCTTCCAGTCCTGATAAGAGCCGGAACTGAACAACTGAAAAATGGCCCCAATTCTTTATTTAAGGGGAGTACATCAAAGGCAGGGATAAGGTTTCAGCGGGAGGAGTCTTGCTTCTCGGTGTGGCAGGGATCTTGCAGTAAACAGGTTGATTGGCATTTTGGCAAGTCACACCCATCTCAGAGAGGCTATGTGGCTCCAGCGCGTCTCCCCACCTCCGATGCTGAACTTGTGTCAGAGCTAAGTAGGAAGTGACATGAATTGGCATTCTCAAACCAGCGAGGTTGCTGCTAGGAGTTCCTGATACCAGACTCTCCTGCTTTTATGTCATTTTAGTTCAAGAACAGTTCATGGATGGCTCATGGATGGCTTCCCATAGCCAGCCTCACTACTTCCTTGCCAGGGGACCCAAGGCAAGTCACTTCAAGCCTCTGAACCTTAATTACATTGTGTAGAAAATGGAGATAATAACCATATCTAGCTATTTGGGGGTTGAACTGTGTCCTTACTCCAAAAAATATCAATTGTTGAGGTCATAAGTCCTATACCTGAGACTGTGACTGCATTTGGAGATAAGGTCTTTAAAAGGGGTAATTAGGACTAGGGCTGTAGCTCAGTGATAGAGCGCTTGCCTAGTGTGGGAGAGGCACTGGGTCCAATGCTCAGCACCACATATAAATAAATAAAGGTCCATCAACAGCAAAAAAAAATTATAAAAGGGGGTTATTAAGGCTAAATGAGATCATTAGGATAGGCTCTACTCTGATATGAGTGGTGTTCCTATAAGAAGAGGGAATTTGGACACAGGCACACACAGAGAAAACAGTGACAACATAGCTTGTGCAAGCCAGGGAGAAGGGCCTGGAACAGATCCTTCCCTCTCTGTCGTCTGGAGGAACCAACACCACCAACACTTTGATCTCCGACTTTGAGTCTCCAGAAATGTGACAAAATAAATTTCTGTTGTTTAGGTCACTCAGACCAGTACTTTGTTATGACAGCCTGCACAGAATAATCCACTACCTCATGTGGTTACCGGGAGGATTAAACCAGTTAAGGCACATAAAGCATTTGGACCCATATAATAAGGGCTAGCAATTAATTTCCCAATCTCTTAATCCTCCACCCCCTCCCTCTTCCTCTTATTGCTATTGCACAGTTTGTGCACTGCCACGTGTGATCTGGCTTCAACCAGTTCCCTGACATCGAGTTGATGATTCCAAACCTTCCTGACGTTCAGAACAAAGAAACAAAGGGTCACGTCTACCTGCTACCTTCTTCTGGAAATGTGTACCCAAGGAAGAACTTCAGGAACTAAGTTCAAAGAAATCGCCTAACAAAATTTAAATACAAATTCTCAGATTAAATCCAAGGCAATATTAAATGTCCAAAGTAAAATGTATCTACTGTTTCACAATCACGTAGAACAGGAATTCTTAAGGCAAGTGTTTGAAATAAACACAGCGAGGTTCCTAGATGAATGATCCCTTGCTACTAATGGGTCAGAAACTAGAGATTATACAACATACCTTTTCACACCGTGGTGTTCTGTTCTCCTGCTATTTTGTAAAACAGCTTTAGGGCATTTGCCATGTTTTCCACTCACATAAAGCATACATACAACTCAATGGTTTTTAATATTTTTGCAGGGTCATCCAACTATCACTACAATCTAATTTTAGGTTATTTTTGTCCTTTCTAAAAGGACACTGAGCCCATGAACAATTTGTCCTTCCTCTATCCTTGGGCAACCACTAATCCTTCTGTCTCTATTTGTCTATTATGGATATTTTATATAAATGGAGTCACAAAGTACAAGGTCTTCTATAACTGGCTTCTTTTACCTCGCCTAATGTCTTCATTGGTCATCTCGGTGGTAATGTGTCAATCTTTCATTGGTTTTTATTGCCAAATAATATTCCATTGTATAGAAAACCACATTTTATTTATCTCTTTATCATTAAATCTACATTTGGGTTGTTCTGACTTTAGGGCTAGTACGAATAATGCTGTCACGAATGTTAACAAGCTTTTGAATGGACATCTGGTTTCATTTCTTTTAGATACAAAGAGTGGAGAATTGCTTGGTCATAACATAATTTTGTGTTTAACAATTTAAGAAACCGCAAAACTGTATTCCAAGGATCTGCACCATTTTATCAGCCATATAGGAGGGTTCCAATTTCTCTACATTCCCACGAAGGCTTGTTGTCTATCGTTTTTATTATAGCTGCTCATTACCATGGGAACAAAACATTCTTTTATTATGGTTTTGATTTATGTTACCCTGATGGCTAATAATTTTCAGTATTTTTCATGTGCTTATTGGCCATTTGTTTATCATCTTGGGTAAATGTCTATTCAAAATATTTGCCTAATTTTAAATTGGATTATCCTTGTTTTTCTTTTCAACCTATGGATTCTTTACATATTTTGGGTGCAAGTCCCTCATTAGATATATGACTTGCAAATATTTTCTTCTATTCTTTCTTTGGGTTGTTTTCACTTTCTCAGTGGCATTGTTTGTAGCACAGAGTTTTAAATTTTGATTTAGTCCAGTGTACCTATTTTTGCTCTTGTCACTTGTGTTTTTGACTTTGTATCTTCAGAAGACTTCCATTGCCTAACCCCAGGTCACAAAGATTAACTCCTAAGCTCTTTTCAGAGTTTTATAGTTTTAGCTCTTCCATCCAGGCCTTTAAATCATCTGCGTATGTGGTGTGAGGTGGGAGTACAATTGCATTCATTACGTGGATATCCGGGTACCCACCCAGCACGATTTGTCATAATTATTCTTTCCCCCCGCTGAGTTATCTTGACATCCTGTGTCATAATCATAAACATGAGATATCATGTTTATTGTGTCAATAAACATTATTATAAATGTAAAGGTTAATTTTAGGAATCTCCATTCTATTCCTGTGAGCTGTATGTATATCTTCTTACTACCTCATCTCGATTACTGCACCTGTGTAGCAGTCTCTGGAAATTCACAATGGGAAATGTGAAGCCTCCACATTTATTCTTTTAATTTCAGATTTTGGGTTACTCTGGGTGTTCTGCATTTCCAAATGAATTTCAGGATTGGTTTGTCGATTTCCACAAGAAAGGTGCTGAAATATTGGTGTTGTGTGGAATCTGTAGATTAATATATTGTGTTCCATGTTCGGCTTGTTTTCACTTTTACTTAGTTTCTTTCAACAATGTTTTATAATTTTTAGAGTATGTGTCTTACACTTCTTTTGTTAAATTCATTCCAAGGTGTTGATTCTCACTGATGCTATTGAAAAGGGAATTTTGTAATTCCCTTTTAAAATTCCCTTTTAAAAAGGGAATTTTAATTTTAGGAATGTTCTTTGCATATGTATAAAAACACTGTTGATTTTTCTATCATCTTGTCTTATGCATCTTTGCTGAAATCATCTGTTAGCTGCACTATCTCTTTTTTAATGGATTCTTTAGAATTTTCTGTCTAAAAAAATCATATAACCTACCTACATAGGTATTTTAAATTTTTTCTTTCAAACTTGAATTCCTGCATTTCTTTTTCTTGCCTGGCTAGACTCTCTGATATAATGTGACAGTTCATGAGACCGAACATTTTCCTCTTACATCTGAACTGAGAAGGAGGTTTTGAGTCTTTACCTATTAAATAGCATGCCAGCTGTATTTGTAATAAATGTCCTTTATCAGATCAAGGAATTGTTTCAGGGTTAGTTGTTTTGTTGTTGTTGTTAATATGTATTTTTAAATCATTAATTTTTTTTCTAAAATTGCTGAGATAATCTTTTTTTAAAAAAAAAATTACCCCATTGATGTAGCGTTATCATATTAACTGATTTTCAAATGTGAAGCTATCCTGTTTTCCTGAAATAAATCCCATTTGGTCGTAGTGTAGATCTCTTATGTGTCACTGGATTCTATTCTCCAGCATTTTCCCCAGAACATTTGCATCTATATTCTTTAGAGAGATTGATCTTTAATTTTCTTGGGATGTCTTTCTGGCTTTAAGATTAGCCTCATAGAATGGGTTAGGGAGTTGTGATATTATGATATATGTATTTGGGGGCTTTTGACCATGGTTCCAAGTTTGTAACCCTCTCCCAAGGCAGGTCATGGAAACCAGAATTTCTCTTTCCTAAGACTGGTCATATAAACACTGAACTCCCCCTACCTTCTGTTTTGGAGCCAGCCATAAAGAGATCCTCTGACCTATTATTGTCTAGTAGGTCATAAAACCCTTTTCATTCCGGAGGGTCCTGCCCCTTGCCCTAGAGGGAGGAATGCTGCAGAGAAAGGTCAAGAACACTGAAGCTGACAGTCCTTGTTGGGTTTCTCCTCCCAGTCTGTTAGCTTTGACTCATACCCTTTACATATATTCACATTTTGACATAGTTGTTTATGCTTCAATTGAGCTTATGCAAAAGGATAGGCTTCAGAGAGTTTCCAGAGAGCGGAATACAGGGAGGTTCTTGGAGGACAGAGCTTCCAGAGAGGCCGTGCCCTGTGTGTCCTTTCACTTGTATTCTTTGTAGTATCTTTTATAATAAACCAATCAGTAGAAGTGGATGTTTCCAGGAGTTCTGTAACCACTCAAGTAAATTAATTGAACCTGAGGAGGAGGGCATGGGAATCATAGTGTTTTAGTCAGTTTTTTTTTTTTTTTCTGCTGTGACTAAAAGCTGTGACCAGAACAATTTTAGGGAGGAAAAGCTTATTTGGGGGCTCACGGTTTCAGAGGTCTCAGTCCATGACAGAAGCCTCCATTCCTTGGGGCTCGAGGTGAGGCTGAACATCATGGTGGAGTGTGTGGCAGAGGGAAGCAGCTCACATGGTGATCAGAAAGCAGAGAGAGAGAGAGACTCCACTCTCCAGATATAAAATACATACCCCAAAGCCACACCCCAATTCCCACCTCCTCCAGTCAGTTACGCCCTATCAGAGGATTAATTCATTGATTAGGTTAAGACTCTCACAACCAGTCATTCCTCTTCTGAATCTTCTTGCTTTGTCTCACACATGAGCTTTTGGGGGATATCTCACATCCAAACCAAAACACAGAATTTATAGCTGGTCAGTCAGAAGCAAAGAAAACCCATCTGGGGCTTGCAATTGGAATTGGCATGTGGGGGCAAGGGGCAGTCTTGGGACTGAACCCTCGGTGGTGGGATGCCATGCTATCTCCAGGTGTTTAGTGCCAGAAGTAAGCTGAATTACAGGACACTGGATGGTGTCCACTGCAGGATTGCTTACTTGCTTTCTGCTGGGGAGAAATCCCCATAACTTTTGAGGCCACAGAAGTCTTCTGCATTGACTCAACTTGTGGTATTCGAGCAGAGGAAAAACCTGGGTTGATTTTTCCAACACCAGAGTTCAGGAGAATTGGAGAAGAATTAGTATTGATTTTTTTTCCCTTAACATTTGGTAGATTTCACTAATGAAGTCATGTAGGTCTGGGTCTTTATGGGAAATTTAAAAATTAACAATCTATTTACTTGATACAGGTCTATTAAGATTCTCTATTTCTTTTTGAGTCAGTTTTGTTAGTTTTTATCTCTATGGGAATTTATCCATTTCATCTAGGTAATCCAGTTGAATCAGCCTACAACCATGTTTCCTTATAATCCTTTTTACTTCTGTGAGATCAATAGTCACATCTCTTTCATTCATAATTTTAGCAATTTGAATCTTCTTTTTTTCTTGTTCAGCCTTGCTAAAAGTTTTTTTTTAAATGTTTTCTTAGTTGTCAATGGATCTTTTATTTATTTATATGTGGTGCTGAGGATCAAACATAGGGCCTCACACAGGCCAGACAAGTGTTCTACCACTGAGCCATAACTCCAGACCTAGTTTTGATCTTTCCAAAGAACCAACTTTTGATTTCATTGATTTTATCTACCTTTGCTATTCAATTACATTTACTTCTGTTCTTTATTATTTCTTTTCTTCTGGTTGTTTTGCATTTAGTTTGCTTTTTTTTCCCTAGCTTTTTAAGGTGAAATTCAATCTATTAATGTAAGGTCTTTCTTCTCTTTAATACAGGCATTTACAGTTCAAAGTGTCCTGTGCTCTACTTTAGCTACGTCTCGTGTTTTGGTATGCTGTGTTTTCATTTGTATTTATCTCCAAGTGTTTTCTAATTTCTCTGTGATTTCTTCTTGGATTCAGGTATGTAGGAGTGTGTGGCTTGATCTTTGCCATCTTGTGTATTTCCTTCGTTCCATCTGCCTCCTTTGGGTTCATGTTATCAGTCATGAGTCATTTAGTGTCAGGGCTACTTTCTGAGAAATACCTCCTTAGGTAATTTCATTGTTATTTGAATATCACAGAGTATCCTTACACAAATGAAGATTGCTACAAAGTCACTAGACAATATAGCTTTATGGGATCATTGTTGTATATACTGTCATTGACTAAAACATTGTTAGGTGGCACATGACTATATATTTCATTTCTATATGTTATAGGACCAACAGTATAATTAGATAAATAATGTTCTGTGCAATTACTTTTTTAAAAAGTCAGTCAAGAGAAGAAAAGTGAAGAATATGCAGTGATGCAGTTATTATCATTATCCATATGATTTCCTGTATTGGGGCTCATTGATGTCCTTGATCAGATTTTTCCTCCTTATTTTTGTTTGGCTGAGCTACCTAAAGGTTAAGTTTCTGGATCTGCTGTAGGCACTGGCTAAAGGTAGTACTTATGACCCTTTGTCTGTTAGACTTTTACCTTCACTGTTAGTGTATAACTTGGAGTTTGCAATTATATTTCGGGAAATTTACCTGGCTTTTGTTGTTGTTGTTGTTTTTCTTTTGTTTTGTTTTGGCTCTGCATTTAACCAGGGACAAGGAGCTTGGAGCTCTCTCTCTCTCTAATCATTTGAGGGGTTTGGCCCTTGACATGCACACAGTCTTCCAGACTGCCAGGAATCAGTATGGCTTTAGTGCTAAGACTGGTGTCCTGGGATTCCAGAGTTTGCTCAGTGGCTGTGTTTCAGCCCCTTGGGCTTGTGAGGCTTCAGCCTTTTGTGGACTGGTCTGTGTGTGGCTTGGGGAGGGCTGCCCAGAATCCTGTTTCATTTGCCCCACTGGGTGCAGCCTTGCATATGTGCATGGTCTTCCCGTCTCCCAGGATCCACTGTGATCTCAGGGGTGCTCTTCTTGGTTCTTCCCCTGGTTCCTTAAACCTTCAGACTGCTCTGCATTTTACCTGTACCTGGAGCTGCTGCCAGTCACCTTTCCTGATCTCCACCAACAGCTCCAGTGGTGTTGAGGATGCCCTTCAGCAGTCTGTTCTCTGTTCCCCTCAGGAATAGCTGAGGAGCTGTTCCTCTTATGGCAAAGCCCTGACTCAGCTTGGAACTGAGGGAGGAACCCTCTTTTGGAATGGCACCCCTGCTCCATCGGGGTTCTGAGGAGGGTGCAGAGGCAGCCTCTGGTCTTGGCTTACCTCCCCTGGCATGGCATCTCCCCTATGTGTGAGAGCTGAGCAGGAACAATCAGGCTGTGTTCTTGGCCCTCTGTGGAGCTTTAGTCCTGCAGACTGGAGGGGCCCATGATGTTTTCAGACACTTTTGCCTGGACTAGAGCTTCTGCAACAAGGGGCTGGGGAATACTAGAAAGGGTCAGCAGCCTGGCGCTTACTAAGTAAAACTATAGCCCCAGACAGGGAGTCAAGCGAAGGGGGAAATCTCCTTCTACTTGGCCACAGCTGCCCAGAATGAAGGGCCCAGGGTAGAACTTCCATAACTTGGAACTATGGGGGATCTATTGGGTATTTATCAGCTTTTCTTTGCTATGACTAAAATACCTGAAACAACCAAGGAGGAATTATTTATTTTGGCTCATGGTTTCAGACGTTTCAATTCATGGTCACTGACTCCATTGCTCTGGGTCTGAGGGATAGCTGAAATCATGGTAGAAGGGTATGGTGAAGGAAAGGGTGGGGGGGCGGAGGGGAGGGAGAAAGAGGCAGGCCAGAGACAAGATACAGTTCCCGAGGGCATGCTACTGGTCACCTATTTCTCCAGCCATGCCCCACCTGCCTACAGCTACCAACCAGTTGTCCATTCAAATTATCAACCCACCAAATGGATTAATCCACCCATGAGGTGTTATGGTTTGGATCTTTAATGTTCCCCCAAAGCTCATGTGTTAGGTGAAATTCTAGTAATTTCTGAGGTGAAATTACTAGATTACAATTGCTATAACCTCATCAGTGAATAAACTCATTTTGTTGAGTTAATAATTCAAAGGGACTACTGGGTGGCAACCAGAGGCAGATAGGGCATGGCTGGAGGAAGTAGTCACTGAGGACATGGATCAGGGTCTCCTAAAATATGTAGAAGTTTCCACAAATAAAATTTCCCAAAATTTTTGAGTTGTATTTATCTGAAAAATCTTGGGCTGCATTGAAATAATATTGTAAAATGTTTAAATTTCAAATTTAAGAAATAATTTTATTATGTCTCTATAATCCTCCAATAAATTTTTCTGTCAGCAATTTTAAAAGCTTTTGTAGTCCTTCAGACATTCTTAGGCAAATCACCTGTTCTGTTTGTGGATTGCATTAAACCCAGGTGGGGGTGGAGGACAAATTTGTTAGTGGTCCCAAACTCTGTCTTCCAAGTATGTTACCCACACATTTACAATTTCAGTTTCTCAATCTGTACACACCTTCACAATTTCTCTGCACTTGTGTTTTGCCTGCACTTCACTTATTCACATAACATTCTTCTAAGACATTTTAAAGTATCTTTTTTTTTAAGGGCTGATAGCTCCAGTATCAAAATAAATGAAGTAATTTTGTTTTTAATTTTTGTGGTGCTGGGGATTGAATCCAGACTCTCAAGCATGCTTGGCAGGAGCACTACCACTGATTTACACCCCTGGGCCCAGGATCAGTGTTTAGAATGACATTCATTTTATTCAAAAACATTTTTTTTTTTGCATAAAAGCACTTCTTTCCTGAAGGAACTTATAAATATTCAAATCAGGTTCTGCATGGGTGAATTTTCTCCTGCTGCTCAACCCAGATAACTTCCAAAGGTCATCTGGTCTCAAAGCCCTCCAATTCCACCATGCCATAGGCCTTCCTTTGCAATGCAGATATGCAAGTCCCACTAGGTGATGACTTTCCTCACTTCCTGTCCCACTTGTAGCCCTGTGCCGTGAGAATCAGCAGAGAAGCAATTTCTGTGTGTTAGGTGTGCTAGATTCGAAGTTCACTAAATGTGGGACCTACTTCAAAAAACTCACCAGTTGGAGGAAATAGCCTTGGGAGGGAACAATGTATGTGATAAATAATGTACTTCTAATTGTCAACACTGATACCTGCTTTTTTTGTGTGACCTGCTCAGCAAGTTTAAAAAACTAAGAGTTTCCCGATTTAAAAAAAAACAACTGATGATGTATGCTCCAACTGTGCTCTCCTGACAGGAGGGGACAGCAGTGGCATTAGCTGTGAGGGGAGCCACTCCACAGGGGCCACACTTTCTGTTACACTACCTTTGGAAATTTTACCAAATGGTTTCAACATTTCCACAGGGAGAGGAATGTTTGAATTCAGGGCACTCGGGGTGGCCTCACTTTTCTTTTCAGAAACCATGTGACAAGGCCCTCCTGGTCCAAGGGGGTCCCTTCTTGTGCCCAATGTCTTAGCATCTCAGGTCAGGGCTTGTCTGGTCTGGTCCTTTCCCCGGAGGCTGTGTCTCTGTAAGAAACAGCCACATTGTTTTTATCTCCATACCTGCTGTCTGCCCTTTTGAAAAATACAGCAGGAATGGAGCATCAGTCTGGCCCCTTGAAGGCCTCCTCTTTCCCTGCCAGAGGCCCCAGGGCAGGACTTACAAGGCTGTGGCAGAACTCCTGCTAAGAGCCCTTGAAAGGAAGATCAGGGAAAGGGAACTTCCAGACCTATCATAAATTCATAAGCTTTGATTTATAAATATAATGGCTCACTGAAAAGAGGATCTGGTTTAGAGGCAGTGCCGGTGTCGGGGACAGGGGTCAAGCTCAGACAGCATGCTTGCCTAGTATGTCTGAGGCCCTGGGTTCCACCTCCAGCCCCAGGAGACAGCCAGTATTCCAGACTCAAGAGTTTTAGAACAGGGACTGAGTCATCCCCTCAGGGATTCAGTCCCCAGATAGAAGATAGCTGCCAACCCCCATGGCTCAAATTTAAGAACCAAACATATAAAATAGCTACTCCTTAACCGATAAAATTAAAAACAAAATCAGAAATAACTAAACTCTGGGAATATCGTTGCTTAACCATTTCTTTGTATTTTTATTGAGTTTTTTTTTTTTTTTTTTGTATTTTTTTTTAAATTTCTGCCCAAATACCACAGTGAACTGAGAAACCACAATTACAATTCACAGACTGTGGCATGAAAAACATCACACACTCCATCAGGAATCACATCAAACCCTTTCCTCTTTATTCATTCAAAAGAGAGTCCAATGCACAAGTGTCAAATATGAGCACTGTCATTTTTTTTTTTTTTTCTTTTCTTAGAAGGGGAAAAACATTTATTCTGGCAGCACTTTTACAATTGCAGGAAGTGGCTCTGATACCACAAGTTGCAGGAATAGAAACCATAACAAACTTGGAGGGCATTTCTTTGAGAGGCAAGGGACTCCGTGGTTGGAAAAAAATTCTTCTTGTGCTTAGTGAATTGCCTGTCAGCCTCGGCGGGCCGCTGAAATCTTCCTGGGTGTTGAAAGAGAAAGCGGAATTTCCTACATAGACATTGTGGAAAACTCCTGTAGAGCAGAGTGTTTTCTGTATCTCCAACCCTCCCCCCACAGGCTGAAGCAAGTTCTCACGCTTTGCTTTTTCTGGAGCTTCTTGTGGTCACATGACCCTCTTATCATATGGACCTTTTGGCCAAAACACACGTGGCAGCAAGGTTTCCTCTTACACTGCTTCTCTAGGGTTCAGATGACAGCACAAAACATGACTGGTCAAAAAAGAGCAGATATTAAGAACATGGGCATTTATGTTCGTGAAAATAGCAAACACTTTGAGAGTATGTCACCCGAAGGGGCATTATTTCCATTTATATGGCCCTAAGGGGAGTTGGCCCAAAGTCATATGCTTGGGAGTCTCTTTCAAAGGACTGGTCAAGTCGGGTGATTGGACAGTATAAGTACTGTCTCATGCCAATTAAAAAAACTTATTGCCCAACAATTCAATGGTCCATAAAGCAATTAAATGTTACCATTCAGTTTACACACACACACACACACACACACACACAGGAGAACTGTGGCAAAAGGATTAACCAGATTAGTCTTGTGACTCTGTTCTAAAAGGAAAATGAAATCTCCAATTCGAAGTGTCATATATTCAAGTATTTAAAAAAATGTAAAGACAATCTGATCCCACTCTTGATTTTAAGATGATAAGGAAATCATAACCAGGGCTTCTGGAGTCAGTGAAATTAACTCCTGGGGCACAAAATATTTTATAAAAATTGATTTGTGAGGTCGTGAAATGCAGCCCACTTGTTCATTCTTTCTTTTGAACATGTGGAGACCACTGTGGCATTCCAAGAGTCAGTGCTTTCTAAACAAAGTGAAAGAGTAACACCAGCTGACTCGCTCTTCTGTCTGACACTGGTGAGAAACAGTTTTGCACATTTTCTATCAACACGCGCAGGAGGCAGATGTAAACAGAGTCCTTTACATTCTTCAAAGAATGTGTTACTACTGCAGCATATGCTGTTTGGCCCCAATTAGGAGGAGACTAGAGAGCAATTGGTAGGGTTTGCTTTTTAAGTTTTACCTCCTGGAGATTTCAAAACAAGCGGTTTACTAGTTCTTGGCAGTAGATTGTCCTACAAGAGGCTCTGTATGAATAGCCAGTGTGGGATTATGCTCCCCAGGTAGGAAGCTCACTACCCGAAGGTCCCACAGACCAGATGTGGAAGGCTTACAAAGTGCTCTGCTAAATTCTGGACCTGTTCTAGAAAGGAGAGGTAATAATTAGCAGAGCCCCTTGCATGATTCAAAACAGACTCCCGATGATCTTAAGCTACACTAACTGAGGTTTTCCATGAACTCTTTGTTCCAGAAGAGCGCCCGTCTCTACCTCGACACTAATGATATGTGGGTAAGGAAAAGGAATGCTTCTGCCACCATGCCCAGTGACTTACAGGCAGAGACCTTGGATAAAGATGGGAAGGGACACTGCCTGAAATGCATGTTGAAGGATCCTGTGGATGACTCGCAATCTACGAAGCAACACTAGATCCGTGGGCTAACAAATACACAGACATCTTTTTTCTTTTCTTTTTTAAATCTGAGAAGGCGATTAAAGAATAAAGAAAAGAACAACAACAAAAAAAGTCTTATACTAAAATAAGAAATCAGCCCCATCTTGGCACAGTTCTCATGCAAAATATTGCACCCAGTGTTAACTAACGCTAGAAGCTTCAAACTGTATAAATTTAAATGTATTTGCATATTATAAAAATAAAGATAAACATATACATATTTTACACTAGTTACGGAACAGCAATGAATGTCAGTTGATTCCTCTTTCACACTGAACAGAACTGAAACCCGAGTGCTCTAAATACTGCCACTGTACTGTAACTATGGCTTATATGTGCACGGAAAACAAAATCCCTGAGAAGCCATTCGACTTTTTTTTTTTTTCTTTTCTTCAAGTAGCGCTCTCCTTGGAGGATCACAGTTCTGAGGTTCCGGTTGTGAAACTTTAGCTCCATGCTCTCTCTGTCCCTCCTCTGCCCCCTCCACACCTCTGTGGTGGTCCTCTGGAAGCATCCTGAGCTCTTCTTCACTCCAGTGCCCAGCATGTGCTTGGAGGTGCAGAGGGTTCCCAGGTGAGTTGTGATGCTCTATTTTCTCCATGGAAATCCCACAGTCCACAAGTCACTGGTTTCTGTGCTTTTCACCAACGTTCTTCCTAGATGGGTGTAGGAGAGGAAAGTACAGAAATGACTACAGTGAACCAACAATGACAGTCTGACTGATAAGAAATGAAGAGTGATGATCGACACAGATTCATTTTCTGCATGGGTTTTCATCTCTACTTCTCTAACTCCTTATAAACATGTAGAGGTCAGGCCACTACCATCCTCATGGAGGGAAGCTGTTTTAGCAGTAAATCAGTCAAATATTTCTGTTTGTGACGTTAGTCTCAGATCAGCCATAAAGAGGGAGTGATGCTAACTGGCCACAACACTTATTCCATTGTAAATTTTATAGCATAACTAGATTTTTAATTTACAACCCAAACTCTAATCACAAAACTGCTTCCTTTCAATAAACACACGCACACATGGGGACCCAGGTTACACAACACTCCAAGAGGGAAACTATGTACCAACAAGCAAGAATGGATGCCTATCTGGGTCTGAAAAGCGTGATTTGAGGTAGTGTTATAAGCAAGGTTGTTGACTCAGACCTAGAGTTTGATGGGTACGCACTGAAGAAGCCGCTGCATCTCAACTGACTAGACACAGCAGCATTTAAGTCAAACCAAATAGCTACAGGAAACGAATATCAAAATCCCCATCCTTTATTTCAGCTCTCCTACAATGACATGGGACAGCATGTTTTAAAAGCATTTTAGCACCATTTAAGAAACCATACAAGGACAAGGAAAGAAAAGGAAAAAGGAGTATGATCTCTGTCCCTCATCCCATCTCTACATGCTTCCTGAGTTCACAGACACTGATAATTCAGTGTCCACCTAAGACATCCTTCCATCCCAAGTAAGAATCAGCTTGGTCAAGCTTAATGAAAACATCACCAAAAGTAAGTTTCTTCCATTTGCTAATTCCATGCAGGGAACCGTTCCTTTCACTGTAGCACATGATTTGAGTAATTCTCACCTACTGACAATCCCACCAGGTTAGCTAAATCTTACTCTGCACTTGACTGAGAGGGAAACTAAGTCCAAGAGGTTAAATGACTTCCTGGAGGGAGGTGAAATCTCTAGTGAGGGCAGAGCCAGGCATTTAACCAGAGTCATGTGAGTCCAAAGCATGCTTGATGAATACAAGGCAGGTTGGCTCTTTGAGATCCTCAGGATAATTTCACATTTCTGTGGCCCCCAACTATGAGAAGGCCTATTAATACAGTCAACT
Organism: Marmota monax; assembly: GCF_021218885.2. NCBI lineage: Eukaryota > Metazoa > Chordata > Mammalia > Rodentia > Sciuridae > Marmota > Marmota monax. The sequence continues at coordinate 102,253 of NW_026694026.1, forward strand.
CCCAGTAGAGAAGGTTTTGAAACTGTCTCAAATTCAAGCAATAATAATATGATTGATCTAACTGTAAAGAGGATGGTAGTGTGAAAACAGCCCAACCAGGCAGTTGGCTTTGGTGCTATGATTTGGGGTTCATATGGGTGATGGGCTACATAACAAATTTTTTTTTTCACTGAATCTAATGAACCTTTCGAAATGCAGCCAGTTGGATCTGGCTGGCTACTCCCTTGAGCCACACCTAAGACTGAGAAATGCAAGAACTCCTAATCCAGGGCACCTGAGAGGGGATATCCCACTGTTTACCGTTTTCAGCAGTTTTCCATATCACTACCACTTTTCACTTTTGATTCTTAGGGAAAAAAGCCATCACATCTCCCACCCTCTCTATTTCTCAATAAACTCAACATCCACCTCAAATACTACTTCCTGGGACTTTTCCTGATTCCTCCTGGTGGAGTTCTATCTTTTGAGTGCTCCCCAGACTCCACACCTGTCATGGCAGGCATCCTATTTTAACAGCAATTCAACACTCACAAGTTTGTCTGCTTATTTCTTTGATTCTCATTCTATAAAAGAGTCTCAAGGGCAGGGTCTGACTTGGTCATTTCTGCATCCTCAAAGTTGTGCAGGGAAAAAAAAATAACTGATTAGAGTTAGAAGGCTTCCCAGAGACAAAACATGGCCATAAGGACAACGGACCTTCACTGGGTAGAAGGGAAAGGTGGCAGCCTGTTGAGGGATGGCAGCCACCAGGGTGCGCTGTGGTTGACGCCCTCCATAGTAAGGGAGCATCTCTGGGTCAGCAGAGTGTCTGGGATCTGTGAAGGGCCTTGCGGGATATGCCCAGAATTTTGAACTTGAACATAACCAGGAAGACATCCAAAGTTTAGAGAGAAAAGGACAAATGATAGAGGGTAACAGGCCAATTGACACTCCATCACAGAGATCTCGGCAGAAACCAGGGGGGTCTAGAGGAAAGCACAATGCTGAAAAGAAAGTTACATGGCCAAGTTGACGCATGTCAAGGAACATTGCTAAGAGGGGACAACAGGTCTTGGTGATAGACCATGCATGGGGAATAGAGGAGGAAGGCATTGAATCTGACAAATTCCTAGGCTGGGAAGATGGTCACAAAGCTCTGCCACTACCTGTGACAGAAAACACAGACAGATGAAGAGTTCTGGGAGAGAAAGACAACTAATTCAGTCCTCCACCTGTGAAGCCTATAGGACGTCCAGGGGAGCTGCCAGGTGGGACACTGGAGACTGAGGTGTGAAACTGAAGGGAGGGCTCCGCCTGGGGGGTTCCCAGGTTATCGGACCTGACACTCCCAGGATGGAACAAAGAAATTTTGACTCAAAGTATTTAAACACTTAGGGTAAAAATGAAGCCATAACATTTTGTATTAATCATGTCTCTTATTTCTATGTTCTGATGCTTTGATATCTGGGGCCTTGCTGACCCTGGAGGAACTGGCCCTCCCAGAAGGAGCCAGGTCCTAAAAAGAGAAAACAACTCAGCTGTCCATGTACCTTGCACATACAAACTAACCAGTCCAGAGCCCAGAGCCCAGAGCCCAGAGCCCAGCCACCTCCTTTATTGGCTCTCACACTCTGGGTCACCATCCACCTGCTCTAATCACCCCCGGGCCAAATGCCTGACATCTAAGGACAGCCCTTCACCTGAGAACACTGGAATAATTTAAATGAGCCAACCCCAAGCTTTCTTTCACTGCCTCACTTGCTCCTTCCCATGGAAACCACAATAAAGACTTTGCCCATGGTTCCTCCCTCTTTCTCAGTACTTCCTTCCCTAGGTAGCCTCCCATCACCAAGGTGTGCCATGCCCCCTTCTCCTAGAAATTGTGGATGTTAAAGTATCTTTTCAATGGCAGTTGTCTGCTGATCTGTTTGCCTTACTGTACTTTAAATCTTCTATGAATATACTGTATTTTAAAATATACATGCAAGTGAGAGCCTCCAGCACTGTGAAAACTGTCCCAAAGCTGGGAGCCAAGACACAGATCGCAGATGCAGTGGTGCATTCAGTAACTGCTACTGTGGGCAAAAGGCTCTGCCTGGACTCTACACTCTGTCCTCTGTGACTTACCTGGTTGCTAGCAGGATCCAATGACTCAGGGCTTTTTTTTCATCTGAGGCATTTAAACAGATACTATTGGCATTTGTGACTACAATAAGAAAGAAAGGATAGCTCTCCTTTCCTCTCTATTCTATGAAGGGAGGGTCGGCGTACTGAGGTTTACAGCAGGTACCTTATAAACAGATCTTTGTGCACTTTGTGCACCTGTGCTGGTGATAGAGGAGAAGGGAAGCCAATGGCTTACCTACCTAACCAGCTTACACATTTACTTTCCTTGAGTAGGTACCTCAATTAATAAGCTGCTAAGTAAGTTGAAAGGTAGATTTTTGCCACAGCATCTACATCTTCAGAGGAATTTTCAAAAATTTTTTACCCATATATATATTCTATCAATATATATTCCTAGTAGAAAAGACCATAGCTGAATGTATGGAGCGTTTGTGCACTCTGGGGGTAACTAGACTAAATGCTTCATCTGCAATGGTCTGTGCATATGAAACAACTTCATGAGATACGTACTTCTATTATCTATATTTTACAGACATTTGTGACAGAAAACACAGACAGATGAAGATCTCCGAGAGAGAAAGACAACTAAGAAATAGCACTAAGAAATAGTAAAGAGCCAAACTTGGGAAGTGTAAAACAACCTTAAGAAAAGAAATATAAACACTTATTTTTAAAAAGCTACATGCTGCATTAACCAACCTCAGCTTTTCCTGATGTTATATTCTGGCATAACCACAGAATATATGTGTGGTACTGGGAAACAAACCCAGGGCCTCTTTGCATGCTAAACAAGTACTCTACCTTTGGGCTGTATCATTAGCCATTTTAATTTTATTTTGATACATGGTCTTACTAAGTTGCCCAGGCTGGCCTTGAACTTGTGATCCTCCTGCCTCAGTCTTCTGAGTAGCTGGGATTACAGGTGTGGGTCACTGTGCCCCGCATGGTGTAAATATTTTAAAAATTACTTTTTTTTTCCTATCAAGTATCTAAGATTATGGACTCATGAAATATTATAGTAAATTAAACAAAAGAATCAAGTGGTTTCCTATTCCTAATTTCCAAATGTGAGTGGATTCTGGACAAGTAAAAGATTAGCTACCCTAGGATGCCCTTCTGTGTGGAATCTCTTCATCCCCAGCCCACCCTCACCCCAAAAGCTCTCCAGGTCTTCAGGAGGGTCTTACCTATTCAAGACACTCTCTGCACTTCCCACAGACTTACCCTTAATACTTGGTGCTCCTAAAGTCACAGATTGGGTACAGTAAAAATGATGGCATAAGGGAAAGAAGCACTATCTTTTCCACTTAATTTTCCAAGAAAGTATGAAGGTACCTAAGCAGAGAGGGGAAAAATTCCAGTATCAATGTGGCTGATGGGAGACTAAAGGATTGAAGAAACATAATTTCTCCTAGCCTGTAAGAACAGTCAGGCAACGAACGGTTACTCCTTGCATAGGATAAAACAAATCAATGCAAATCAATGTGACCACTCCACAAGCAACATCCACACTTGGCCTTTTCCTCTAAAACACCAGACCATCCCCACCTTCCATGTCTTAAAATTCTGTGGTCCCTGAAAAATTCTCCATTGTGATCAAGCCAAATTCATCTTGTACCATTGTTTTTTTAGAATAGGTCATCAAGTCCATGCTAACTAATCTCAGTGCACTAAGACATTCTTTGCCCCTTTATTTGGTGAGAATAAAGATCACAGTCTTCATTCTATTTTTTATAAAAGCCAATTTCAGTTGGCCTTAAATATCCTTTGTCATAACAAAGTCATTGCAAAAATTCCTGTGCAAAGTAATCAGTGTACTTTTGAGAATACTTAGAAGCAGCAAGTCACTGGAATTTAGTGGGGCTGTTGCTTGAGTGAGAATTCTACTGTACATAGGCAAGAATCCATGTTTTTAAAAAGGGGCTTTGAAATGCGGTATATCAGCCTTGCCCTCTATTGTTATGAGTACTTTCTGGAAAAGGAGAAAGCTTGGCCCAGCAATTTCCAAACCAGCCCATTTTCACTAATTCTATAACATAGGACCCACCAAAATCAGAATTAACTGCCTTCTTCACTCTCTACAAACTCCCGCCACTCCCCAGATGATGGAAAACACAGACGTAGTGCCACTAGAAGAGAAAGGTCAACTGTCAGGAAATGAAAATGATACATCCCCACTTCCTGTATGTTCAAGGGTCAGTCCATTAAGAAACCACATGGAAGAATGTGGGTTGTGTGCCAGCATGCCTCAAGGAAAAATGTTTTCACTTGCTAACCTGTTTAATTCTGTCTTTTGCACAGAACACAGCAGTTCAATTTGATTACCAGGCAGTTTGTCACATAGTGCACAGTTCATTTGGTGGAGCTGGACATTGCTCTGAACTTCTTTGGAAAGAAAAAGAGAGACACTCTGCAGAATACCTACAAATAACATACCACTGGCAAGCTGCCATTTACCCAAAGAAGCTCATGTTCCCTGTGAGCTAGAATATTAAGTGTCTCAACCTGGGAGCAACTGGATGGAGACAGGCATTCGCAAATAAAAAATGTAAAAATATTCTCTTTCTACTTTCCCCACTGAGAGTACAGTCAGTGCTCCCTATTCTTGAATTCTGTATCCTTGGATTCAACCAACTGCAGGCTGAAAATGTTTGGAGGTGGTAGCATACTGCATGTGTATGGAACCTGCCCTCATCATTATCCCCTAAACTATACAGTTTAGCCAACTATTCATACAGCATTTGCATCATATTATAAGTAATCTAGAGATAATTTAAAGTATATGAGAAATATGTGTAGTATAGTTATATGCAGATATGCATAGTATTATTTTTTTTATAGAAAGGACTTGAGCATCTGCATATTCTGTTTTGTCCATGGGGGTGGAGTGGGGGTTCTGTAAACAATCCTCTAATGGATACCATAGGGCGAGTGCTTACTTTTGCCCCTTGCAACTCCTAATGTCCAAGACTCAGCATCCCTTAAATATCTAGGGGTCAACTGGGCTGCCGCCAAGAAGCCCTGAAAGAGGGTCATCTCCCTCCATGCAGCTCCACCTTCATTTCATCCTTCCTTCATCCAAGAAACAAGGGACTGGCAATGGGGGTACCAATTCAACTCATTACCATGGGAAATGAACTGTACCTGGGATAACATGATTTTCTGGGAACTTCCTTAAAACTCAGAAATCTGTTGCACTCTAACACACTAGGCAGCCAAACCACTAAAAATATCAATGGATTGCATGGGACACTAGGTGATGTATTAGACACAAGTGACAGCAATTAGCACAAGATTTCTTTCTGATGAAGACAGACTGATACACTGCATGACTCTTTAAATACACTGATAGTCATTAATGAGTGAGGTTTTATGGTATACAAATTATACAACAGTAGAGCTTAAAAATATGAATCTCACACAAATTTTGTCCTCGACGAAGTGGGCATTTCTTGGAGCAACTCAGGCGAATTTTCTACAAGATGCAATGTTCATCTCCTGTCAAATGCATACACACTTAAAAATCATGATCTCCAAAGTATGGAAAATGGCTCATGTTTCTACTTGATCATCAGCAAAGAGGACAAGAAGCCACTTAGTTCCCATTTCTTTCTGGAGGGCCAGGTGTGGGAAGGGAAGCACTTCATTTTGTTCCTGAGACCTCTTCTCAATAGAATGCTGGTGGACACCTCAGCTACCAACCACTGAGACAAGCCACAAGAGTAAATCACATTTTAAAAAAAATGACTCCTGGTTCTGTGCCTACCAACTCCTGATTCTGTGTCTCTCCCCATGAGGGAATAAATCAAAATTTTAAGTGAGAAATAAAAAAGCTTGGGATTCATAAGGAAGACTCATGGTAGAGCTCTTGCCTAACACCCGTGAGGCCCTGGGTTCAATCCCAGTACTGAAATAAACAAAACCGAAAACTCATAAGGAGGCCCAATTAACAGCCATGGACTTTTTTTTTTTTTTTTTTCTTCATAAAACTGCACTGTACCACCACTTTTTTTTATTTAGTCAGAGGTAGGTAATTAAATGACAAGTCTGATCTCATCTATAAAAGAGAGGAGTCAACTGAGAAAGGCTTGAGATGTCTTTTTTAAAACCAAATAAGATCTAGATCAACAAGAGATAGGGTCTTGCTTAGCGCTTTGCTTTTGCTGAGGCTGGCTTTGAATTCATGATCTTCCTGTCTCAGCCTCCTGAGCCACTGGGATTTCAGGCATGTAGAACCATGCCTGGCCATCCTTTCTTAATGTGAACTATAAACTATATGTTCACCCTACCTGAAAGCAGAAGGGACTGTGACAGGCTGACAGCAATGCAGCACCCCTCAGTTGTGTCTTGGTGCTGCTAATTGGACATGGACAAGAAAAAGGTCCCCACAGACAAAGGTGACCTTACCGGCTGGGAGCCCACCCTTACAGGTGCAGAAGGGATCTGTGAGACCAGGATATCCAACCCACATACATAAATCAACTGAGAGACTTCTGTGTTTTTAAGACTCATGCCTGGTCCCTTCCCCTAGAAATTCTGATACATATGCCTGATGAAAAAAGTTCCGTTTTGTCCATCTACCTACATTTTGTGGGATAACAGAAAGTAGATTGCTCTAGTGATCAACAGCCTCAGTCTCCCAATTTCAATGCCTGCCAGGACTCCAAGTCTCAGGCTCATCACCAGGCCACATTGACTTAATGACTACCTCCTTTGACAGCTATCCTCATAGATCCCCCCAATCTCCTGCTCTAGCACACTGTCACCCACATGTGCTATTAGACCTTTCCCTGGGTGTGACCTGCCTCCGTGTATGCTTTTGTGTTCATGGATGAGCTGTGGATGCTTAAAGAGTATGGGGTGTAAAACAGGAGGGCACAAGCAGAGGCTTCAAATCTAAGCATGTGTTCATGTATATGGTCATGCAAGGTACAGTTTCCCTTCACCTCCATGCTAAAAACTGAGTCCTACCACAGAAGCAAAACTTTCCTATTTAAAGAATACCCCTTCATTTAGAGTTGAAAAACTGCCATCCATTTTATGAGACTTTTTTTTTTTTTTTTTTTTACCTGTTTCAAAATAGAGCTATTCAGATTGCTAGGTCAAAAGTGGTTCGATCTCTAATGATGCTCCCTCCAGCAAGGAGAAAGGTCAGAGTCCTCTCTCTGATTGTCCAAGATTTTAAAGCTGCTAGTTCATTTAGGTTCAATAAGCTGTCAGAGGGAAAGGCTGATAACATTTTTTTTTTTCCAAGGTGGTGTAAATGCGGTCTTTCTGTGGCAGGACAAGAAGCCCATGGGAAAACACTGATAACGCTGGCTGGGTGCCAGTATAGCTTCCTTGTGCAAATGGATATTATAACTCCTACCTCTACCTCGCCTATTAAATGGCATGCATCTTCGGCAAAACAATAGATTAATGTCTCTCTTGGGAAATTTATGCCAATGCTAAGTGTATTGAATAACTGTTTCCCTGTATTCCCATACCTGCTGGTTCTAAAATACCCCCTCATTCTGACCCTAGATGAATCAGAAAAAAAAAGGGGGGTGGAATCAATCAATATGCATGAGTTCAAAAAACAAATTAAAAAAAACACGAAAAAGTTTCTGCATGTTGGTATGTTCAGGACAGGGGATAATAGGAACTTGCTAAGTAATCCTCCTTTAATATTTAGGAAGCACGTCAAGATTTCAGTGTGGTTTAGGTCACATCAGTGATGAAATATACTAGGCACATGTTAGATTAAATAGGATTATGAATATAGCATTAGATAAGAGCTTTCCTTCAGTGATATTTTCCAGCAAAGATGGATTAGGGATGTTCTGTCAAGTAAGTTACTCCATTTGGAGAAAAGGGGGCCTCACACCTCCACTGCAGCTGCTAATGAGTGACAGTGCCACTGGGAGAGCCTGGCAGTGCAGAGAGCACCACAAAAGCTCCTGAAAACCAGAGAAATGAAAAGTTGTGCTGCAATTGTGCACAACAAATCAAAATGCATTCTGCTGTCATAGGTACCTAATTAGAATAAATAAATAAATATGTGTGCAGAAAAAAAAAATGCTCCTAAAAGAGCTGCCACTTTGGGGACAAGGTATGGGCTCCTACCACACAGAGCTCTGGCATATGGCTGGATAGGAAATTTCTCAAGATGAGATTAAAAATCACAATTCTCATAAGCAAAATTTCCAGCTTCCCTCAAAAAAAATAGAAAACTTAAGTAGAAAAAATAATTCTATATGGCCGACCAAGCAGAAAAATTAAAGTCTGCTGCATGCCTATGAGTCATGTTGCCGATATCACCCGGATAATGAGATGGTGACCAAGAAGATCTGTGGCTGCTTTTTCAAGGTATGAGGTACATGGACATTTCATCTCAGTTTGAAAACAGCCTTCTTGGTTCCTAGTATTACAAAAACAAGAATATAAGTTAAAAACCCAAACAGGGTGGGTTTCATCTAAAATACCAAGCTCACATTCTACCCAATAATTAGTGTGCATGGGTGCATTTTGTCTTTAAGTCCTTTTGGGGAGAAGGGTGGTGGCAAGCTGCATGGTCCTTGATTTTCAGGGATGGACTAGAAATGCAGAGCCCCACAGCAAAAAAGAATCTATTATAGGCTTTTCTTACTTAATGGTCCCTCACTATTCTCTAAAGTAAGAATCACTTAATTCTGCAATGTCAGAGTTAAGAACTCACTTGGGACACTTTTTGGGGTTCTGGCAGAACCTAACAACCTTTCAACAAAGAGCTATGCACAAATGATCTGGGGGCAAATGTTCTTTTGATTACACGTACTGGCAAATAAACTAAAACCCAACAAACCGAACATTTCATTTTATAATTTGGGAGGCGGGCACTGGGGATTTAACCTAGGGGTACTTTAGCTCTGAGCGATATCTCTAGTCCTTTTTATTTCTTTAGAGACTGGGTTTCACTGAGTTGCTGAGGTTGGCCTCAAACTGAGTCCCTAAGAATACAGGCATGAGACATGGTGCCCAGCTAAATTGGGCATTTTAAAATGAGCAAACTGTGTGGCTTGTTTGTGATAGCTCAATGAAGCTGTTAAAAGATGCTCTAAATTTATCAGTGAAAGTAAAAAAATGGCAATAGCATGCTGCCTAAGCCATGGTGTTGACATCACTCAGAAGAATCACATCTTCCTGCAGGGACTTTTCAGGATATTCGTGCAGATGCGGTTTCACTTAGGTTTTGGAGATCACATCTACAGAGTCAGGATCAGGAGTGAGGAGCGGGGGCCGGTGGGGCTTTCCAAACTCACTTGGAACAGGGGCTGATCACAGTCGGCGTAGGTGGGTAAACCAAGGCAACATTCACTCGCTCGCTGCCGTTCTTGGGGCAAATGATTTCTGCCACTCCTTCTGGTCTGGGCTGGCTCAGCAATTCCCCTGCAGGAGAAGAGGAAAATGCATTAAGAAGAGGTGCCCTGCAGAGAAAGGAACAAGGTATTTGGGGTGGGAAAGGGAAGGAGAAGGGCAGGTAGTGAGGATCTACAGACAACGGACACAGAGAACAAAGGTGCGCCCAAAACAGCAGGGTTGGCTGGGCTCCCGTTCTCACTGTCTGAATTGTCATCAGCATCACCATGGAAAAGGTTCCCGCATTATAGCAGGAAGGCTGGTCCCCAAGGCAAAGACGGCATCTGCCACCCTCCTGCTCACCTTCCTTTTCACTTACTCCAGAGATCTTTAGGAGCCAGGCTCCCTGGAGCCCAGCAAGGCAGCGCTGCCAGGGAGGGTGTTCATAATTAGGATTTGGGGCAGATGGGTTTGGGACAGAACATAGCAGCCTTTCAACAAAGCCCTGCACACAGATGACCTGGAGGGGTGGCAGACTAAAGGTGTTAACAAGGTAAAGGGCCCCAAAGCAGCCCAGCCCCCTCCCGGCAAGAGCATTTCCAGGCCAGGTCTGTGTGCCAAGCTCAAAGCACCAACTCTGCACTATCTTATGACTAATGGGACCTAGTAAAAACGGGTGATTAATTTAATGGATTGCTACAACGCCTAGAGGAAATCGGATACTGCATGCCCCGGATATAGTCTCTCTCCAACTAGATCATTAACTCCCCAAGAGCAGAGCTGGACTTCTACTTCCATTCCTTCATTCCCTCCCCATGGTCCACCCTGCCTCCCTCTGTTCTCAGGGCCAGCACAGGGTGCTCTGTCTTCAGTCTTCAATAAACAGCTCTGGCTGATGATGGCAGTTTTTGCCTGAACTGCCCTCATTGAACCTAGAAAGTAAATAAACCGGACCAGGGACACACAAGGTGTGCCCACAGGGGAAAGACATGACTGAATGTCACACTTCAGCTTGACGGTAGTCATTGCTTCTACCGCTCATGTGAAACTCTAGAGACCCCAGAGGACAAGCTGACAGGATAAAAAATTGCCTTGCTCAAAATATCATATTTCCAGACAGGTGTGGTAGCACACGCCTGTACAGCAGCTCGGGAGGCTGGGGCAGGAGGATCCCAAGTTCAAAGCCAGTCTCACCAACTTAGCAAGGCCCTAAGCAACTCAGCGAGATCCTGTCTCTAAATAAAATATAAAAAAGGGCTGGGGATGTGGCTCAGGGGTTAAAGACCTCTGGGTTCAATCCCCAGTACCTGCCCCCCCGCCAAAAAACCTATATTTTAAGCATCTGTTAGCTGTGCTCAAAGCATATACTCCATGCACCAGCACTCCATGAACTTAAGAGCTTTAAGTGGACATATCATTCAATCCATACAACATCCTGGGGAAGGTTTGTCCTCAGTTTATAAATGGGGAAGCTAATGCTCAGGGAGGTTATGTGATATACCCAGTAATCAGGAGATAACAAGTGGCAGACTGGGGACATAAATTTGGCTCCCATCTCTTGGGCCCCTACCTTTGGCCACCAGCCTCTAGAATATCCCCCAACCAGGGACTGCTTGTCCATGTCAGAACGTATTTTTCCAGGAGGAGTAATCTAAAAATCCCTATTTGAAAATAATGAACTAAAGCTTTCACATATTTATGCTTCCAGGAAAGGCATTAATTTCTGGATTGGAACATTTTTATATGGCTTTGCACAATATTCAGTACCAGAAACTGCTGGAAACACCAAATCACCACTAAAGTTCATTTGGCATCATTAGCTTGTCTCATGGGGTCAGAACTACACTCTGACAGTTAGGAAAAGATCCCCAAATATAAAAGCACAGTGACAAATGTAAACATTAAATGCCATCAAAGTAATAAGATGAACTCAAGCCAGCAGCATGTTAGAGCTAGACTGAATCCTGGAAGTCCTCCAGTCCAAACACCACTTGGTAAGTCGGAACTGTCTGAGTTCTAACAGATCTGCCCCACATCCCATGAGAGCTGTGCATCTTTAAACCACCCCCACACGTGCACGCGCACACACACACACACACACACACACAGTGCCAGGACCACACGAGAGGGCGTTTGGAGCACCCTGGCTGGACTGCCCTCACTGTCGCCTCTTCTGACAGTTTCAAGTTCTACTTTTGGTCCTAAGATCATCCCCGAAGCCTGAATAGCCTGGGCTTCTCTGGTTTCCCCTCAAAACCCTGCAAGTCAGAATTTCACACAGGCCTCAACTTCATCTGCTTTTGGCTCCCTGGGTTCACTGGATTACACTACAGATGCCAAGTCCCTGTCCCCGACACCCCACTTGGGCAACAGTCCAGTACAGCTGGCTTCTCTGCTGAGCATGTTGCAGCTTTTGGTGAGCGGAAGGTGGGTTTGCCAGAAAACTGGAAATAATTTGCAGAAGTCTATTAAGCCTTAGTTACCAATTTTGTTTAAACCAATAGTGTTACTGTCCTTCCTGAAAAAGTCAGGTAACTGGTTTTGTTTGAATCCTATTCCTAGCAGTGTGGTCTGTATTGGTGTTTGGTTTGGATGTGATTTGTACCCCAAGGGTTCATATATTGGAGACCTAATACTTCATGTGGAGGTGCTGAGAGGTGGTAGGACCTTTAAGAGGTAGGGCCTTGAGGGAGATCCTCAGGTCAACTGCACACATGTCCTCAGAAAAGATCGAGGGACTCCTCTCTCTCTGGCTTCCTCTTTTTTTGCTATAATTTCTCTTCCCATAAGGGCTTCCCATCTTTGCCATCTGCCATGAGATGATGCAGCCAAAGGGACTCCTTGCCAGAAACTGCAGCATGCTATTGGACTTTTAGCCTCCAAAAATGAGAGCTAAATAACCCTTTTTTTTTTCATTATAAAGTCAGTCTGCTTCAGGTACTTTGTTGTAGTAATGAAAAGAGGACTAATACACATGAAAACAGAGCATGAAGGTAGAAGGCAGAGAAGTTTCACACATGAAAAAATTCACTTGATGCCAACGAATATTGAGCAATAAGCGGAATAGTTCATAATATATTTTTAATATTTCATTAGTTGTTGAAGAATTTTAAAATTTTATTTATTTATTGGTATGTGGTGCTGAGAATCGAACCCCGTGCCTCACACATGCTAGGCAAGTGCTCTACCACTGAGCCATAATCCCAGCCCCAACAGATCATAATTTCAAGTGCACTTACATTCTCCAACAATGTATTGCTATGTGTATACATGAATGTCACAAAAATCCCACTATTATGTATAATTATAATATACTAATAAAAATTAATATAAAGTAAAAAGGAGAAAAAAAAACATGCATAGTTCCTAGACTGACAACATAAGAACAACAATTTTTTCTTCTCAAACCTATCTCCAAAATGTGAAGAGTAGTTCACAATGCGTAAATCATCAAGTAAAATTGCAAAGCTAATCATCCTCAAATTTAACATAAATTTGATCTTCAAAATAAAGTACATTCTTGAGTTGAGCAACGACTGAGACCTTCCTGTATGTGTGGGGACTGTAGAGGATGCAGGGGAAATACGGACGTAAGGCATGGGTTCTAACAGGAAGGACCTCAGGGTCTGCAGAGAGAAGATGTCCATGTGAAAAACTCAATCCTGCATGACGAGTGCCCCAAGGACATTCTTACAAGATGTTAGAGGAGTGAGGGGAAGGTGAGGTCAGTACTGATTTGCAGGATTGTGAAAGGGATCAACAAATGGGGAATATTTAGCCAAAAGACCCCCCTGCTATGACTTGGATGAATATGCCGAAAGGTCCACATGTATAGGCTTGGTCCCTGGGGTGGGGGTTTTGGAGATGGGGTGGACCTTTAAGAGGTGGGGCCTGTTGGAGAGGTCATCAAAAGCATGCAATGGGATTGTGGCACGCCAGTCTTTTTCTCTATTTTTCCAGACTGTCCAGATGTGAATACTGTCTCCAACACGTGCTCTTGCCATAGCATGCTGCCCTTGCCAGAAGCTCAGACCCGTGGGCTGCCTGACCTTGGACTTGAACTTCAAAATAAATGACCCCAAATAAATGGGGTCATGACCCCAAATAAATCTCTCTATACTTTATAGTAGCCTGTCAGGTAGTAATGCAAAGCTGTCTAATAAAACCAGTAAAATTCATTACCAATATGGAAAAAGAATGTGTGCAGATGGGATAAACATCAACAATGTGAGAACAAACCTGCATTAACCCAGAGTGAAAAAAAATGAAGTCCACAGTAGCTTGATGTCATGTATGTATCATCTCAACCCTCATGACAACACTGTAAGGTAGGGACAGTTATTATCATCATTATAGAGGACAGGAACCCAGAGCTCAGAATGGATAAGGAAATGCTAATCGTAACAGAAGGAACAGTGCCAGCATCTGGACCCAGGACTGTCTGATACAGCTCTTAACCACCACATCACAGTGTCCTGTGACAAGACAAAGATATAGAGATAATTAAATGAGATAACCTATGAAAAATACCGAACACTATCATCCGGCATTTGATGAGTTCTTGACACTATTATTATAGTGATAAGAAGATTATGCAAGAGCTTACTCTTCCAAATATAAAAAAGAATACATACAAGCATATAAAAGCAATATACCAGGATCAGAACATAAATTATCAACATGCAAAACATGACCTCACTAGATATTTGAAAATTCAAATTAAAAAAATTAGATTTTTTTTACATTATCCATCATCCTAACAAAAGTAAACAAAAAAGATAAATCCCCAAATTGACAGGAGCTGTAAAAAGAAAAATCATACTTATGAGAGCACATTAACAATAAATTAAGAAAAAATATACATTTGATTGGGTATATTTCCATTCTCAGGAACCTGCTTAAAGGAAGTAGGTTTTTCTGACAAAAAATTATACAATGATTGCTCACAGCATCACTGGGGTCCCCCTCCCACACACACACTGTGTATTATATGAAGAAAACTTGGTAACTTTCTCAAATGTCCCCAAAACAGGGAAATGGCTAAAAATAATCACACACTAACAAGATAGAATACTATGTGGCATTTCCATATAAATTTGAAAACACATTCTAATTAGAATTTAGAATGAAATAGATCATTCAAGGGTAAACAGTCCTGAGGTTATTTACTTGCTTTTTATGTTAGAGTCAACAATAAAAGACTACAAAGTACATTTCATATTGAGGGAGATGCCAGCGATAAATGCTGATCTTTCTCCTTAGTTGGAGATTTTCTGTCCCTGTGCAGTTTCCAATGCAATCAGTGTTTTTGAAGATGCATAATTGTGGTCTACTGAGCAGCACACTGGCATCCAGAGAGACCACTACACAGTCTCCTGTGCCCATTAAAGTTATGAAAAACTGCTTTATTACTCTGGCTCAAGACTTCTGACATTAGAAGGCTAGCCAATTCTTATCAACTGCTTCTTCCTCTGTGCAACAAGGGAACATCAGATTTTATTACCATTTTTTTAATTGATAGAAATAAGTGAAATGAGCCTCTTTTTTGCTTATTATAGGAATTCTCAAATGTTAGACACATTATGCAAAATACTAAAAACTTATTTTAATGACAACCCAAACCAAAATACTGAATGTTGAAATCTTTTCAGTGTAAATCAAAAAGCCCCCTGTGGGCTGGGAATGTAGTTCAGTGGTAGAGTACTTGCCTAGGAGGTATAAGGACCTAGGTTCAATCCCCAATATAGGAGGAAAAAAAAAAAAGAATTCATACCCCATTTGAATCAAATGTATGATATATGATATGTCAACATCATTGTAATGTTTTGAGCAACCAAAAAAAAAAAAAAGCCACTTGCTGATTTGGGATAAAGACCCAAGGTATAAACCTCTCAAAACAACAAAAGTTGCCTAGGAATTTTGGGGAAACATAATCATTCAGTCCATAGCAAGGAGAAGCTGAATGAAAGAAGAAATGTATGGATCAGTCTAGGTCTAGCCAGGAGACAGGAACACAAAGTAAGGCTTAACATAAACTATCATTTGCTGGTTGTAGGGTATAACTTTGAAGAGGGAACAGAAAAGAACTCTAAAAAACACCCTAAGGCTAAATAAGAATATCTAAGGAAGAAAAATTGGGAGTGGGGGAGAGACCCCCCCCCTTGCCAAAGGCTGAGATTTGGACCTTGTTAGACTGGGTTTGATACAGCCTCCCTCTCCCCCTGCAGGTGAATTTTCTTGGGTTGCCCTAGGCCAGACTAAGCCACAGTCAGTTGACCGAAGCCAGGAGGCTTGGCACCCAGACTGTCCTCTGGGGCCAAGAAATTCAACTGCCTGTTGGGGTTGGGGAAGGAGGTTGAGAGGAGGGCATGCTGCCGAACTCACTGAGAACCCTGATGGGGCACCAGCTAGAGTCCCTTAAGAGCTAAACCCCTCAGGAAGCCACTGAATTAATTCATGAGGGAGACAGCTAGATAGACAACCCTCAAACCCCCTGGAAAAGGCCACTGACCTGGCCAGGAAATTGGCTGGGATGGCCATTCATCCATAGGATTTTTCCTGCTGGGCCACTGATAAGTCAGCTGGGGTGGCCACAGATGTTTCCCAGCACTGGGCCATCTCTACTCTCAGGAGGTACACTCTGCAGGGAGGCTGTATTCTTTGTGAGCACAGGATTTGTTTTTGTCTCAGTTCCTTTTAAAAATTAGTCAAACTGATAGGGCCAGTTGATAACTAGACATATGTCCTAAGGCATAAATTCCAAAGGCAGCTGCAAAAATGTAAACCACTGAAAACTGTGAGCCTCTCCTAGACCAGGGTTTTCATTTTAACCATACATCCTTGTGATTCTTCAAATGTAAGACATACTCTGAGTTCTAGGCAATTTCACAGTGTAAGAAATTGTCATCTCTAGCCATTTACTGAATTCTGAAGTCCAGTTTTGATTATGAATAATGAGGGTTTTGTTTTTTTCTTTTTTAAGTACAATAAAAAAGTACCAGAAATGCCTTCCTGTGTCTTGAAGCTTCAGGGATGATTTGTAAAGTCTTATTAGTAAGACAGTATAAGCTACAGACCAACCAGAATGAGGCCAGTTGAGGGCTTCTGGAGATGTCCTTCGTCTAAGGGTGCATTTCTACCTATCTTCTAGGGAGATTTCATGGCCTGGTCATCAGGCAGCACTAAACAAACTGATTTTAACACTTCAATTTCTTCCTAGCCTCCCCCAAAGTGATGACAGAGGTGACAGTTACAGGCAAAAGGAAAAACAAGAATCACAATCGTGATGACTTCTGTGACTCCCATAATGACCCCACTCTGAAATGCTCAGATTCTCCTGATGAATAATGCAACAGGAGCCAAGCAGGGTCCACACTTGGGGTACAAATGACTGACACAGCTCATCATTCTTTTTTTGTGGCAGGTGCCCATCTCCAGTGGACAAGCTCAGTTTTTCCTGACTGCCCTGACAGTAATGCTTAGTCGCTAATTACATCAAGCCTTCTTTCTTCGTATTTATGGGACAGGGAAGGAGAAGGGGTGGACGCAGTATCTCTGATGTGGTAAACAAAGAGCTTCACTTGCTCTCTGGAGTTCTTGCGGAGCAATCGCTCAGGTCTCTTCTAGATTAACAAGTTGTAAGCTCAGATAGGCTTTCATTTACGGCACTCCCATTTGGGAGAGTGTAGAGGACTATAATGACTAACAAGAAAATGCTACATGGAGAACATGAAGAAGGGCTGGAGTGCGAGGATGAAGACCTGCAGGCCTGCCTAGTACATGCTAAGTGTAAACAGAGTCTTCATGGTTGAAAGCAATACATTTTATCATGAGGGTGGGCCTACCTCTGAAGCACAGGGTAATGTGTCCCCAACTCCAATTGCCTGAATGAAAAAAGGAGTAAGACAATAGTGCAGTTGATACAGTCCCCCATCCACTGAGCCACACGCCAGCCCACCAATCTCCTCTGAGAAGCAGCAGTAGAGCATGGGGGTGGCATCTGCCATGATGGTGGGCCTGAGGTGCACTGAGGGATTACAGGCCACCAGCGAGAAAGTGGATGTGGGAAAGACCTGAATGGGAGTTCAGACTCAAGGGTTAACCAATAGCATTCATACTCTCCAAAACCTGATTAGCATGAATTTCAACCAACAGCCCTAGTACTTTTCTAAACCCTGATTGGCATAAATTTGGACCAATAGCATTGACTCAAGGGCTATATAAACCCCTAGATTAGCACACTCAAGCGGCAAAGCCTACTGGGTCCCACTCTCATACGGAATGAGCTCTGTTTCTATTTACACTTGAATAATCCTATTCTTACACTCACTCATCCTTGTCTGTAGATTTCATTCTTTGAATGAAATCTACAGAGATGAGAACCCAGAAAAAAGACATTGGCAATGAGCTGCTGGGGTCTACTGAAACACTGAAAGGCACAGCCCCAGATTAAGAGTTGCAACACGTTTCTAGACTGCAGAGGCCTGCAGCTTACCCAACCTGCCAGCAGAAGCAGAGAAACTCTGTTTTCACAGTAGTCCTAGTTTTGAGGTAGAGTGGATTTGCCAGTGTCTTTGCATTGCGACTTAACAATTTCTGAAACACCACCCTGTGAACAGGGAAGATCAATTACTGAATGCCTCTCAGGCATTTCAGAAACTTGTCTAGACAATAGAAATGACCCTATTACTTAGAATACCCCAAACAAGTTTTCTCTTATGGTGAAAAAAAGTAGAAAATCTACTTTCCTTTTTTGGTATCAGGGATTGAACTTAAGGGCACTCGACCACTGAGCCACATCCCCAGCCCTATTTTGTATTTTATTTAGAGACAGGGTCTCACTGAGTTACTTAGCGCCTCACTTTTGCTGAGGCTGGCTTGGAATTTGTGATCCTCCTGCCTCAGCCTCCTGAGCTGCTGGGATTACAGGCATACGCCACCATGCCCAGCTTATTTTCCATTTTTGATGAAGATTAAAAAATAAAACCACTCATAATTCTACCACCATTATTAACATGTTATTATTATATAGGTTCTTATAAATATGTACATAGTGAGATTGTACTGCATCCATGATCTTGCTGCATCTGTCCCCAGTTATAATGTGAATGAGTGCTTTGAGTAAATATCATGATAATATAAACTTTTTGAGAAAATACTCTTTAAGATCTAAAGAGGGAAAAAAAAGTTGTGGCTTTGGACCACAGCACCTTTTCCAAACCATTTGGCAAAAGGTCAACCAAGGAAAACCCAAAGGAAAAGACTGCTAACAAAATTTCTTTTTCAAATCTCCACTTGAATTTAGCTCCTTTTCTCCCATTAGAAGCTCAACCTCCCCTTTCATAAATCTCTTGGGGTTTTGTTGTTGTTGTTGTTGTTGTTTTTCCCAGTGGTTGTTGGTGTTTCATCCACACATCCCCAATCCTCACTAGCATTCTTCCCTACACCTTCCTGTGCTTGGCTGTTTTAAATCTCCTCTCCTCCAGCGCTCCTGTTTCTAGTACCTGCAGTACAATAACAGCCCATCTCATCTGCCTCTGGGCTGCTCATCCTCCTAGAAGCTCACCAGTTGTGATGCCACAATCTCTAGAGTTCCTGGGTTGAGGCCCAGGTAGAGACTTCTGGAGGATTCCAGAGCATGAGGTGCAAAATAAACATTTCTAGGGGCCAGAATTAATATCCCTGTATGTCAGGTAAACCTGACTCCCCTGGCACTTAACAGTGTGCAGGAGAAATGACCACAGAGTCTGCAGGAAGATGTCACCTACTAGGAAGGGCTTTGCTTTGTGTTCAGAAACAGCAAAAATAGCAAAGTAAAAGATATTTTATATCCTTAAATTTACTTTTCTTATCAGTTCAGGATTAGCCCAGATATGATACAGATTGCAATAATTGGTAGTGTACAAGAATAACTGTTCCTTTCTTTAGATTCTAAATGAGATTTCACCCCAGGATCTAAAAGGGAGCTACCCTCTATTCCAGAAAGAAAGAACCAGGGGAAAATACTTGAAATTTAAATGAGGGGATTTTGACGAGAACACATTTGCACGGATGGCAAACACACTTCATAAGCTCTCCATCCACAAGAAGTGGCTGGACCCAAAAGGGTTCAACAAATTCATACAAGTGAAAGAAACAGCGTAACATAATATGTGAAGCTAAAGCTTTGGACACTGAAGGTACAGAGGACAGAGAAGGCTTCCACACTGTTCTTTATTAACAGTAGCAGAAGGTGAACTGCTCTACACACACATACACACACACACACAACCACCAGAATCATGATTGGAGTTGACTAGTCAGCTGCTGACTGTCCCCTGCTGTTCCACAGTGGCCCTACACACGGTCCATCCTCGAGAAAATGCACAGGAGGACTTAGACTGTCCTCTCTTGCTGACCTAGGAGGAGACCCGACACAGCTGGACCCAAGTTGAAGCCGCCTGGGGACCGAGGGCCAGAGGGCCACGCCTCTTGCCGCCACCCACCCATTCCCATGCGCCTCCCCTCAGACACGTGCGCCTGCCACTTGGCTCCATTTTCATGGCTAAGGGTTTATATAAATACAAATCCACCCAAGAAAGGAAAACTATTTCCCTTTTTCCTGCTCTGGATAAAGTTCCAGCAGACTTGGCTGAGGATTAGACAAGCTTCACAGATCAAAGTGTGTTGAGGGGCTGGGGAGCGAGAGAGAAGCACAGCCCAAACCAACTCAGCCCTCCTCTCTCTCCAATGCAAGTCAGGATCATAAAAACCTGCTCTGCTGCTGCGCTGAAGTGCTTTCAAAAGGTGACTCTTTATTTGGATAGCCTGTCACCTACTTCTTAGTCAGAAAAGGTTCCAGTTCAGAGAAGTTAATGCAGACAGCATAGAAGCATCAGATGAAAACATTCTCCCTCCAACACTAGAGGAAGCTTTAGTACCTGAAATTGGAAACACCGGCCCAAAGGCCTTTTCACAATCAACCTGTTTTTGCAGTACTAAGGGAGTCCGGGGAAGTCTTTGGTGATGATCAGACATCATTCATTTGCTTCTCCTAACAAGGAAGAAGACAGGGATTTTTGCGACTTTCCCTGAGTTAGGGAAGGAAGAAGAGGAGTGAGAGTTGGGGCTGGAAGAGCTAAGGGTTCCCTGAAAGGACCTAGGAGACGTGAGAAAACCCACAGGCTTGAAGTCAGACCCACAGAGTCGCAAGGTGAGAAAGAACCTTCTATGGTTGCACGTTCTTCTGCACAGGAATATCTTCCACAAGCATAAATAAGCAGGACAGGGAAGTATCCTAGCTGGAACACCCTTCCTAGGCCCAGTTGTCACTTGCTGAAGATCCAAACTGGAACTCAGGCCATTTTAAACACATAGTATCCATGATGACCTCAAATGCATTAAATTGCACGAATCACCGAAACCCAACATTCCATTCAATTTTTTAGAAAAATTGTGAACAAGAACAAATTCTTTATCTTTCAGTTACACTCCAATCAGCGAGCAGACGTAATGGATGTCCAAGCAGAAGCCTAAACACAGACAGACAAAGAAAAGGACGTAATCGTGAAAGCATTTAAGTCAGGAAGAGAATGTGGGATGGCCAAAGGGGACTGGCTTCATCAGAGGCCAGGACATCTCCATCTGTGAGGGCTCTCTGCTTCATAAGTGGCACCCTTTTGCTGTGTCCCCACAGGTGGAAGAGGCGAGGGAGCTGGCATCAGCTTCTTTTGTCAGGGCACCAATCCCACTCATGAGGGTGGAGCCCCGGAGACTTTGACATCTGCCCCTGGCTTCATCTCTCACACCTATCACAGTGGATTTCAAACTCCAACATATGAATTTGGGGGTACACCAACATTCAGAACATACCAACCAGTCTCTCTCCCCAAGAAAATGAAATGCCTGACAGTTTCCAGGAAGGGCAAATTTTATTTATTCCCTGTCCCCATGAGTTTCATGCTGTGGAATCATGAAATCGCAGAGATCAAATTGGTGGAAAGACAGTAATGCCCTATGGGTATGTGTCATTTTGATGAGATCCTTTTTTCAGTTTCACTTCATGTGTGCCTCACTGTGATCTTTACAAAAGGAAAGGTATATACCACTGGATAAAATTCAAGATGAGGCTATACTCAATCCTGTAGGAAGTGCTAATATTAATTATACTAACATCTAAAAATAACTGGCAGGTGACATTATCTACCAATGGCTGTTAAATTTTGGAGGTCAAAGAACTTAAAGATAATTGATGCTTTAATCTTTCAAAGAGTAGCACACTGTTTCCATGTTGTTATGCTGCTAAGTACAAACATGGAAAAGCTGACATTTAGGACCAGGTAAGTCGAGGTAAAGATGCCTCACCTATCTCTAAGCAACTAGAGGCATGTAAGCTTGGCTTCTTTTTCCTCCTCTTCCTCTTTCATCTTTGGAAATGACTCTCTGCCTGTAACAAGCTTAAGAGCATCATCACCTTAAGGTAAACTGTGTTAGTTCATCCAACACTATTTCACTAAACTTCGAGGAGACAAGGCCCGGAATAATTGGAATAAGGAGACTGCTCCTTCCAGCACTGAAGCACGTAGTAGTTCAGGGGCAAACTCACCAAATTAGCTCTAAAGATCATCATCCTCTCTCTACCTGGACTGCAAATTATACCATTTTTGAGAAAATGAACAGAAAAATGGAAAAACCTTACTATAATAGTCTCTATCACTTACAAAGACAATTCTTCCTGGCTTTTATGGAAGAAAAAAAAAAGCACTTTACTTCTTGAGCAGAGAAATTATGCCAAATTATATCCACATTCTTTTAAGGAAAGCCCCCTTGATGCAGAAATGATCTGTCTATGAAAGCCATTTGAAATCAAAGGTACAGGCAGTCGCCAATCTACACACACTTGATTTTCCAGAATAGAAACTGGCCCCATTCCTCTTTGCTGCACTCCGTCTGAGGCCTGAAGCAAGCAATTCCACCTGAGACAGACCCAGCCTCCTGTAGCCCCAAGTGCTGCTACACAGCCTCTCCTGTTTTTCTTCTTGCTGTGGCTCTAGAAATCCATTCTCATCTATGCATTCTGCTGTGGACTAAGAGCATGCCAAGAAATTATGGCCACCAGTATCCTTTTAGAACACTGCTCATTTTGTGGGCTTTGTGGATGGGCTTGGAAGCCTAACCAGTATTTAGAGCACCACCGCTTTGGGGCTGCGTCTTCTTCTTTAGAGTCAGTGGACTAAGAAGGATTTTTGGAACACAGCCCTTTGTGGTTACAGACAATCCATATAATCCCACAGCAAACTTTCTCTTTACACCACACAGACCTCTTAAAAGAAACTTCTTAGGCACAAAGTCATGTGTCACGGGCCAAAAAGAGGTGGAACTGGTCGTATACCTAGTTCATTGCTCAATGCATCCTCAAATTTTACATAATGCAAAAGATGCAGAAGTTTCTAATGTCCTGAAAGACAGAGAGGGGTCAGGAAGGATCAAAAATGTTTGACCAAAAAACTCTGACAAAGTGTGGAAGATGGCTTTGCCACTTCTCTACTCACTGTGTGATGTTGGGGGAAATTACCTGGCCCCTCTGAGCCTCATTTTTCTTATCTGTGAACTGTGGATGATACATGCCAAATATATACCTGATAGGAGTGCTACAAGAATTAAATAATGATATTTGCAATAACCATGTAATCCTATGCATGGTACTTAATAGCAGCTCACCAAACAAGAGTGAAACATGAAAACCAATGTTTGAACAAAAATAACTTCTAGAAAGAGAGGTGTCTAGAAGAGGAGTGACTACAAAGGACTAGACTCTCCTATTTCCTTCTCTAAAGCCCTGTTGCTACCATTTGGACCACATCCCACCTCCCAGGCAGCATTTCAGCACATGGTCTATGAAGAATATTGAGCATATTGATTTGTTTTTGAAGGAAGTATAAACTTATACCTCCTCTTTGGAGAGAAATGTGGCAATCCCACTTCAATATTTATTCTGTGGGTATACTAATGTCAAAGGCAAGTCTTGAGGATTTACTATAGTATTGTGCACAAACAAAATACTGAAAACAGTTCCAATGCTTACCAACAGAAGGCTGGTTAAATAAAACCAGCTCATACAACAGACATGTATATAGGCAATAAAAAAAGAATCAAGAGAGCTCTATCTATACTGATATGCCCTGCATATATTTTTAACTTTAAAAAGGGATACAAAATCATGTCACGCTACCATTTCTGGGTGGGGGACTCTCCTTACATACACACACACACACACACACATTCTCTCTCCTCTCTTCAAGGATAGCCAAGAATCTGGCAACAGCGGCGGCTCCAGGAGGGGAAATAAATGGCTACGGACAGGAGAGATGACATTCTTCTCCCCATCACGACTTCTGTACCTTCTGCAGTGTGGAACCATTCACACAGACTAGCCATTAAAAACAAATCTTAAAATAATCAACTACCATGTGAATTTAATTATTTTTCCTTTTCCTCCCTAGAACAGCTTTGTTAGGTTTTTTTGAAGCCTTTTTTTCAATTTATTTCTTTAATTATAAAAGTTAACAAGTTCTGGTTTTAAAAGTAAATCAATATTAAGATGTGTAAGGAAAAGGGTATAATCGTTTTTCCTCATTCCTCCCTTCCTGAGTACCCAGTGTTGATCTGGTGTACGCCCTTCCCGACCTTTCTCCAAATCACTTATATATACCAAAAAAAAAAAAAAAAAAAAAATTTTTTTTTGTTAATTTTTTTTCTTCCAAGTAGACTCATCCCATAAGCATATCCATACCTTTCGTTCATCTGATAGTATGTTATCTGTTATCAAAGCTAGACTGAGAACTGTATTTGTTTTCAATTTCTTTATCCACCTAATCTCCATGTCTTTCTCTTCCTTGCCCCCAACCCCATGTCCCTACAATTTTACACAAATGGACTTGTGTCATACTTTAATTTTTTGAATGGAATTCTGCATGCCTAAACAATCTCAAGTTCTGGGGAGGTGAGTCTACTTGACCCCGCCCCACCCTGTGGTCCTCCCAAGGCTTTCCCACTTGGCTCCAAGGGCTTCCCAGAGTCAGGGAAGGGAAGAAGCCAGTGATTCCGTGAGCAACCTGCAGCTACTGGCTAGACCTTTAAATGCAGGTGGGCTCTGGCCAAGCATGACCTGTGATTTCAGGACAGTGATGTCATGCTGTTTGCATCATGGAATTAAATAATCTAAAAGAAGTCTCTAGATAATCACACATTTGATTAAAACAGAACAGATGTGGCAAGGAAAGCTATCAAGCAAGTAAAGACCTTTAGTTTCACGGTCCTTCCTTCCTCTCCTTTCTTTCAGAGCCAACAGGGAGCAGGGAGCACGTGAGTCTGGGCAGGGATGTAGCTGGGTCTCAGCCACAGCCACTGGCCCTGCCTGCCGTGGGTCTGCAGGCCCAGCGGCCACTCCCTGCCTGCCCTTGGGTGTGAGAGGGAGCAGCTGCAGATGGAGACAGAGTGAACTGCTGGGGGATTAGCGGCTTCTGTGCAAAGCACAGGGATGCCTCCAAGGCCCCTGTGGCGGGAGGTCCAAGAGTCTTAATAGGGAGGAAGGAGTGGACACGGAAGGCGGTTTATTACTAAGCCTATTTCCACCCTACATTTCTTGGTTCTTAGATTTCATCATGGCAAATTTTTGTGGATTCCAAGTACTTATCTCAGTTTGTTGGGCCAGGAGACTAGTGTAGAAACAATCACCTCCCTCCCAAATGTGCTTACAAGTCTCAGGTCCATGGAATGTCTTCACTGTTGCCAGAGATTATGAAAATACAAGTCAATCATCACTGGTTAATTATGCTAGACCTTCCCAATGGGCGTGGGGGCAGCTGTGTTTAAACCTTCCTTTGGTGTTTCTAACAGTACTTGACTTATATCAAAGAAATCCTTCACCCCCAAGCATGTGAACATATTAGTGGATATATTCAGGTTCTCAATTGAGGTTTTAGTAAAACATCAAGCTGATATCAAGCTTAGACTGACAGCCTAGGGACCTAAATGGTAACTTTGGAAACATGTGAAAGAGACAGTTGGGTTCACGCAGCATTAGAACATTTTGACTTAAAGTAGTCTCCCCTTATCTGCGGTTTCAATTTCTTTGGTTTCAGTTACCGGCGGTCCATTGTGGCCCAGAATTATTAAATGGAAAATTCCAGAAATAAAAAAAAATGCAAGTTTTAAACTGCATGCTGTTTTGAGTAGCACAATGAAATCTCTCACTGGCCAGCTTTGATCTGCCAAGGAATGTGAATCATCCCTCGGTCCAGGTAATACATCTGTATATGGGACCTACCCATTAGTGACTTGTGGCTGACGTTGACTGTCACTGTACCACAGTGTTTGTGTTCAAGGACAGATTAACTCAGATACACTGCAGGGCACCTAGGATAAACAGCATGAATAGGGGTTGGCACTGTCTGAGATTTCAGGCATCCACTGGAGGGTCTTGGAATGTACTCCTCACAGATGGGGGGAAAGAAATACTGAATCAGGAATTCTCCAATTCACTTCAGACAAGACGGAAGTTAGCAGAAGGACCATGCAATGCTATCTTCAGGGGGTGCCTGCTTGTTCTACCACCCCTGGCAGTGGGACCCTGGCAATGGCTTTGGTGTCACTGCCAGTCTCTTCATCTCCAGTGCATGCCTTATGGAGTTAAGCACAAGATAAGCACAAGTATTTGGCATGAACTCCCATGATCCCGGCCCCATAACGAGACCGGGGCTGTCTACCCAGCTATAGGAGGTTGGCTCCTCAGTGTGACTGCGACACACAACCCAGGGAGAGAAGCTGAAGCAGGCAGGTCAGGCTACTCCCCAGGGAATTTGAAACTGGGGTGAGAGACAGAATTAGTCTGTGGTGGGCGACTGGAGAGAGGCAGGAGGTGTAGTTGGGATCACGTGTGAGCTGTAGAGCAAGTAGCTCTGAGGGTAGAAAGAAATAGAGCAAGTCCTCGGAGAGAGAGAGGTGGCACTGAGATGTGACCATGCTTGAGGCACAGGGACAGATGGAGGGACAGAGATGGGAGGAGGGAAAGGGGTGGGCCAAGTTTAGGAGATGGACACTGAGGATTCAGATGGGGATGAAGGGGACAAATGACTGACATGAGTCAGGGGCTGAGGTGGAAACAGGGAACTTGGGAGTCAGGGGACTGAGACTGAGACACAGAGAACTCACATGGAGACAAAGGGGACTGAGACTGGGACAGGGGGACCAAGATGGGGAAATCAGATGAAGACAGGGGACCCAAGATGGTAACATAGAGACTAAAATGGAGATGGACAGGGGACTCAAATGGAGACAGGATACCGCAATGGGGACAGGCAGAGAAAGGGCTGAGAGACTGAGATGGAACCAGGGATGTGAGATGGGATGAAGGACCCACAACCAGAATTACAGGACAGAAGGTACCTACGGCCTAGGGGACAGTGGAGACAAATCCTGGATCTGGGGTGGGACAGGGAGAGAATCTGGGAGGAAGCACAGAGACACAGAGCAACCTTCAGTTCCTAGGCACGCAAGAAAGACCCATGGTTTGTTTCTTATTGTTGGGTTCTGGAGTAGGTCTCTCCTTGCCAGAAGCCTGCTTTCCTCCCTTAAATTAGCTCAAAAGCTCTGACTTGACTACAATAATTAATAAGAATCTTTTATTAAGAGTATGCTTTCCTTGCTGGGCACGGTGGCGCACGCCTGTAATCCCAGTGGCTTGGGAGGCTGAGACAGGAGGATAACAGGTCAAAACCAGCCTCAGAAAAAGCGAGGTGCTAAACAACTCAGTGAGGCCCCCGTCTCTAAAGAAAATACAAAATAAGGCTGGGGATGTGGCTCAGTGGTTGAGTGCCCCCGAGTTCAAAACCCAGTACCAAAAAAAAAAGGGAGAGAGAGAGTATGCCTTTCTTTCATTAACTATGTTACTATTTACAAGTTATTATGTGGCCTTAAAAATTACTATTAAACAGCTCTTGAAATCTTGGCTTTAGAATGCATGCCTTTTTCTGTTTCCAAGACTCTTGTCACAAGGCACCGTGATCATTCCCACTGAAGCAGGATGAGCAGAGAGCTGAGCCTTGAGCCTGGGTTCTGACCCTGGGTGTGCCCTGACTCCCTGCAGGTTCCTGACAAACTATGGGTCCTTGGGGCCTGGATCCTCAGCTGTGAAAGGAAGAGACTGGTTGATCTCTAGGGTTGTTTCAGCTTTAAATAGTTTGTGGCAGCTTAAAATACTGTGCAAATGTATTTTCTACTTAATTTTCTAGGCTTCTCAAGTTAAACTCCTCACAAATTCAGCATGAAGTAGAACAATCTCCTAAATAGGACATACAAACATGTCCTTGGCTCTGCCCGGCCACTCTCCCACCCGTTCCCTAATTCTGCCATTGGCACCCAGCGCCGTTTGCCACAAAGTGCCAAATCCAGCCAGAACCAAGAAGATCTGTGAAATTTTTTATGTGTGAAATTTCAATAGATCCATGGCGGCTGTGCTCAGTCTCAGATTTATTTAGCACAGGAGATGGTCAGGGCCAAAAAAAAAAAAAAAAAAAATCTCTCTAGTAAAGCCCATCACAGTGTGGAGGAGATATGCCCATCTCAGTGGGCTTTAAAGAACTTAGCCATGTCGTGCATAATGTATGAGCTGAATGCTCACATAAAAGGCCTGTTACTCTGTTCTTCATCAGGGCAAGTTTCCCTAGAGTGAAGCAAACAAGGGTAACTCATACCAAAAGAGGCGAGATTTAATTTTGCACGTAAGTAAAAGTGCTTTTCAGTTCCCACTTAGCAAAACAGTACCCTCTAGGAGCCCCCAGCTCCATGCCTTTGAATCAGATCTAAATATTTACATGTGGGCAGCTCGGTTCTGACACCTGGCCAGCGGCCTCTCCCAGCCATGCTTTGTGCCTGTTTTTAGGAGAAGTTAGTTAAGAGGCAGGAAAATCCCCTAAGTAAGGTCAACCGCCCCTGGGGCTCAGCAGAGAACAGGATTCCTCAAGGTCAATCTGCTCATCTTCAGTTATTCCAACATCTGTTAGACAGGCAAGCCTGGCTCCCTCCCAGTGCACAGAGTGTTCTAGAGTATTATTCACTCCAGCGAAAGGTGCCCTCCTTCAGACCCAGAGAAGACCCAGTCCCCTTAGAGCCAAGTTTACTGCAATCTCCCCCTGTCCTGGAGATTCTGCAACATAAAGAGCTACTCTCAGGAAGGTGAAAGGGCCAGAGAACCACGTTAGCTTGCTAGGCTGTCACATAAGTGCCACAGACTGGTGGCTTAAAGAACAGACATTTATGGCCTCACAGTTCTGGATGCTGGAAGTGCAAGAGAAGGTGTCTCTGCTGAGCAGGGTTCTTCAGAGGCCTCTCCTTTTGGTTTGAAGAAGGTGTCTTCTCCCAGTATCTTGACCTGTGTGTGTCTGTGTCCCATCTCCTCTTCTCATAAGGAAACTGGTTTTGTTGAATTCAGGCCCACCCTAATCATCTCATTTAACCTTCAATGACCCTATCTCCACGAACAATCCTACTCTAGGGTCCTGGGAATAAGCCTGCAACATATGAACTTCAAGAGGACACGATTCAGCCCATAATAAAGTCAATTAAGAACCTGTTCAAAATGCTCTTCTGTTCTTCTTTGGCTCCTAGGGACTAGGTAATTAACTGCAAGAGGCTCCGAGCTAGATGGAGTCCGAGATGATGTCTAATGGGACCCCTCAATTGACAGCTGAGGCTGAAGCCCACAGGAGTTCAGGGACCTGGCTCTAAATAATTGGCTGAACAGCTGTACCCAAGGGGTTCTGAAAATGGATTGATGTCAATTTCCTACCAACTTCCTTCCTCTAAAGTTAACACATATTCATTGTTTAAAAAACAAACAAAAATCTCTGCAGGAAAGAACAATATAAAATGAAAAATAAGTGTCCCTTTTCCTCTTGACCATGGGGTTATTCTGTAGAATAGCTGCTGCTATCGATTTTGGACACCTTCCAAAAGTACTGCACACACACATAAGTGTATGTAATGTGTGTTTGTGAGCCACACTGCTAGCTACTCATCCAACATCCCCTTGTCTCTTCTATTTTCACGGAACACTGGGATTTCGTGTCACAGAAGTACACAGGCCTAATCAAAATTTTACCTTCAGCAATTCCCTTGAAGGTCTCAGCACCCAGTGTGGGACAGTTCCAGCCAATGAAATCTGAGTACAAGTTGGCTGGGATTTCTGGGAAAATTTTGGCTTTTATGATATAGGAGACTTCATGTTAGAGCTAATATTTTCCTTACTCACATGCCATACATCTTTTTTTTTTTAATACACAGGATATTAGCTTCATTTAACATCCTGCATCTTTCCCAATCAGTATACAGAGGACTGTGCCATTTTAACACTGAACCATATTTTGCCGTGTACATACAGGTGACCATATAACTGCTTCCATTTTTTTCCTATTATAAATGCTTTTATAACAGATATCTGTGCAGTAATTTTTGTGTATCTGCTGGAAAACATCCATAGGGTCACAAGTGGAATTACTGAGCCTAAGGATATGTACCTTTTAAATTCTCATAGATATTGAAGAATGCCCTTTGAAAATGCTCACCAACTATCTATGTGTCAATTTCCTTGGACTCTTCCCAACAAATGGGAATTCTCAAACTCATCATGGTCAATCTCATAGGCAAAAAGAATGAAGTCTCGTTACTGTTTTCATTTGAATTTTTAAACAGAATGAAGTTTAGTATTTTTATGCTCACTTTTAGCAATGAACATTAGCCCAATAACTATCTCATTGTTCATCATTTCCTTTTTGATGTCTAAGATTTATTTCTGCATAAAGAGGAACTAGCTCTCTGTCATACATGCCACAAATATTTTTCCCAAGACATTATTTATCATTTGACTCATTTATAAAATGTTTGCCAAACAGGACCTTTAAATTTGCACACGAATTTGTTCTTTTTGGGAAGTCAAGTCTCTTTTTTTATGGCTTCTTTGTTCTGTGACATGCTTCAAGGGGGAGAAAGGTCTTTGGTCTCCACTACAAGATATACTTAAAGTTTACACATATTCTAATAATCTTTGTGATTCCATTTTTGTCTCGAGAATGAGAAAAGAGCCTCCAGATTTCTTTTTCTTTTTCTTTTTTTTTCCCCCAATTGCTATCCAGTCATCCTAAACACCATTCACTGAACACTGAAGAGTGTATCTCCCCTACGGATCAGGAACACCAGCCACCTTTTCCCATCTGGAGGCCCAGTGTGAAGCAGCAGACATCTGATAGGACTCTGACGTAGGCCCTCTTTACATGGGCATGTCAGTTAATGATGCTGATGAAAATATTCAGGGGAGCTCATAAATCACTTGTTTGGCATACAACCAAGATAATGAATTAGCAGGCTAAAACCTCAGACTTAAAAATGTCTCTCAAAAGGCTGGAACAATAGGAAATGCAGAACAGGTAATGTCTAATAGGATATAGTTAGATCTTACACTTAAATGCAGTGAAATCAAAGGCAACAAATAGAGAATGGGAAATAATAATGTGGGAGGCCAGCACACGTCCAATCTTCTTTGGAATTTGATCAGTAGCTTCATCTTAACAGTTGAGAGCCAAAGTGGTCTCAGATCACCTCAAAAGAAGCAGGTCCACGCTATGTACATGTAGGAATATACCACAGTGAGTTTCACCTTTATGTGTATCTATAAAGCACTATTTAAAGAAAAATACAAATAAATAGAAGGAAAACCAGTATAGAGAAGAAGTGGAAGAGGGGGAGAAGGAGGAGAGGGAA
Organism: Marmota monax; assembly: GCF_021218885.2. NCBI lineage: Eukaryota > Metazoa > Chordata > Mammalia > Rodentia > Sciuridae > Marmota > Marmota monax. The sequence goes on from NW_026694026.1 coordinate 133,468, forward strand.
AGGGGAAGTACAGGGGACTGAAGTGGAGCAAATTATATTCTATGCTTATAAGATTATATCAAAATAAATAATATGTATAACTGTAACATACCCAATAATATGCATAACTATAATGTCTAATAAGAATATGTGTTAATTAAAGATAATAATTCCAAGTAATCCCTAGGTTGAAAAATTCCCAGTAAAAACTATAAAATACTTTTAAGTCTGAGATCTCATCCTGCTAATTCATTCTGAGTAATAGAAGAAGGAGGAAGAGGAAGAAGAAGGAAGGGATGGAAGAGGAGAAGAAGTAGGAGGAGGAGGAGTGGAGGAGGAAAAAGAGGAAGGAGGAGGAGAAGTAAGGGAGAAGGAGGAGAAAGAAGGGAAGAGGAGGAGAAAAGAAAGGAGGAGGAGGGAGGAAGAGGAGGAGGAGGAGGAGAAGGAGGAGGAAGAGAAGGATGAGGAGGAGTAGAAGGAGGAGGAGGAGGTCATCCAGACTTTAACAGAAAAGAGGGAATACCCATGCCTTACTTTACACTGCTCCGACTACTACGACCCCTAAATTCTATTCTAGACATTAATGTTTAAGAGAAATATTAACCATACCATTTCCATGAGGATGAAGGCAAATGATAAAGACAACCTAGTATTTTCTAGTTTTTATTGGAAATTTTTCAACCTAGGGATCACTTGGAATCATTATATTTAATTGAAGCATCACATGAAGAAGCAATCTGCGATGTCCATGCCCCACCGAACACTGAAACTCTGGAGGAGGGCCGGCCCATGCCTCTCCATCAGGACATCCCCAGGCCAAGCAGTCTGGCATTAACCAGCCCCTAATAAACAGGAGTTGAAAAGTAAATTGAAAGGACATTTGTTTCTTGAGGTTTCTGAGAGAGGCCATGACAGCCCAGGGGGAAAGCCCTAGATCCTGCCACTCGTGGGGTCTTTCCTTTAGATTAGGCCACACCTCTCCCTCATCCCCCTCTCCCTTGGTCACCTTCCCATCTTCCACACTGCAGCCAGTATCCATCTTTCTAAAATGTGAACCTCTGTCTGCCAATCTCTTAGATTAAACTTTATTCCTTGCACACTGCCTACCAGGTCCTTTGTGATGTGGCCCCTGTCTACTTCTGTAGCCCTAAACACTGTAACATAAGCCACTTCTTCAAACTTCTCAGTAACCCCCTCCACAATCATCTCTCCAGGGCCTCAGCAAAGCTCTTCCTCTGTCTGAAATGCTCCTTGTCTTTGTGGCTCTCCCACCACCCCTCCTCCACCCTGTGGGAAGCAGATCCCAACTCAAATCAAAGGTCTCACCAACATCCCAGTCCCAACAGAATCAGCCCCTCCTCTTGTGCCACCTCAGCACCCTGCACATAATTTTCACTGAGCTGTTCCCACTGCGCTATGTGCTACAGTTCATTTATAGATGTTTCTTTTTCTATACTAGACTATGAGTTCTTTGAAAAACAAGGCCCTGTCTTACTGACCTCTGTATTCCCAATGCCTGGCACATTGGCAGTACCAATGGAGAACTGCGAGTAAAAGCAGAATTTAGAGACAAATGTGTTGCAGATCAGTGTGAAAAAGAAACTTGAGTAGAACAATCCACAAAAGGAACAGATTGCCTCTAACGGGGTCACCTTCAGAGATATTCAAAAGCTAGATGGTTTGCTGGGAAAACCAGATAGAAGGTTCTCCACTGTTCAAGTTCCTCAACCTTGAATGTGCACAGGTGTGAACACAGCAATAGGTCTGGGTGGGGAATGAAATTATGCATTTCTAACAGGCTCCTAGAGATGCTGAGCCCCTGATCCAGGGACCACCTTCTGATGGAACAGGAGAATATAGAGGCTCTCATTTCTCCCCAACCCTGAGATCTGTCCATGCAGACAGTATGAGAGGCAGCCTTGAACCTCTGACTTGGGAAGCTGTGAACTAAGGAACAAGCAGCACTCAAGAGTCAAATGTCAGGAAACACCAAATAAAAAGACCTGAGGAAGGAAGGAATGTAAACCCTCCTACAATGAACTGAAAAGTCTGCTTCTCCATTAGCATTGTCCTGAAGCATTCTGACCCTAAGAGTACTAAGTTGTTATTATCAGCCACTGTTTTCATAAGGTATTTGTTTTCCTGTGTTGTTTTGCTTGGCTATCTTAAAACCTGAATCATGGCACAACATATGATTAAAGGAGAAAATCATTTATGGCCCATCAAATATTACAGGTTGTTAGAATTACATGGTACAGGAGTGGGGACTATTCTAGAGTACTCCTGGCCAGTCTTCTCATTGCACAGCAAGAAAACTGAGACCCCAGGCATCAAAGCAGGGGATCAAGATCTCATGCCCTGATTTCTCAGTATATTTGCCCTGTCTTTAAGGTCTAATTACAATCTGTATTAGTCAGCTTAGGCTGCTAAAACAAAATATCACACATTGAGTAAACAACAGAAATGTATTCATTCTCCCACAGTCCAAAGACTGGAAAGTTCAAGGTCAGGGCACCAGCATGGTGGATTTCTGGTGAGGGCCCTGCTCCTGGCTTGCAGATGACCACCTTCCCTGTGTCCTCACAGAGTAGAAGAAGAGAGAAAGCAGCTCTCTGGTGTCTCCTATAAGGATGCTAATTCCATCGAAGTGAGGTGCACCCTTATGACTTCATTCAATCTTAACTACCTCCTTATAGGCCATCTCCAAATACAGTCCCATTGGAGATTAGCCCTTCAACATATGAATTTGTGGGGTAACATAATTCAGTCCATAACAATGTTCAAGTGTGAAAAGAAATATGCTTCAGTTTTTAGAAGTAGAATAATGCATTTGAGAAAGAACTCAAACACACTCTCTAGAACACTACCTGATTTCAAAGTTTATCATGAAGTTACAAAAATCAAGGTAACATGAAAAGACACACAGATCAAAGGGACAGAACAGAGTTCACAAACATATAAATACAAAAATGGTAGACTGATTTTTAATGAAGGAGTTTAGGTGATTCAAAAGGCAAACCAAGGTTTTGTTTTGTTTTGTTTCCAAAATATAGGTGAAATAATTGACTATAGCATATACAAATAATTACTTAAAATAAATCCTATACTTAAATGTAAAAGCCCTAATGACAAAATTTCTAGAAAAGACGTGAAAATGTTAACTTTACTATTGGGGGGGGGGGGTTACTAACTAGGAAAAAAATTGAAAATTGAAACTCTTGCCCTTCAGAAGACAGTAGTTAAGAAAACAAGAAGGCGAGCCACCAGCTACGAGGAAATATTTATAAACCAGATATCTGGCAAAATACTTGTATGCTGAATCAATCAATCATTCTATATCTATTTATATATATACACCTTCATATATTTAAAAAAAACCTCTTACAATTAAATAAAACAAACAACCTGGTTTTAACATGAGCAAAAGATTTAGACACACACACACACACACACACCTCCCCCACACACACCCACAAAAATGACCAACAAGCAAGCATATACAAGGATGCTCATTATTCTTCAGGGAAATGCAAATTGAAACCATATTAATACATACAACAGCCACCTTAGAATAGCTCAAATCAAAAAGATTTATAATGATATTTGCCAGTACATTGTTGGTAGGAATGTAATGGAACAACCACTTTGGAAAAGTTGAAGAGTTTCATATAAAGTTAAACAAGCACTTACCATGTGACTCAACACTTCTAATCTTAGAGAAGCATGAATATACATACTGTAGAATTTCTTAAAATGGAATACAATGATAAAAATAAACTACTAATACATGCAACATCATGAATAAATCTCAAAAACATTATGCAGAGTGAAAGAAGACAGACCTGTAGCTCCCCAACTGTGGGTGTACTAACTCACCCTATCCTGGTATCCTCCACAGTGAACTCACATGTATACCACAGGGTATTTTAAATTTTTGAAGGAAACAGCAATTGCTAACAACTTCTAATGAGCTCTCTAGATCTAATGGAATTACTAGGCACTTAACTGCACCATGTAAAAATTACCGATTCTCTGAGCTGGACACCAAAGAGTGTGTATTATACGAAATCTACTTTGATGAAATTCTAGAACAGACAAACCTAAAGTCACAGTGACAGAAAGCATATCAGAGGTAGTCTGGGGGTGGGGGTGAGAGAAATGGTCCGTATCTTGACTATAATGGTGTCACATCGAAATTTATCAAATGTTTAGGGTAGAGTAAGTTTTTATTACATGTATATTATATCTCAATAAATTTTATTTAAAAATAAAATATCTCCAAAAAAGTTAAGCTAAAAAAAAAATCCTCTCCTATGGGCCCTAAGCATTATCCTGGGTTGGTAAGTACCCAAAACAGGAGCTATGCGACCAGCTTTACGTAGCTGCCCCACAGTGACTAACACAGACTCACAACGGGTACTCAGGAAATGTTTATCATTAATACCCTAATGTTATTCATAGTGAAGATGTTTCCACAAGGAAATTAAAGCTGAATTCCAAACTTGCTCTATAATCATCTTTTTATGAGAACAAATTTTATTTCAGCAATTCAATTTTCAGCATTTTTAAGTATTTATAAAACTCTTCTTCCTTACTCCCTGAGGAGTCTAGTCACTGAATAAGGTTCCAAATTAAAATTTTAAAAGATTCCTTAGTCCTCTAGTAATATTTGGAGCCTCATAACACCCCAGTGAAGAGCCAACATTCAGACACAATTCTCAGGAAACATGTACTAGACTAAAATTTTCCTGGCCGCCTACAATTATTTAGAACAGGGGTCAACAAAATACAGCCTGCTGTCTGCTCTTGTAAATAAAGTTTTATTGGAACAAAGTCATAGCCAGTCATTTACATATTATTTATGGCTATTTTCCAAGATGGTACAACTCTTTCCAACTCTGCCACCACCACAGAGATAGGTAGTTGCCACAGAGCCCATGGCCTGTGAAGCTAAAAATATTCATTATTTGGTCCTTCACAGTTAAAGTTTGCTGAACCTTGATCTATACTGTATCTGGCCCAAAACAACATAAGGAGGCATGCAAGACTGAGAAGAAAATATAGGAGAAAACCAAACAACTGAAGTGTTTATTTTCAAACAAAACTAAGTTGGGGCTGGGGATGTGGCTCAAGCGGTAGCGCGCTCGCCTGGCATGCGTGCGGCCTGGGTTCGATCCTCAGCACCACATACAAACAAAGATGTTGTGTCCGCCGAGAAATTAAAAAATAAATAAATAAAATATTAAAAAAAAAAAAAAACTAAGTGATTACATGCAGGCTATGATACGGGAGGAAAACTGATTATTTCAAATGCAATTTTCAGGCAACTCGGTTGCTTTGAAAATTTGGGGAAAATGTGTGTCTTGCATCTAGATTGTAAGGCACTCAGAAACTAGCTTCTGAGTTGTGAATATCAATTAGTCTACATTTCTTAGGAAAAAATATTTAGCTTTCCTTCTTAAACACTTCCTGGGTGTCTCAACCCACCTGACCAAGAATTCAAGGTCACCACAGAACAAAGTCGAGATGGCTTTCTTTTGTCCCCCTTCTCTTCACATGGATGCTATTGGGCAAGTGTCCTCCACAGGCGCACGTGTTAAAGACTTGGTCGCCAGCCCATGGCACTATTTGGAGGTAGTGAAATCTTTATGAGGTAGGCATTGGGGGCATGTTCTTGAAGTGGATATGGGAACCCTGGCTGCTTCCTCTCTCTGCTTCCTGGCTGCCAAGAGCTGAGCGGCTTCCTCCACTACACACTCTCACCATGATGTACTGCCTCACCTCAGCCCCCAAAGCAAGGACCCAATGGATCGGATCGTGGGCTGAAATCTCTAAAACTGTGAGACAGACTATGTTTTTCCTCTTCTATGTTGATTAGCTCAGGTCTTTGGTTATAGCAATGGAAAGCTGGCAAACAACGGATCTGAAAACTCCAATACCTTCTCCCATCTAATTTCACCTGTTTTTTCTTTTTTTGTTAACCACCTTTTCTTCTTTCCTATTTTCCCCATAGTATTCGTCATTTCATTTTTTATTAAAGAGAGCCATCCTTATATACATATATGGAAGTCTGTTTATTAGATATAGTGATCAAAACATAGTTCAATGTTAAAAAAAAAAAGTTTGAGGGGCTGGGGATGTGGCTCAAGCGGTAGCACGCTCGCCTAGCATGCGTGCGGCCCGGGTTTGATCCTCAGCACCACATACAAACAAAGATGTTGTGTCTGCCGAAAATTTAAAAATAAATATTAAAATATTCTCTCTCTCCCCCTCCCCCCCCCCCCCCCCCCCCGCCCGTCTCTCTTTAAAAAAAAAAAAAGTTTGAGTATTTTTGTATAAGCTGCTCTGGGTTAGGGAGAACAGTGAGGGACCTAGTGACTTTGATGAAACATGATAAAGTAACTAAACTCAGTATCTACAAATATTCATTTAGCACGTGGAATGCAGACTGTTATAAATTTGTACTTGGCAGTTCGATGCTCATATCACTACAGTTCTTAAATGATGATACAAATGTGCTCCTAAATTGAACAAGCTCTTTGTATATTCTCGGAGCAGAATAACAAAAAAGTGATCTTGCTAGACTTCCAAGTTGAAAGATTCTAAAAGGCAATGTAGCAGAGGTCTTAGATAGGCATTCCTCCAAAGAGGACTCACCAATAAACATATGAAAGGATGTTCAATGCAACTTCCCATTGAAAAAATACAAATGAGATATCACCTCACATCCACTGAGGTGGCCATTATCAAAATACACAACAAACAGAAAATAACACCTGATAAGGATGTGAAGAAAATGGATCCCTTATTCACTTCTGGTGAGAATGTCAAATGGTGTAGCAAGATGGAAAAGAGAATGGTGGTTCTTCAAAAAATTAATAGAATTCAGCAACTCCACTTCTGGGTATATACTCAGAAGATTGAAATCAGGGTCTCAAAAACACACCCATGTTCATTCACAATAGCAAACATGTGGAAGCAACCCAGTGTCCACCAATGGGTGAAAGGGTGAATAAAATGTAATGTGTGCACACAGTGGAATATTAGCCATAAAAAGGAAATTATGACATTTGCTACAACACAGATGAACCTTGCAGACATTATGCTAAGTGAAATAAGCTAGTCACAAAAAGACAATTACTGCACGATTACACTTCTACATGGTACCTAACGTCATCAAATTCATAGATAGAAGGTAGAGAATGATGGTTGTTCAATGTGTATAGTGTTTTGGTTTTGGAAGATGAAGAATTCTGGAGATGGATAGTGGTGATGATTGAAAACAATATGAACATACTTAATACCACTGAACAGTATACTTAAAATTGTTTTGCATTTCACCTTAATAAAAAAATAAAAAATAAAATGAAAGAAATGCCACAAGACTTACATCCCGAATACATACAGAATAAACCACAATTTAAAAAATTACCACAATAAAAATACTAATAACCCTCTAAAAAATATGCAAAGGCTTAAAGGAACATTTCACAAAGGAAGACACGTAGTCAATACACATGTGAAAAGACGCTCAACATCTTTAGACAACAAAAAAGTACAGATTAAAACCACACACCCACTAGAATGATGAAAAAGAAAAAGATATCACCAAGTCTTGATCGCAGTGCTGCTGGACTTCTCTCCTACATTGCTGGGGGCTGGGGGGGGGGGAGATGAAACAGTTCTGCAGTTTCTTATACAGTTAAACCTGTACTTACTATATGACACAGCAATTCCACTCCTAGATACCTACCAAGAGAAATGATAGCAGAGGTCTGATACCCAAAGACTTACACATGAATGTTAGATGTCTATCAGCAAGTGAATGCATCAACACACTGTGGTGTGTCCTGCAATGGAAGGACAAATACTATGTACTATATAGACAACACCAAGGATGAACCCGAGAACATTACACTAAGTACAAAGACCTGCAGAAGACTGTCCTTTGTGGTTCCGTGCATACGAAGCTCTAGAAAAGGCAGATCTAGTTTCTGATGATAAAAAGTCCATTGTGACTGCCTAGACTGGAATGAGAAGACTCACTGGGAAGGAGTGATGGTAATCACTCTTGGGAGTGATGGTAATGCTCTGCGATGTTGATTGTGGTGGTCGTTATACATGTTTATAAATTTATCACAACCCCCTGAAGAGTATAATATATATATATATATATATATATATATATATATATATATATATATGCATTTTATGAAGTATATAAATTATAACTCAATAAAAAGTTTAAAATTATCTGGCTGGGTGTTTGAACAACAACAACAAAATGTTAACAAGCAAATCAGGATGCCCTTCTGTCCTTCATCTCCCACCTTCTAAAAACCTCATTAGGTAGGAGTTCAGGGACTCCAAGATGGAGGAGGAGGGTGCAAGAAAAAATGCCACTGGAAGACAAGGCAGGGAGATGGGTCATCATGTCCCTGTTTACGATATGTCCCATTACCACGACAGCTCCCGCCATTGAGGACTAATGGCCCACAAGAACCCCCCCCCCCACAGGTTTGGTATTCTAAAATAACCAAGGGGGTAAAGTGGACAGCATTCTAATTAGGTTTTCTAAAGTAACCAACAGGGGAAAATTGGACACTGTACTAACCAGGTGTTATAAGGTAACCAATGGGAACAAATGGAGTAAGGTCTTCAATCAGGTCTGTGTAGGGAAGAGACCACCTCACATACAAGATGCTAATTTCCAGATATGGCGTCTTGCGCCTCTTTCTTGCTTGGCCCACTCACAGAGTGCTACTTCCACCTTCACCTTCGATAAATCTGCACTTTGCCTGTCACTTCTGTGTCTTGCTATATTCTTTGGGACACCAAGAACTTGGACCCCTACTGGACACCCTGATGGTAACAACCTCACATATAACTCCATACAATATCATTGTTCTCTTTTTCTCCTCCTCAATGTGTCATTTTCATATTTCAGGGATTTTCCTCTGATCGCACCGAATGCAAATTAAACAAAAGAAAGTAACATTATTTATGATACATATAGGATTTGTTTGATGCTTAACTGTGAAAGACTGAGAAAGACTGATTTCAATTTGATTACGAGTTGCTACTTAAAAAGACAAATGCTATTAAGAAATGAGAATAATATTGACAAACTAGAGCACTAAAATTCATGAGACCAATAAACCTATTTCCTGCAGAAGATATTTGTTTTGGATACTAATTGGTATTATATTCTTTCCACTCTAGAAAATTAAACCTGAAGAAAAGAGAATATAAAGAAATCAGGACTGTAAGTTTAAAGGAATTGATGCAAAAAATTGAGAAAGAAAAAAAAAGTTTCTTTTCAACTCTGGTCCAACATCAGTAATTTAAAGAATTGTGAAGAAAATGTGGCATTAGTGTGTAAGCCCCGGCAAACTGTAGAGAGCTATACACTTGAAAACTTCCACCATCAATGAGGCAGGATGTCCCTGTGACATGGTATCCCAGAAAGAACACTGAGCTAGAAATCAGATATTCTAGTTATGGTCCCGACTCTAAAGATGAAGAACTGAATTACGTTGGGCAAGCAAGCTAGTCACTTGTCTTAAAACCTGTTTTTTTTTTTTTCCCTGTCAATCAATGCCCATCACATTGCTCTGCAGCTCTGCCTGAGGACTGCACATGAACTATTAAAATCATCAAGCCTCTCTCAATTCAAGACAATCTCACTTATTCTTACAAATCTGGTACAAACAACTTAATACATTATTGATTATACATATCAGTGGAAAACTGTCCTGATATTCTTCTAAAAGACGCCCATGTTATAATAATCACATGGTTGAATCCCATTGTTCCTAAGAAGTAAAGAACATCTCATTTCATGTAGTATTGAAGTAGATCTGGTGCCTAGGATGACTGGACAACAAATGAGTTTTGATGTCTACTCAAAGTACAACAACCAGAAAGCCCCCAAGTGTCTGGATGTATTTCACTGAGCTCTAGTAAATGAATGAAAGAACAGATATGTGTATATACAGTGTAATGTGACATTTTAAAGGTTTGTTGTTCACCAAAACATACATCCCAGTGCCAACCGTCAACTTCTCCATCACTAGGAGACTCCAGGGATGCAAACGACGGCTCACCACTGTCTGCACCCTCTCATTCACATCTCCAGCACTGGGCAGCTGAGCTGCTGCTGGTGACCCAGGGGCCCAGTGATGACATCATCGGCAAACATGACACACTTACATGAAAGCAAAGTGCCCCTTAGCTGTTATAAACACACGCAATCTTTTTAAATGGATGATCATCTCTTCAACATTCCTTTAGGAACAATGCCATTAGTTGGATGCTCCTGGTACTAAGAATCCCTGCCGACTCCCCGGATCCCACCTCACTACGTTCCCCTGCAATTCTGTTTGCCTGGAAGTCTTGCCCTGTGTGCTCAGCGTGCTCTTAAAAAGATGGTGTAAGCACCAACACTTTTAAATGTCTGAAAGACAGCTGCTGTTTATAAACAGTTTATTTATAAATCCTTTTGTAAAACAATCCACTTCATATACCAAAGTATAATTGCATATTGGATTTGTTTGAAGTAAAGCATAATAACTGTGATATCATATGAAACTTTAGATATTAAGAAGCTCAATTGTATGCGGTATTTTAAACTCCTTCATTTAACCCTAATAACTGGATCATAATCAATTGAAGGGAAATTCCAAAGCAAAGTTCCCTAATAAAGATCGTATGCTAAATATGCAACACCTCCTAAAAACAGGTTTTGAAAATAATGATGGGGTCTGGGGTGTAGCTCTGTAGTTGAGCTCATGCTTAGTGTGCACGAAGCCCTGGGTTCAATTCCCAACACCAAAAAAAACCAAAAACAGAAACAGAAAAAAAACCAATGGCAGGCTCTACTTCAATATTTCTTATTTATTTATTTATCTGTTTATTTATTTATTTGTCCGTTTGTTTATTTATTTTGTTTATTTATTTATTTATTTAAAGTTGTAGGTGGACACAATACTTTTATTTTATTTATTTACATGTTGTGCTGAGGATTGGACCCAGAGCCCACACAGGGAAGGCAAGCGCTCCACCGCTGAGCCACAACCTCAGCCCTCGATATTTCTTTTTGATCTTTATTAGCAAGGAGTCCATACCATACACAACACTGAAAGAGACACCCCTAATTCAAGAAGCCATATGAGTCACCAACGACTTCATCAGATAGTCAAGCTGAAGACCCTTATTTTAAAAATGGTCACGCTGAGGCCCAAAAGGGACAAGGGAGCTCACTCCAAGCTGCAGAGGGTGAATTCCCTGCTTGTCACTGTTCCAGATTTTCTATCCCCATTTATACCACCGGATCCCGAATTCTCTATGCAGAATGGGACAAAAGACTTGATCTTACTGTTTTTGTCCCAGAATAAACCATCCCTTATGTTATTACATAGTTTTGGGAATATGCCATCCTATTTTGGCAACTCTACGTGAGATTTTCCACATTAAAAAAAAAAAAAGAGGGATGCGTATTCTGATAAGTACTAGAAATAAAATCCTTTCCTCAGTCAGTCAGCAGGCATGCAGTTAAAAATAATCAGGACCTGATTATCTAGACCAAAAGTGAAGAGAAGAGCCACGCCAATGGGCGAGGTGGAGTGCAAACAGGATTTTCCTTTTCAAGGAGCAGATCTAAGTCATCTGGCTGCCTGATGCAGGTTTCAAAGGTAAGCCCTGAAAGGAGAAGCAGGACCCACCCCTCCATGCTTTGGGAGAGGCTGCAATTTCAGGCATCTAATTTTAGATACTGACACTTCCATGGTGCACTGTGAATCACAACTTCAAAGTGACTTGGAGGCGTGTGCAAATCCTACTAGAAGCCCACCCCTCCCAGCCTTGCTAGCAAGCGCAGTGTGGACCAGCAGCACCAACATCACCTGGGAGCTGGTGAGGAATGCACAAGCTCAGCCTGGCCCCAACCTCCTGAATCAGGATCCTCAGCTCGACAAGGTGCCCAGGGGCTGGATGAGCACACTGATGCTTGAGAAGAACTGCCCAAGCCTGGTAGCCACTTGCACCATCTCTAAGCAATGCCAGGACACTGCCTCTTAGTTGTTCCTATCCTGTGCTTCAGAATGCACAAATGCACATGGCATTCCTTTGGTGCCTCCAATTTCTCACTTGGGTTTTGGCTATTTTGATTTACAATTTAGCATGGTCTTAATGGGAAAAGAAAGCAGGTGTCTGGTTTGCATTTAAGAATGTGATAAAGAAAGCAGGGAAGGGGGTTTTGTTTGCAAGAGAGAAGAAAAGTGGAAGTTGGATAGACCTAATGTAAAAGGGCAAGGCATGGTGGGACAGGAGGACCAAGGGCAGAGGCTGCTCACCTCTCTCCTGTACTTCAACCTGTGCCTGATCCCCAGTGAATGCCAGCAAACCCATCCATATCATATGGGCTAGAAATGAAAACCTGGCATTTCTCTTAAACTTAACATTCACACTAAGGTCAGTGATAATAAACACAATAGAAAAGCAGAATTGGAAAGATTCTCTCCTAGCATTCTCAGAAGCAGAACTTCCTGCTTCTGAGATAAAATATAAATAGCAGAAAGCTATTTTATAAGTGAATGCAGGATCAATTAATAGAATTAAAAATCTGTTCCTCTCTGGGACTCTAACGGTCTTGATGTCATGCTCTAACCCAGAAGTTGGAAGACCTCAACTGTCATGTCATCTCTTCCACTAACCAGAAGAGGCCCTGAAGAGGCCCTGGGAAAGCGCTCTCAATCTCATCTTGTCATCCAAAGAAATGGGAGAAGTCAGCCAAATGTCCTCCCATATCAGTCCTAACATGACTTTAAGTCAGATAATTGTTGCATCAGAGAAATAGAAACAACTATTGCTCTCTTTCTCTTCTTGTCTTCTTTTTTGGTGTTGGGGATTAAACCAGGGCACTTTACCACTGAACTACATCCCCAGCCTTTTACTTCTCATTTTGAGACAGGGTCTCACTAAATTGCTGATGGTCTCACTAAATTTGATGAGAATATCCTTGAACTTGAAATCCTCCTGCCTCAGCCTCCAGAGCCTCTGGAATTACAGGCATGAGCCCTCACACCCAGTCTATTTCTCTTTTAAAAAAAGGAGAAAAGGACTCACAGATGTTTGCATCAGATGCAGGCTTCAAATGTGTCATTTGCTCCTTTTAGTAAACTGTATCATGTTCTTCAGAATATGATCCTATTCCCACTCTGCCAGGTTTCTTTACAAAATTACAAATGAAATATGCACAGGCGCATACTTCACTCCTGCCACTGTTTAAAATTAGCATGATTCTTGCACTGCTTCTTATCTGAGAAGATCTGAAACTACTCAGGGGCAGGGCTGGCTTCCAGCCACCTTCTCTGTCACAAACTGGGAGACTCATGCAGAGATGAATCTGCTTCGAATGCCTCCTCGAATGGTCTCCCACACAGTGCCCATCACTCTCTGAGGCCCTCGCCCTCCCTTGTAGTTCCTTAAAGTTTAAATCACTGTTTATTTGCAGATTATGAAATTATTACCTGTCCACCTCCCTCGACTAGATCTTCAGCTCCTGGAGAGCAGGTCAAGATCTGTCACTGTCGTGTCCCCAGCCCTTCAATTGTGCCTGGTTCTTAGGGCTGTTCCATAACCCCTGGCCCAAAAAGTGTAAGTTCTTATACTGGTCATTTAGGGTGCTGCTATATTTTTATTTATTTATTTATTTTTATGGTACTGGGGTGCTTTACCATTGAACTATATCCCAGTCTTTCTTATTTGTTTGTTTGTTTTGAGGCAGAGTCTCGATAAGCTGCTAAGGGCCTCACTAAGCTTCGAAAGCTGGCCTTGAATTTTCGAACCTCCGGCTGCAGCCTCAGGGGTTGCTGGGATTGTAAGCATGTGCCACTGCACCTGGCTTGTTGCTGTATTTTTAAAAGAAGGTCCAAACACCACCAGCATAACAAAGAAATGTTTGGATAAATACATGAACAACAACAACAACACCAGATGAAAAGGAAAAGAAAAAAATAACCCATTTTAGTTGGAATAAGAGAAAACTCTGAGGTCATATAAAATTCACTAAGCTATAACTTCCCTTAATCATTTAAATGTGAATATGTTCTTCCCCCTTAAAGCTGGAAACAGATTTAAACTGGCCTGCTCTTGTTCATATACAAAGAAAATAAAATCAGGTCAATTTAAGAAAAAAAAAAAATTCGCCTCACCTGCTTTTCTCAGATATAATCAGTTGAACCAATAATGGAGTTTTCTAGGTTAGTTTGTATAAAAGTCAGAAACAGTCTCATAAAAACTTAGGGCCTACAGGTGTAGCTCAGTGGGTAGAGCAAATGCTCAGCTTGCCTGAAGCTCTGGGTTCAATTCCCAACACACACACACACACACACACACACACAAAAACCCTAAAACTAAACAACAACTACAACAAAAACACAACTTGCACCATTCACAGTGTACCAGGGAGAACGAAGTCCACACCACGGTGCACACTCAGTCAATGCCAGAAGCAGGAACCAAAGACAGTCAATGGCATCTGTGAGGCTGCCTAGAAACAGGCTCCTAATTAGACACCCATCATTTAATTAAATTGCCTTTTACAAGACTCTCCTGCTGGGCCCACGTCAGGCTTCTGGGGCTGCTCCTCCCAAAGGGCCTTTTCTAGTCTTTATCCTGAATTTTTCTTTCCGTAACTTAAAGATTCCATATCTTAATGCTTAGAGTTGTCCCTAGACTTACTAATCACACCACACTTATTTCCACAGAAAAGCACCGAGAAGACTGCATGAGACAAATACTAGCTTTTCCTAACTACCAGAATGAAAAACTAAACAGGTCCTACATACAATTTTGGAGGTCCCCCTCAAAATCTGCTCCTCTTCTTAATCTTCCCTAGTCCAGTAAATGGCAACTCCATCTTTCCGTTTGCTCAGGCCAAAAACCGTTATGTCTTTCTTCACTTCCTTCTCTCATAACCCAGAACTAATTCATCAAAAAGCCCCTGAGGTCCATCTTCCAAAGAGACCTAAAATATGACCCCTCCTCAACTGTTCCACTGCTGCTACACAATCCAAGGTTCACAGCTTCTTGCCTAGACCACTGCAAAAGTTTTCTCTCCCACCTCCCTGCTTTGACCCCTGCCAGGTCACCACACACCCACTGGGGGGCTTTTAAAAATATTTAATTTACAATGTTCTCAGCCAACAGCCCCTATGGCTTTCCAATCCTCCCAAAATATCCATCTGGTGTGATACATCTCTGATCTCATTTATCGCTTTCCCCAGGCTTACAGCCTTCTTGCTGTGCCTCAAACAAACTGAGAACACTACTGTCTCAGGACCTTTGCACCTGTTCTCTCTGACTCAACTGTCCTTCCCCAGAAAACAATATTGTTCACTCCCTTACTTCATCCATGTCTCTGCTTGAGTGTCATTTGTCCCTTATGGTTTAGATATTAGGTGTCCCCCAAAAGTTCATGTGTGAGACAACGCAAGAAAGTTTAGGAGTGAAATGATTAGGTTATGAGAGCCTTACTCCAATCAATGGATTATTGCCCTGATAGGGATTAACACTGTGGTAACTGAAGGCAGGTAGTGTGTGACTGGAATAGGTGGGCATCCTGGGCATGACTCTGGAGTACATATTTTATCCCTAGTGAGTGGAGTCTCAGTGTCTCTCTGTCTCTCTCTGACTCTCTCTCTCTCTCTCTCTCTCTCTCTCTCTCTCTCTCTCTCTCTCTGCTTCTTGGTGCTATGTCCTATGTCCTGAACTGCCTTCCTCTACCGCATATTTCCATCATGATGTGCTGCCTCACTCAGGCCCTGAGGAAGGGAGTTGGCCATTTATGGACTGAGACTTCTGAAACTATGAGCCCCAACATAAGCTTTTCCTCCTCTAAGATTGTTCTTATCAAGTTTTTTGGTCATGGCAGTTAAAAAAAAAAAATCTGAGTGTAACACTTGCCCAGAAGGTTTCCTGTGTGACAGGAAAACAGCATCTTCTTGGTTACTGTCTCTCACCACTATCATGTAAAAATCCATGAAAACAATGGCTTCCTTTTGTACCTATAATGGCCTCTGATATACTGGACACAGTATATTGAATGCTGGCTGAATGCATGAATTAGGAATCAGGAATTATGTATCTACTATGAACCAAAACAATAAATATTTATTGAATAGACAGATTTTTAAAAAAGAATGAATTCTAACATCCCTCCACCAACCACTCTCAGCAGAAAAAAAAATGGCTTAGATTTCTCAGGGAAATCCTTTATCAAAATGAGACTAATTCTAATGATTGAAAACAAAATGGCGGGAGAAATGGACGCTTGCATGTACGAATAGTAGGAGTACAAAATAACATACTCTTCTTGAAAGGTAACTTAGCAATAGCAGTTAAGGACCCTGAGAGTATATGATTAGGAGACAGTCTCCCTGGGTTGCTCTCATTTCTGTACACCTTCCAAGCAAAGACACTAACACCTTTTATGTGGGATCATCCTTTCAAGAAGGTTTGGATAGTGAACCACCCTGGAAGATAGAGATGGCGTCTCACTTTGGAGCAGATGGTAGATTTGGTTATTGACCAGAATAGCAAAGATAACATCTTCCTCTAGGACAATGATCAGGCAGGGCCTATCCCATCATAAAAGATTCAGGATTCCTAAACTCGTGGGTTCCTTGACTGTAAAACAAAACCAGAATGGCTACAGCATCTACCTGGGCCACTCTGTTACCCCATGAAACATGGAAGAGAAAATGAATCATACAAACATTAAGTGCACGCTACTTGCCATGGTGGAATAACATTCTTTGCCTCTGATCTGGGAACCTCATGTCTTCTGCCAGCATCCATGAAACTGTGATGGGCTAGACTAAATTGTTAGCTTGAAGTAAGGTAAAAATCTCAAGACTCTTCACAGTTCTCGACATATGCACTACCACATATTAACTACCTGAAAAAAGACACCTCATTTCACATTTATGAACCCATTTGCAGTGAACTCTACAATTGTTACACACTCAGAATGTCTTCACTAACTAAAATTCAACCTTCTCATAAGTAGCAAAAGGGGTACTTCACCATTCCAATCACTTCAAATAGTGGGCATTTAAAGTCAAATCACTGGGCAATGATATACTCTCGCAATTTACATTCTAACAGTTTGCCATAAGGAAACAGTCCTGGGTGCCCACAAAGATTCCAATATGACGATTTTCAACACAGTCTGATGGCAAATTAGATGAGAAAGAACATAAATAGCCAACAATTTAGGACTAGTTAAATTAAGGCACAGTCTTGCCATGGAATACAGGTGGTAACAGCATTTTAGAAGAATAAAGATGGAGTTAAAACCACTTTGTGGTGAGATCACAGGTGATTTTTACTTTCCTCTTTCCATTTCTAGGCTCTGACAATAAACATTGTTTTCATAATTTACGTTCTCACAGTTTGCCCTAAGGAAATAATGCTATTTTAAAGACAGGGTTCTCTGTGGCCCATAAACAGAAGCTCCAGGTACTAGGGGCAACCAAGAGCTCAGAGGTGACTCATGGCCCAAATCACTGCCAATCACAACACAAATAGAAGCATCAAAAACCAGGAGTCCCTGAAAGGATCTGCAACTGAGTTTTGGGGGGTTGTTTCTAATGCACTTCTTAGAAATATGTTAAGAGATAAAGACTCTCAAAAGTATACAGGTTTTACTTAGAATTTTGGGAAAATATGAGAATAAGAATCCATTATTAATGAGACAACTAACGGTCATATGGCAAGAAATAAAACAACCGATGTTTACAATTATCATGTTTTAGTATCCTGATGAGGACACCTCCCTGCATGTGTAATAAACCAATTTTGTATTAAATTCTGTGCACATTCTATACCTTCAGAAAACATTTATTGACTAAATTCTACCTAATCATAATGCTGAATAGAAGAGTTATAATCCTCACTGCTTCAAACAATTGGTGTCTAAGGTCAAATAAATGATCAATAGCATAATCAGCTTAGTATAGCCAATATTTGTTAAAAGCCCACATAGCCAAATAACCTCAATTTCCCATTACACTTATGCTTTAAAAATGAAGATATTGAGAAGGGGAATTAATTTGATGTGGCATTAAAAAGTCATATAACAGACAGTATACCAATATCCCTCCCTGTACTGGGACATGCTTCTCTAGCCTATGATAAAAGGTGAGATAAGACAAAGTACAACCCAGCAAACAGGACTCTGGGAAACTCACCTGGGACCACTGGTTTCTGCGCTGTCAGCACAGGGCTGCACCAGCTAATCGGCTGCTTCTGTGGCTTTAAGCAGGACTCAGATGGTGTCCCGCCCGACACCCAAGGGTTTCAAAGTGCCGAGTGCATCCTTCTGTACTCTGTCTTTAATCATTTTTACAACATTTATCATAATGGCACCCCTCCTGGTCTTCAAAGAATTCCGTGACCCAGTTTACACACGGTTGAACCCACATTAGCCCTGTTGGGAGGGCCTCTCACTTTCCATCTGTAAGAAGCCAGTTGGGCTTAAAAATGATAAAATTTAAAAAATCCCCCAATTTCATTTCCTTCTCCATCACAAACAAAGAAATAAAAGCAAAAGCCACTGAGCTAAAGAGACACAAGCATGACAGCAAAAGGCACTCAGGTGGACCTCAAAAAACGCTGAGAGTTAAATATTAAAAAGTGTCATGAGATGAAGACAAGCCTTCTAAGAACAGAGCAGGATATTTATTTTTAAAGCATATGTAAATTATTCAACAGAAACCGGACAAAGCTTTTAGTCCTCATGTTGAAGTTTTCTTTTTAAAGCAAACAAATGAAAAGCACACACAGAAACAAGCCACCAGCCCGCAGGCACAAAAGAATTAACTGTCCACAGCACCACCTCCACCAGGTGAGGCCAAGTCAGCGTCCCCAAGCAAAACTGGTTGGGTTCAATCAAATTACCATCTTATTTTTCTGAAAGTAGGAGAAAGATTTACTTCTTAATTCAAGACACCATTATATTTACATTTCTCTTAAGTTGCTAAGTGACTGAATTTATCACTTCCTCCCCAAATCATAGGAAAGGTAGAGAAATGAAAGAACAGTACTTGGCAATATTTAACTCTGAAAGTTACCACTGACCTTTATTCCTTCACTAGCCCAGGTATGATGTGTGTATGTGTGTGTGTGTAGGTGTGTGCAGATACACATGTGCTTCTTGTCTGCAAGAAGAATGTGGGGTCACTTTTCAGCCCAAGACTGGCACCAAAGGAGCATCCCCAGTGGATAGTTCATTGTGGTCAAGGGAAACCACACTGTTACATAAATAAGCTATTCCTTTGTCTACGCTGCAAAAAGGTAAGGGCAGATAAGATTCATTTCCTAGCAAGGGCAAAAATTATCTCCTTTCCCTTTCTCTAAAGGGAACCAAATCCTGGGAGACAGTTTATGGCTCAAAGCCCTCATTGCCTGGAGTGACCCAGGGAAAAGTCTGCTTTCAGAAAACATACTTTCTTTTAAATACTTGGAGACAGAAAGCAGCCAGGTCTCCAAAGAAGCTACTAGACTTTCTCAGGATAGTAAAAACTTCCAAGAAAGCAAAGCAATTAAATTACCGAAGCTTCATAGAGTTTGAAATCTTTATCTGGAGGAACACTGATCACTAATACCAAGCTTTTTCTAGTGAAGATGTTTTTATATGAACCATCTATTCTTGGCTAGGTTTGAAGAAACCCAAACCAAAATTGGAGTGTAAATCTTTAACTCTGGTGGCAACTACCAATTATAAAACTAGCTAGCATTTATAAACTGTTAATTCTTAGCTACAATCCTTGGTAAATGTTAACAGTCACTTAAAGTTTCCCTTCATTAACCGAAATGCAAATGGTTTAACAGGGTGTGACAGTTTGCACTAATAATTTTCCACTTTTGGGCTGGGACTGGAGCTCAGCGGTAGCACACTTGCCTGGCATGAGTGAGGCACTGGGTTCCATTCTTGGCACCACATATAAATAAATAAAGGTCTATCAACAACTAAAAAATAAAATTAAATAAAAATTTCCCACTTTTTATAAAATATTTAATAGCTATGGTAATTTTCACTGATACTCAGCCTGAAAAAATATATATATTCTAATATATGTTAGAGAGACAGACGACGGTGCTAATATTTTCCTAACAGTGAATTTACACTGAAAATATAAATTTTTTTTTTAATTTGAAAAGACTTTAGAGATTATTTATTCTAGCTCCTCATTTAAAGAGTGGGAGATAGGACCAGAGAAATGACATGTCCAAAATGACAAGAGTTTACTATAAATAAAATCAGAACGCCCTGAACTTCTAAGCCAGAATGTCACACACCAACCCGCCTAACCCTCCAGGCTCAGGCCCTTTCCACAGAACTTTCCTCTTTCCTTCCTCAAGAGCCACTCACTCCTCCAGTGGGTTCCATCAGTAGTTTTACCCCTAGTGGAACTAGTTATCTAATGGATGACCAGTTTTGACTTACAGTGAGGGTCCTCCATTTCACAATCCCAAATTCTTACTAGGGTTTTGTAGGTAACTATCCCTCAAAGATTTGGGAGTAAATTCCAGGGCTAAATGAATGACAGAAGATTGAAATTACAAGTGTTGGGGCTGGGGCTGTAGCCATAGCACAGTAGTGAGGTATGGGCTTGGCGTGTTCAAAGCCCTGGGTCCAATCCACAGACTGACTGACTAAATAAATAATAAAAATCCAATTTGTTTCTTCTTTATTTAACTTTGATTGTTTTCAGGATGCCCGATTTTACCAAAAAGAACATGTACTTTTCATTTGTGCTATGGATGGTCTTATTAATAGAAACTAGATTTTGGTCTTATTAATAGAAACTAAATTTTGTTGTTAGATCTCAAATATCAACATTTTTCATTGCTTCAGCACTTAATATGTGCAGAGCTGCGGTCACTTAAGTGCATACCATTCTGGCAAATGAGCAGGTCCCTGGGCCTCACCCAGACACACAACCAGTAGTCAGCAAACAAGTGCCTCATGGATGCATAGAGATGTTCGGGAGAACTCTTCACAGCAAGGTCTGCATGTGACAAAACAGCCTCCTCAGATTCCACACGTGGAGTTGCTATCTAAACAAGACGAATTTGCTTGGCAGTTTAACCGATTTCATCAGACCATGTTGTACTACAAAATGGAGTTCTCTTGTGTGGGTAAACCACCAGGGAACAGAACATTTGAAGATTCTTTACCAAAACAGAACTGAAAACAAAGCTCTCTTCTCTACTCCTATACCCCTTCCTCTTATTTTTCTCCTTCCATTCACTAACACGTTCACCAAAGAAGGCACTTAAAATAAAAACGGAAACAGGAAGTTAATCTGACCAAAACACCTGTAATAATATTAAACTAAGGTAAATGGAAAATCTGGAAGTTTTGATACTTCCTATGAAACTAAAGTTTTCTAGCCTGGGAGACTTCAAGAACCATCATGGGTCCTCCAGTCTCAGTCCTCAGTGATAAAGTATTTTCTCTGGACAAAGCTGAGGCTAAAGTGCAAATTCCAGGTCACCAAGCAGGTGTTCCCTGAGCACAACGATGCAAAGTCGAATGTGGGAGATCCAAGAATGGGGTAGAAGTCCAGCTTCCACTTAGACCAGTTCCAGCTCCACGGGAGTCACACCCACACCAGATATCCTGCCCTCCAGGGAGCCAAGGTTCTGGAAGCACCGGGCCCAGTACAGATGGCCTGAGCATGACTACGTAAAACATACCAAAGAGGTTTTTATGGCCGGCATCTACTGTTCTCAATGGTTCCAAAACCGATGGGATCATTTTGTTTCTTTTCAAATACAGGGTTCTCTGGCCACCACTGGCCTCATTGAGGCCAATGCCATGATGCTTTTAATAACCATACATCGATTGGGTTCCAAAGTCCAGAGAACAAGCTTTCTATTTTTGCTTTCCCTAGTAGGGCAGGACCAAGAAGGCACCCCCCGACCATGCAAAGCTGTACCACACTGTCGTTAGAGCAAAGTCTGTGATCTGCTTTCTTCCCTTAGGCTATTGCTTTTACACTAATGAGTCAAATTTATGGGATGGAAGAAGAGCACAGTCCTTCCTTCCAAATACTTAATGTCGGAATGTTCACATTTCCACAAAAACATTTACACCCAGACAGATTTCAGAGTCTTACTTTGTGGATAGGAAAATGGCCTTAAAAACCCCTATATGCCCTAAAGGAGGCAGGAGGACTCAGCTCTATTCTCAGAAGCTGCCACTGCGTGACTCAGCCCTGTCCTTGCTCTCAAGTCCCTAACTCCCCCCGCCTGCTCCATTTTCTCCTTCTATAAAAATGAGGCTAACACCGTCCACTCATTCTTATTTAGCTACACTGTGCATAAATACACCAACCCACACCCCCCCGACACACACAGAGAAAACCCCCAAGCTTGCAGTCCTAGCATATTTTATGAAGACATCACCCTCCAGCTCAACAGAAGACAAACTCCTGTCCTGCCTGCCCTTTCCCCCTCCCAGGAACAAAGGGGAATTCTGGGCACTGTGTTGAGAACCTCAGCAAGGGCCACAAGGGCAGAAGGCAGCATAGATCAACTCCTCACCACTGTTTCAGGATCCCAGACAATTGTTTTATTAGTTAAAATGCAAAATCACCCAAGAGGTGAGGGTAATTACCCTGGTGTGAAATTTCCATAAAAGAAACTAAGTCCACTGATTTGTCTTAGTTGTGGAAACATTATAAAATTATACCTATTTTGGAACAAAGAAATAATTTCTAAATAATGGATATTGTATATAGTTTCTTGATTTAGCAAATAAAAATAAATGATGATGAATCAAATCTAAATATTACATGAGGCATTAGTACTACAAAAATTACTGTGATTTATCTGAAATTCAAACTTAAAAGCACATGCATGCAAGAGTCATACCTATAATTAACACCTTGTTGTTTAATTGAAATTCAATTTTTTTTTTCACGCCAAAGACTGAACCCAGGTGCGGATAATCACTGAATCACATCCTCAGCCCTTTTCAGTTTTTATTTTGAGACAGGGTCTCACTAAGTTGCTTAGGGCCTCGCTAAATTGCTGAGGTTGGCTTTGAACTTGTGATCCTTCTGCCTCAGCCTCCCAAGTCACTGAGATTAGAGGAACATATCAGCATGCCCTTCTTGAAATTCAGTTTTATGGGGCATTCTGTATTTGGCCTGGCAATCTCAACATTGCTAGGATGTGGGAAACTAAGATAAATGAAGACACTGCATGTAACCCCCAACAGCTCACCACCTGGTGAGCGAAACAGACATAAACAAGAATAATACAGAGTACAATGGTAGATTAGAAGTGTTTACTCTTTTTTGTTGGAGAGAAGAGGAGGGAGCAATTCAATACTAATTTAGATACATACCAAAATAAACACTATAGAACTTACTCTACAATTCTATATATTCTAAAGACCTTTGAATCCTGATCATGAGCTAAGTGTTCTAAATGTTCTTTCCTCACTGGACATCATGTAGCATTTGCCTTTTAAGAGTAAAATCCCCAGCACAAGAAGCCTGCCCTGAGCTAGGCTGAAGTTTCTGAAACCTCTAGGAATTTCCTTGATGACAACCTCCAGAAACCTAGGTAAAAGCAGACAGCACCCTAGATAGCATGCAGTAGATACTCAGAAGGGTCATCTGGGAAGAAAACAGGAGCTTACTAATGCCACACAATTTCATATGCAAGCTCAAGATCTAAACAAAGGAGAACTAAGAATGCAAAGAATTAGGTTTTCTGTCATTATTTGCATCTGAAGTGAGTTACTGTCAAGGTCAACTGAACTGGAGTTAGAGAACACTGGCCATCAAGCAGATTCAAAAAGATAGATAAGAAAGTAAGTTGAGCTGTTTATAATGTCAAATTTTCCCATCAATTACCTGTTTTGAGAATCTATATGGTCTGAAAGTTTTCCTGTTTCAGAACTACAATTGAAAAGATGATCCTCATCTTTTCTGCTGAGGTGAGGGAGTCTCCACAAAGTCTTGCATGCACAGCCCTAAAAGTAAGATTTGGGACTGCAATGCACAAACCTCTCCAGCTATTTTTGCACTATCAGCCATGGGAGTCGGGAAAGGCATGTTAGTGAACAGTCAGGTAAGGTCAAGCAAGGACAGTGCTGGGGCAACCTGCCTTGAGCTCACCTCTGTCTTTTTCTTGGCCCCAGAGCCGGTGTGACATGCACAGCCTGACACAGAAACAGTCTTGCCTGGAAGACACCCTGAGCCTTCTCCTAAAGAGCTACCTCACTTCACCTTGATCTTGAAATCAGCTCTATAAAATATAGTTTTTCTCTAAGGAGGGCAGCAAAGAAAGAAAGGAAGCAGGAAAGGCAGGAGGTGGCATGTGCCTATCTCCCGCTAGATTCCCTGAGAGCACAGAAAAGAGGGCAGGATGATTGCCACATGCATCCGGTAAGACTTTGGGACCCATTGCTGGGAAGCCAGGGTACATTTTACATCAAAGACAATATTCAAAGATTTTACTTTGGGTAATTCACTTGGTATTATTTTATTTATAAAGCCTCACATTTTAGTATTTAAAATACCAATACTTTCAAAAATAAAACTGGCCTTTTATTCTTGGGCATAGTCCACTTTTAGCACTGTGGTGCCACTTAGCAGAACCTCCATGACATTTGAATAAATTAACGAATTAATGGATGGGGTCCATAAAGTTTCAACTCTATGAGCCAGATTCCCTATCATGAGCACTCATTAGTGTATTAGGATGCACAGAAAAAACGCTTTTCAGCCTC
Organism: Marmota monax; assembly: GCF_021218885.2. Taxonomy (NCBI): domain Eukaryota; kingdom Metazoa; phylum Chordata; class Mammalia; order Rodentia; family Sciuridae; genus Marmota; species Marmota monax. The sequence goes on from NW_026694026.1 coordinate 158,264, forward strand.
TTGGTTTTATTTATACAGTGTGCTGACAGCCAACACGACTCTCTAGGTGATAAAGGGAATTTGACTCAAGTTCTCATTTTCCAAGGCCCAGATTACAATTCAGCCCAAGGCAGACGCTTTTACATCAGAGAAGTAAGAAATGTGAAACTATTTCATTACACACACACACACACACACACACACATATGGCAGCCTGTTGATTATTTTATTTTGGATGCAATGCAAAATGGAACATCTTGGAAAAAACTGACAAATTCTAGTAAGAATCTTGAAAAGCCAAAAACTAATTCAGCCCATTAAACAAAGGAGGGGGGGAAACTGTATCAATTCAAGGCAATAAAGTTTAAACAGAAATTCCATGAGAGATCCATAAATAAATACCAGATGTGGACCTATTGTTTAACTATAAAATAGTCGATCCAACTTTCATTGTTGAGCCAATACAGGACAAATTTGCTTCTAATTTAGTATTCTTTTCAGATCTCTGACTCCAGAATGAGACACCTTCCAGGTCAAAATATTGCAAATGTTTCAGCCTTAGAATACACCTGTAAACCTTCTGAAACTATGTACATTTTTTCTTCTTCTTATTCACCACTAATGGTATAGTCCCTTCAATCACAGGTAATAATATATGAGAATATATAACTTAAAACATGCTTACATATAGCAGATATACATAAGTAGTGTGTATCTAACATGGGTAGTTAGGGTTAGGGTTAGGGTTAGGGTTAGGGTTAGGGTTAGGGTTAGGGTTAAAATTTTAAGGATAAAATTTTAAGGAGTATAGACAACTGCAAAATAAAATGAATTTAAGTAATTTAAAAATAAGTTCAAAACCAGTCTTTTGTAAGCTCAATAGATATGACTTTTAACTATTTGTTTATCTGACAAAAAGTGGCTTTTACAAGTTGATTTTTAAAATACCAAAAATCTAAATTGTAGCACGTTTTCCCCTGTAGTTGGGCATGTTCCATCTGCTGATCCACCCCACTAGCTGATCACACACACACACACACACACACACACACACACACACACACACACTGCTCTCAGTAATACCTCAGCAGCAATTTCTGGTAAACCACTGTCCAAACTGACAAGAAAGGCCAAGGTGACTCAACTAGCTGAGATGCACCAAACTAACTGCTTTAGTAGAGTAACTGGTGTCCAGGGACCTGGGTCATCCCTACCTGCAGGCCTGACAACCCTTCACCTACAGGGAGAAAGAGCTATCCAGAGTCCAAACACAAACTGGGGTGAGGGGAACCATGAACAGGTAGGGAGTGGCTAAGAAACCAGGAAGAGAAGGAAGGAAATTGTTTAGTAAGTGCCTACTGCATGCCGAGCATTGTGCTGTGCACTTTTACATACATGATCTTATTTAATTCTTAAAATAGCTCTAAATAACAGTAAGCTTTTTTTTTTTTTTTTATAACCAAGGAAATGGACTCAGGTGTCTCCACATTATATCTTTTTCTTACTTTTATATTACTCTTTATATTACCCTATTTTTTTAAGTTGTTGATGGACCTTTATTTTATTTATTTTTAAGTGGTGCTGAGGATCGAACCCAGTGCCTCACACATGCCAGGCAAGTGCTTTCCCACTGAGCTATGGCCCCAGGCCCTATTACCATATTAAGTGAAAGAAAATTTAATATTTAAAATTCTATTAAATAGTCCATTCCAATTTGGTGGCTAAAAAGGGCCCAAGTTGAGCAATGTATTTTACTGGGACCCAGAGCCACAGATTAGATCTCCACAACTTAAAATGACTAGGCAATGCTATGTGTACAACTATATTAAAAATATTCAGGCTTTCTGAGTGATGGATACATTCATTATCTTGATGCTGTAAAGGTCTTACAGACATATACCTATGTCAAAACTTACCAAATTATACATTTCAAATACATGCAGTTTACTGTATCTCATTTACACCTCAATACATCTGTGTAATAAATGTATACACATAAATCAGACCAAACAGAAATAAGAAAAGTCTCCACAACTGTATTAATAAAATACTGAGTCAAAAAAAATTATAAAGGAACATAAGCTAGATTCCTCTATTTAGCATTTCTCAAAGTATACTCCATATAATACCAACTCCAGGGGAGACTGTCTTACACACACACACACACACACACACACCACAGGTTCTACAGTCAAATAAGTTTGGTAAAACCAAGTTCGCCATCTTAACTGTAGAACTTGAGGGTCCTCTCACATGCTAAGACACTTGGTGCTTTTCAAAGACAGCTGTATAAAACACAGCTCTATGCAAACTAATTTGACAAGAAACCCTTTCCTCAGAGGGTTTCTGGGACTAATAATCTGCATAATACAGAATGGGAAATATTGCTTTAAGTCAGACTCCCAGGGTCTACACTGGCTGGATTCTCAGAACTCAGCCCAGAGTGTAACCACAACTCATAGATGGACCCTGGTTCTTCATTAGCAACAGGGACAGTGTGCACAACTCAGAGGCATGAAGAGAACAACAGAGGGGTGTTGGCATAGATCCGCCAATCAAGTCATGCTGTAGAAGTCCTCCAGGCCCCCTCCATGACAGTGTCCTAGGGCTGCCATAACACAAACTAGTAGAAACTGAGTGGCTCACACCAAAGGAACTGACTATCACATAGATCTGGAGGTTGGAAGGTGTCATCAGAGTTGGTCCTTCTGAGGGATGAGGGAAGGTGTCCTTGGCTAATAGATGGCTATTTCCTCCCATGTGCTTGTCTATCCCCAAACTTCTCCTTTTCCTGAGTTCACCACTCACTGGATTAGCACCTGCCTAAATGAATTAACTGTAATACGATTACCTCTGCAAAGTCAGTATCTCCACCTGAACTCACATTCAGCAGTCCCAAGGCTTAGAGCTTCAACCTATGAATTTGAAGGAGACACAATTTAACCCAAAATACCTTCCAATGATGCCAAACTGGCAAGAGACACAGATGAAGTCAAGTTTACTGACACACCCTTGCTGGGAAGTTGGACCCTTATGGGTTTTTGTAACTTCTCTGAGTGTCCTTCTGTAATCGCTGATGCTCTCATTTATAGTCTAGTTTGGTAAGGTATTCTTATTTTGTCATGCAAAAAATAGACTAAAAACCTTTTTCCTCTGATATTCTCCTACAGGCAGCTTTTTAGTACATTTCTGTAAGAATCTACTGAACCCATTATATGCCAGGCACATTTTTCATCATCCTATCTCAGGAACAGGCATTTTTCATATTCAGGTGAAAAAGAAAAGGGTGGTGTTCGGCTAAGTAACTTTCCCTCGGGTCACAAAGGTATCAAGGAGCAGAGAGCAGGAATCTGAGCCCATCTGCCTCCAGAGTCCCTGCCAGTCCTCTCCACCAACTGCAGTTCCAAAGCTTGGATGGGTCACTATCTTCCTATTTCTGCTGAGTTAAAGTCAGGGGAGTAGCAACTTCAGAGGGGAGGAAAATCAAGAGCTCTGTTTTTGGCATGAGACACCTATTAGATATCCAAGTGTTGGTATAGAGTAGGGAGCTGAGTATGTTCATCTAAAATTCAAGGGACTACAGGTCTGGTGGGATTCATTTGTCATTCATCTGCATATTTGTATGCATTAAGACAAAGAATGGGAGGAGATAGCTCATGACATATGAGGTATTCTGTTTTTGTATGAACCATGAGTTAAGAATCGTTTTTACATTTTTAAATGGTTAAAAATGGTAGGTGGTAGGACCTCAGAGGAGCAGATTAGGGGAAGCTGACTGGGCACTGAGACAGAGAGAAAGGACTGGGAAGACTGGGAAGTATTTCTGGAGGTATAATAACCATATGAAATTCAAATCTTAGCATCCATGGTCTTACTGGAAAATAGCCACACCTACTTATTGACATAAGATCTATACAGGCTTTCTGGTACTACAGCAGATGTGAATAACTGCAATAGCATGTGCAGCCCCTAAAACCTTCACAGAAAATGTCTGCCAACCCCTCAGAGACAGAGAGGAGGGAAGAAGCAGTCTGAGGACAGGATTGGCAGAGGGTGGCCTACATCCCTTAAGATGCTGGGGTGAGGAAGCACATCCAGCAAAAGGAGACTGGGAAGAGCATCTAGTAGGGTAAGAAGACAACTAGGAGCATGATGTCCTAAAAGTAGCTAATAATAATAATGATCGACAACAATGCCAGGGGAAGGCAGTATTTCCTGAAGGAGGGAATGACTGAGAGGTCAAGTGCAGGGAGTACTGAGGACCACCCATCTACCTTAGATGAAATCACTGCAAGAGCAAGCTCTAGAGAAAGGGTGGTGACAAAGTCTGACTGAAACAGAGACAAAGAAAAGAATGAGAGACAAGAAAGTAAATGTGATACATAAACCACTTTTTCAAGAAACTTGACTAAAAACAGCATGGCAACAGCTTGAGTGGGTAAAAAATATTTTTTTGGTTGCTCAAGATGGGAGCTATTACGCCTTCATAGTATGCAGATGGGAATGACCAGGCTGATGAGTGTAAGAATGAGGAGCTTCAGAGTGGACAGAGAGAAGATGCCCCTGCTAGGAGCAGGGTTAATGTGGCTATAATGTCCCCCCACAAAGTCAGAAAGAAAAAATGATCAGGTTAATGGAGCGGGATGGTCTCACCATTCACACAAGAGTTGAGAGATGTGATCTGACTCGGTTATGGTAAGACCATTCCATGTGGTTGTTTTTATCTTGTCAGCTTCAGATACTTGAACATCAAAATTATCATGCAGCAAGAGAACTGAGCTGGGGGAATCGAGGGGTACACCTGAACACTCGGTGATGGACTGTGCCATCTCAACCGGGTGCTTAAGGAGGTGAGGATGTGAACAGGCTGGGGAAAATGGGCAAGGGGTAAGGTCAACAAACTCTGATGTCCCAGTGATCAAAGAAGTCTAAAATGGCTTTGTAAATAATTAACCAAATATGCCCTATGAATTTAGATCTTCCAATTCTACATTTTTTAAAAAACCCAAAGCAGGGTTTAGTCTAGACTTCCAGCTGCTGATAGTAGTTTTCTTAAAGAAACATATCACAACCCAAGAAGCACCAACCACCTAACAATTATGGATTTCCTCCTGTCAGGGAGGAGGACTCAATAAAAGTCCAAGTCACTCAGCTCAGCTCTGGGCAGCCAGAGCATAGGACCTTGGAGGAACAGGTTAGGGGAAGCTGACAGGGCACTGAGAGAGAGAAAGGACTGGGAAGGCAGAAGGAAGGAGAGGAGGTTGAGGAACATACAAAGGAAGAGAGGTGAAGCTATAACAACGATAAAACACTTTAGAAAACACAGTGGCAGTAAAGGGGTCTCTGTATGATGGCAGGAGCACCAGGAACTGTCCACTGTCACATACTGAGCAATCTCGGCACCAAGACTCAAAGTTATCATACACCAATTGTCCTTGCTTCATAAACACAAAGAACTCATTATTTTTAAAAAATCATTTAATGGAGGACCACATATTAGTTCCCTAGGGCTGCCATGACAAAGTACCACAAACTGGGTGGCTTAACAGAAATATTTGTCTTAACAGTTCTAATGAATGTCAGTCCAAGATTAGGGTGCGGGCAGGCTCCATTCCTTCTGAGGAAGAATCAGTTCCAGGCCTCTCCTCAGGCTCTGCGGCCATCTTTGGTGTTCATTGGCTTGCTGATACACATCCCAACCTTCACGGTCATGTGATACTCTCAATCTATGGGTATTGCTATCTCCACTTCTCATTTTTATTAAGGACACTAGTAGAACTGGATTAGAGCCCACCCTATTGATGTCATTTTAATTTACTTCTGTGATCACTCTGTCCCAAAATAAGGTCAGGTACTAGGGATTAGGACTCTAACATATCTTTTTCTGGGTGGGTGGGGGGTAGTGAATACAGCTCAATACATAAGAGACAGAAGGCTGGTCTTAGTTTCGTCTCCAAAGTTAGACTGCAAGTAACCAAAAAGTAGGCATGGATTTTTAAAGAATTCTACCTCAAAACATTGAGAGATTCTGTAGACAAAGTACATATTTTGCAACCTTATCTGGAGCTAATATTAAAGGTGGTACAAAACATAGTTTTGATAAACACAGTTTATATGATTGCATTAGAAAGGACCTCAATGTGGAGGAAGTAGTTATAGAATTAAGACTTTCTAGAAATGAACTTCTCCAATAAGTGTGTGGGATTATATAAGTTCTTCTGAGAAAAGGATGAAGGGGGAAAAAGTAATTACAAATCTACCCCCTCCTCCTACCAGGACACAGAATTCTGAACATAGAGAATTTTCTCAATTTCATAAAGATTTTCCTAAGTTTTGGGTGATGTAAATTAAGAATAATCTGCACATCAAGACCCTTCTTAATAATAAGCCTTTATGGAAGAGGGACAATAGGACAGAATTTTTCTGGGATAATAGAGTATTCTATACCCTGACTATGGTGGTAGTTATATAAATATACATATGATTTGAAATTCATACAAATGTATACCAAAGAAGTCAATTTTACTACATGGTTATAATTAAAATATATAAATATAGATATAGACATATAGATAGATATAGATATAGATTTAGGTATAGATATAGATATAGATATATTCTTAAAGACTATTAGTTCTTATTTAGTGTTTACTTTCCAACAATTTTAAGTGGCACCTGGTATTAATCTCATTTTTCAGGCTCAAAAAGTAATAGCTCAAACAGATTAAATAATCTGCCTAGGATTCTATAATTTAAGCGGATGTCCTAGGATTCAAAGCCATATTTGATGAGCTGCAAAGCCTGAACTGTCCTTCACCGTCTCACAATGTTCCCCCAAAACTCCTGAAGTACTTAGGAGGGGAGCTGCAAATCCTTACTCAAGCAAAGGCAGTGTCAGAGGGAACACACACACAGGCCTGGGATTCTGTACAGAGAGCACTGAACAAAACATGGAAGCCCATCCCACTTACATAACATGGGTCCTTGGGTACACTCTCTCCTGTGGCAGATATCCAAAGACAACAGACTATGGGCTGTGTGTCGACAATGTCACCTCTGACTGCCAGGGTAGGCCCATTCCTCATAGAAACAAAAACCATCTGCCTTCTCAGTTCCCTGCTCTTATTTACTAGAAAACAGAAGGAGAGAATGTGCCAGGTGGGAAGCTGAATGCATGCATTTTGCCCTTCTCCATTCTGCAAGATGGATCTTCCCTAGAGATCCAAGAAGACATGACATCAGGTTGACCGTCCTGGCCATGCTGTTGTGCTGAATTCTCTAGAGCATGTCTTCAGGCATTTCCCAGTGCTCTTCATCAAACACTGAGTATGGCCTCTGCCACTGTCACAGCAAACAAGAGGTTTTAGGATGAAGTGACAGCCCTAATGCCATTTCCCAATATCTTCTTCCCTCCAAATGAGAGGCCATGAAGTCATTCAGAGGGTTTCTCTCAGGAGTAATGGCTTGACATAGTCAACCAATAACTAAAGGCAGAGTCAGCATGAGGTTATCTGCTAAGTAATGGTAAATTCCAGACTTTTCCATACATATATTTTTTTTTCTTTTTTCTTTTGGTACCGGGGATTGGACTCAAGGGCACTGAACCACTGAGCCACATCCCCAGCCCTATTTTGTATTTTATTTAAAGACAGGGCCTCGCTGAGTTACTTAGCACTTCACTTTTGCTGAGGCTGGCTTTAAACTTGTGATTCTCCTACCTCAGCCTCCTGAGCAGCTGGCATTATAGGCACTCATCACCAGGCTTGGCTGACTTTTTCTTATATTGAAAAAGGTTAATAGTGAAGCTTGCTCTCAGCAGATTTCTAATTTTCATACAATGTGAATCATTGGTCTCGGTTCCATTTGTTTTCATATTCCAACATGTTTATATGTACATATGTTTACAAATCCACAACCACGTATTTCCTCAGTTTGAAAACCCAAACTTCTTAATTCCTCCATGACTGAGACGTTGTATTTCATAGTCCCTTATGAATGACTATGATCAAGGTCTATGTGTCTTCTAATTTCATCACCTAAATTATTTCAGGTTAAGGCAACATTTTTATGTCAACCCACAGCAATTCCAAGCAGAATGTCCTAAAAGTGGTAGAGAGACATAAAACATTTATTGAACTGAATTAAAGCAAAACAAGACAAAATAAAATGTATAACTTGGAACAAAAAACTGAGGCTTTTTGTCTTATAAAACCCTTGAAATTTAACGATTGCCAGTCTTGAGATATAACCATTGCCAAGAGTCATTCTAATGAAATAAAAAAGCAAACAGAACTTCTTCTATTAGTCAGCCACATGAAAGTGCTGCTTTTATAAAAGTTCAAAAATGACTGGACATCAACAATTTCATATGGTTCTAGAACATGATTAACCACATCAACTAAGATGAACAGTCTAGACACTCATTTAGTAGCAATGCTCCATTTACCAAAGTATTCATAAACAGGATATAATCATAAGGCATAAGCCACAGTAATGTGAAAAGGTATGTCTCCAGATATCTAAGGAAATCATTTTAATTAGAGCTTGTTTTTATATTAACATTAATGAGTTATAATTGATACATAACAAAATTCAATAATTTTAAGTGTTGAATTTGATGAGTTTTGGCAAATGTATCCAGTCTTATACCTTCCACCACAATCAGGACATGAAACACTTTCTTCAACCCAAAAATGTCCTCCTGTGGCCCTTTGCACTCAATTCCCTACCTAAACCACCATCCCCTAACCTGATTTCTATCATGACAGCAGTTCTGCCTTTTCTAGAACTCCACGTAAATGGACTTACACTGTATGTATTCCTTTGAGTCTGGCTTCTTTCACTTAGCGTAATGCTTCAAAGAGTCATACATGCTGTTCTCTCAGAAGTTCATTTCTTTCATTGTTAAGTAGTATACTATAATTTATTTATCCACTCGGCAAATTGTTTACAGTATTTGGCTATTATGAGAAAAGCCATTATAAACATTTATGCAGTAGGAAAGATGATGGAATGAGAAGGACATCATTTTCCTAAGTACATGTATGAAGACACGAATGGTGTGACTCTACTTTGTGTACAACTATAGACACGAAAATTCTTCTCTATGTGTGTCCTATGAATTGAAATGCAGTCTGCTGTCATGTATAGTAAGTTGGAATAAATAAATAAATTTTAAATAATAATAACTTATATTCTATGAAACACAACTCAATGGGAAAAAAATTAAAAATAAACATTTATGCATTTCTTTGTTGCTTACTTGCTTGCTTTTTCATACTAAGGACTGAACTCAGGGTGCTTTACCACAGAGCTACATCCCCAGTCCTCTTAGTTGTTTTTTTTTTTGAGACAAGGTCTTGCTAAGTTGCTGATGCTGGCCCTGGCCTCAAACTTGCAATCCTCCTGCCTCAGCCTCCCAAATGGCAGGGATTACAGGCATGTGCCACTGTGCCCAGCTGCATAAACCTTTTTTAAAACCTAATTTTTAAAATTCTTTTCCCTTGGGTAAAAAATTGGAAATGAAATTGCTGAGCTGTATGACAAATGTTAAGTTTATAAGAAAGTAACAAACTGTTTCTCAAAGTGGCTATACCATTTTTCATCCCCAAGAAGGAAGCTTTATTGTTATAAATCCTTGAAAACACATGGTATGATCAGTCTTAATCTTAGCAATGTAAAGGGCATGTAGTGGCATCTCCCAGTGGTTATAATTTACATTTATCCAGTGTCCAATGCTGACATCATTTCATGTACTTATCTGCCATTCATATGGCATATTTGGGGAAGTGCCTATTCAAATCTTTTGCCCATTTTTAATCTGAGTTCTTACAATTGAGTTGTAAGACTTTTTAAAATCCAGTATTCATTTTGCAAATATTTTCTCCTTAACTGTGAAATGCCTCTTTATTTTCTTAACAGAAATTTTTAAGACCAAAAGTTTTTCATTTTGATTAACTATAATTTTTTACCTATGCTTAAAAAAAAAAAGTCTTTGCTTTTTTTCAAGAAAGAATGAACAGACAGAGCATAGAGAATTTGGGGGACAGTGAAACTCTTTGTACAACAGTACAATGTATGGGTATGTATCATTGTACATTTGTCCAAATCCATAGAAAGCACAGCAGCAAGAGTGAGCCCTAATATAAACTATGGACATTGGAAGATAATGACCTGTAATGTAGGTTCATCCACTGTAATCAGTACCACTGTAGTGGGAGTGTTGGAAGTGGACGGGGCTATGTGTCTTCCATTCAGTTTTGTTATAAACCTAAAACAAGTCTATTTTAAAAAAAAAATAAAATATTTACCTATTTAAAAGTCAAAGTTTCTTCTGTGCTTTCTTAGATTTTTTTAGTTTTGGCTCTTACATTTATACCTATGATCCATTTCAAGTCAATTTGTGTGTTCTGTGTGAACCACAGGTCAACGTTCATTTTTATAAATACAGCTAGTTATCCAATTGTTTCAGCCTCATTCATTGAATATATTATCCTTTCTTCATGGGAATTATATTTGCACCTTTGTCAAAAATCAATTGCCTATATATGTATGGACCCGTTTGTCTATACCTAAACCAATACCACACCATCTTAATAACTAGAGTTTCAGGTAAGTATTACCATCAGGTGGTGAGAGTCCTCCCCTTGGATTATTATTCATTTTTAAATTTACTAATCACAGGCTGATTCCCCATGGGACCACTCACTCTCAGTGGTATATGTATCATAAGAATCCAAATGGTGCCATTACTCCCTCATTCACCCTTTTTCCTTTTAAAAACTAACAGTGGTTCTTTCCTCATATTCCAGTGACACCCCAAAGGCCTTTCTCTGTTGCTTACTTAGATGGGGCATAAAGAATCCCCACCCAGATGACCTCACCTATATTATTACAGCAGATTCTCTTTTCCTGCTCCACCAACATGGGTCCCCTGAACCCCCTGGACTTGATATTTTTCCAAACCACATAGTCAAAAGGTCTCTAACCTCCATCTTGATCATTTCATGTCTATATCCCTGGCCTGTCTCACAGAATCATGTCCTGGACAAGACAATCCTTAAACCAGACCTGGCCTGGGTCACTCAGAGTCTGGGTCTCATCCAAACCCTCCATAACTAAAGAAGAAAAAAAATGAACAAACAAAACTATTTTTACCCAAATCCAACTAAAACTGCTAATGGTCAAGCAGGCTATCCAGTGCACAACTTGAGGGGCGTGAGTCTCACCAAGTTCATGCTTAGACATTTAGACACCCCCTTTTAGACATTAGCAGACACAATGTCTTCATATCAAAAAACCACCAGGTAAAACTATTTTCAATATTCCTGGGACCAAATCATCTTCTAAGTATTCTTCTTTTGACCTTGATAGATTTCAGAGAAGTCAAAATATAAAAGAATACAAGACCATGTTTTAAATTTCTTTCTACTAAAATACTCAAACATATTTATATCATCTTACAGAACCACAGTGAGCACAACATTAGCTATACTCTTCCTATAATTTGTATTGGCCACCTATTACACGGTTTCAAAATGTGTTTATCGTCTAACAGTCACATCCCAGTATGAAGCCCTTGGACTTGAGATCACTTGACAGTCACTTACCTCTAAACCTACCTACTCTCTCTAGAGGAGGAAAAAGAGAGTGACAGAGAAAGAATAAAGGGCAGAGGGCAGACACACTGAGATGAGGTGGTATCACAGTGCTAAGATTTTCTCATCCAAAAGATGACTTGGGATATCTTTTGATTTTATACTTGGATCACACATGAGCTACTAAAAGGGATATCTAATTTCGGGAAAAAAAGTGAGGACTCCATTTAGGTTTAAAGATAATAATAACATTTCATCTTCAAGATAAGAAGATGAGAAACTACTTCGCCATAAAGACTTAGTTCCACTTAGTTTAAGAAAAAAAACTTTTTAAAATTTTTGTTAAAATCAGAAATTTCTGGATGTAATCATTAAGAGTGGGTAAGGAGATGCTAGATTCAGGAGATGAAGAGAGAAGATTAGGCATGACCCTAACTCAAATGGACCTGGAACCCAACCAGAGACTCAGCCGAGGCACACCCTTGGAGAGTGAGTCATGCTGAGAGGCAGATGATATGTAGCATTAACTGCTCCCTGGAAAAAATCTCTTACTTTTGAAAAATGACTGTTAAGTACAATTTTATATCACTCAACTGTCAGGTCCTCAAATATTCAAGGAGAGCTGCCTGTAACTTCTCCGAAATTTCTCCTACAGTGAAAGTGAGTTGCCACTGTTCAGCCTTTCCACTACTTAGGTCAACTATTTTTGTCCCCAAATTTGATATTCAGTATCTTAGAAGAATTTAATTTTCGTAAAACAAAAAGGTCAGAAGGATGGTTTGTATAAAACAATTGGAATTCTATTATTTTACTCAGGAAGACAGAAAAACTAAGGCAGGGGTTATTCCTACTAAAGAACAGCTGTCCTCCACCCCCGCTTGGTTCAGTTTGCTCTCCCAACGGGACAGCCATGGAAAAAATACCAACCATATGCCACCCTCATAAGGAGATGATGATGAAGAGTCTTAAATTCTGGGTCCCCCAGGGCTTGGCTGGGCAATTTTTGAAAAGCTTTACTCTTGACTAAAGTGGATTTATTCTTGTCTTTCTTTAAACGAATAAGAACATTGAGGAAACAAGGAGCAGCACTCTGTCCCACTGGTCCACACCCCTGGAGTCCACGCTGCCTGCTCCAAACTCTCCCTCTAATTGAGCACTGTTGTTCCAGAAGTTAGAACTCAGGCACTGAAATGAGAACCAGGAAGAGGATCTGTGGCTACCTAGTAAGGACCCATCTTAGACCTGGTAGGAAAGGTCGGTGATACTATATGGCCATTAGTCCCTTCCCTCTAATCTCCTATATATTCTCACTGTGACTGTCACCATCTGTTGTATGCAGAAGACAGAACTTCAGGAGTGGGATGGAAAATGTTCATATTACTACTTGAATCTCTCTCATTTTGCAAACTACCCTAATAAGCAATTACCACAAGGAACCCTACAATAAAATTATGACATGAATTCATGAATCACAAGTTTCCTTGAGTAATCAGGTGCCTTTGGAGGATAGGGAGATATATATGAGACAATTTTAAGGCATAATTCCATCATTTGTAAATAACCACTATAAATTTAGAGGTGACTTGATATCTTCTATTTTAATATACAGCTCGGCTACACATAATATATTCATATGTCTCATATTACTAAGATGTTCTAATACAATAGAACAGGAGACAAAAAACTGGTCTTCAGATTGAAAGATGATAAAGCAAATGGGTTGAGAACTTCAAGTCTGTGCTAACAGATAATGCAATTAAATAAAGACAATGATTTTCATATTAAAATCACAATGATAATTAGTGTATGTAGACCCACTGAATTTTTCACTGTATAAACTTTCTGGTATATTTTTATAGCACAAGTTAAAAATATGTTACTCTTGGAATTATGCTTTTAACTATTCCTAAGAGAACAAAAAAAATGTAATAAAAATTCCTAAAAGAACAGAAAAATAAAAGGTGATACATATATATATGTACCTCTTTACAGGGTCCACATAGAAAAATAGTTTAAAGATAGTCAGTGTTTCTATTCTTTTTATTATTCATTTTAACCCCAGGGTTTCAAAAAAGTAATGCAAAGTATTATTACATGAGAATAATTCAAAAATTATTAATTACTACCCACTTTTGGTGACAGGTTAAAAAACAGTGATGTGATGACTTCTCTAGAAGAATAGAGATCATGTGTTTAACTCTACCTCTTATTCCCAACATGCCTTTCCTATTGTGAATACATAGAACTCTGGTTCTTCATGGCCTGTGGTTAGAAGGATTCTTTCTCCTCTGAATTCTCAGGATGCTCTGGTGAATTTACTTCTCATGGTGAATTAGAGCTGTGCACAAGCCTGATCACCCCTCTGGACAGAGTTCCGAGGACAGGCTGCGAGGGCGATACCTGCTGACCTTCCCTGGTATCTGAACTTTGCCAGAGGGCCTCAGTAACCTCCTGCTGAATATATTACAGGAATGAATTAATACATATCCTGATAAATATCATCTACCTGCATGGAAATTCTAGATGCTACCCCACTTCTCTATACTGCACGAGCACTGCTTTGCATCTTTTAGTTAATTTAAATTCAGTCAAATAATTATGCTTGCAAACTGTTCTTTAAAAATCTAGCATGAGCTAAAACCCATTATTAACCCCCCAAAAGGACAATTCCAACAGTTTTATAGTGACTGTAAGTTGATTAACAGTTAACTCTTGACGAATACATTGGAACTAGTCTTTGGCAGACAGATATGCACTTTCAGAGGTGGACAGTTGGCCTTGGGCTCACCTCAGTTTGGAGTCACTCTCAACTACTCACATTTTTTATTGGGACCATCTTGTGAAAGATGGAGCATCTCACCAACCTACAATGAAGTACACAGGCAAGGTCCTTTCCAATTTGCTACAATGAGCCTAGAATGGCACCTGTGTTGGGAAGTGCACCCTTCAAAACACAGGTAGCAGCTTCCAGTATAGAAAGAAGCTGTAAATGACTAAAACAAGCCATGCTACAATTGGCTTTCACTATAGTCATTATTACTTTGTGTGTAAAATTTTAACAGTGCCCTTGATAGCTCATCAGAATACACAAACTAATTCTTTGATCAATTTTATATTTTTTTAATCTTAATTTTTTTTCCTGCATTACTTTGGATTGAACTCAGAGGTGCTGCTCAACTACTGAGTCACACCCTCAGTTCCTTTTGAGACAAGGTCTCACTAAATTGCTGAGGCTGGCTTTAAAATTATGATCCTTGTGCTCCTCTGGAATCGCTGGGATTACAGGCGTGCACCACTGTGCCAGGCTAATCCTCTCTAATTCATCAAGAGTCCAGAGAAAATTGCTAGGGGAAAAGATCATGCATATGTTCCTAATCATGTATTCCAATTTTTTTTTTATTTTGCTAGGTCAAAAAGTAAAAATCTAACTCCTTTTGCATAGTGTGTAAAGATCTTTGTCAGATCTCTGTCACCGCCTTGAAAAATTTAAAAGGGGCATAGAGAATGGGAAGAGACTCCAAGAAGAGAGCTGCTTTGGGAATGTCATGAGCCAAGGAGAGATGTGCCAGCTCTGTGCTTTACCATTAGCCCAACCCACAGCTGTGAACACCACAGGGGCCTCTACTCCCACCCTCCCCAAATCTGATAATGAAAAAAACAATGAAGCACAAACAAAAGCAACAAACAGAATAGGAGAGCAAAACCAACCATCCTAAACCAAACAGATCTCTTTAAGGCACTTGCTCTGACCTCTTCTTTTACAAGCACCACCACTGAAAATAACCTAGAACAAAAGAAGATTCATGATGCGCAGCCATAAAGAACTCCAGGCTCATTGCATACATAATTCATGATGCAAAGCAAACCACCATCAGCATCATTCATCCTTTCAATATTTTAAAGTGGAGAAAGGTTACCAGATACTATTTATAAAGTCTCTTATTTCTACACAACCCTTCCAAATTTAAGAAATGGGGAACTTTATTCTTCTGCAAATGGCACTGCTTACAAACATGAGACTATAAATCTTCTGGAATTCGCTCAGTGTGCATCCATCTAGGAGGGCGACTAAACAACCCTGATAAACCAATTAAGAAAGCAGGCAACACAGAACAGTCCCGTTGAGATTAACCTTATCAAATCACTTCTGCTTTTTGTTTTCAAAATAAATGCCCCAGTTTTTTTTTTTTTTTTCCCCCATGGTGGTTTAAATTTATCCTGAGCCATAAACTTAAATCAGAGTCCGGCTTTAGGTCTGATGGATGAGGAAACTGAAGCTAGCAGAGTTCCCTTGACATGCCTCAAGATCTCAGGGTGAGGAGCTAGGTCTCCACCTCATGAACATCCCAGATCCTGTTTCCTTGGTTCCTAAAGACCTGCCTGGGGCTCTGAATGATCTCAAGTGGTTCCCGACTCCTTTTTTACTCCATTCAAATCCACCTTCTCTGCTACTGCCTTGAGAGGTCCTACAAAAACGTGAATCCAACGGTTCCCCTTTGGCTTCAATATTTTCCTCTTGCCTGGGAGGCGGGGGGGGGGGAGATCATCAGGCTTTATTTTAGCTCGATATTTGAGCTACCAATAGTTTTTTAGGGAAAAAAAAATAACTAATCAGATACATAGGCTGAAAATATTTACACATGAAATGTATTGATAAATGAATCATTGGGTTCCCAGTAATTTGTGCAACCCTCATCCTTCCACCCTACTCAGTGTCTCTGGTGTTTTTCAGAAAGCCTACAAGCACACCTGACTTCTGAGACCTCTTCCCATCCATCTACCTCATCCACCTGGCTCTGAACAGACACCCTTATTGGGCCTCTCCTGCCCCTCAGAAGGTCTTTGCCCAGAGAATTTATCACACAGTACTGCCACTGTGTTTGCTCTGCTTCCATAGACTGCAGCTTCCTGGGATCAGGACCTTGTTCACCTCCCATGCACTCCCTCAGGACCTTGTTCACCTCCCTGCACTGTGCCTAGTCATGGCAGGTCCCCAGTTAACATTCACAGTCCAGTGCTCCAAAGTTAAAAAGAACCACTAGCACTTTGCACATGACACCCATTTTCATTCAAATAATCACCCACCTTTAACAGGTAGAAGCTATTATTTTCCTGAGACGCAGTCTAGGGTGGTAGCAGACAGTAGGTTCTGAGGGACAGCCTGAACTCTGCTATATCCTGTGTGTCCCCGGCCCTCCTGTGCCTTAGTATCCCTCATCTATGAGCAGGGAGCATGGTAATCAGAGCTCACATTTACTACGCACTTACCTCACGATAAAAACTACTCTAGATGTCCAGTAATCATTTCATCCTCCCAATATCTGAGAAGACAGTAATAGCAAGAGCAAATGCTTTGGAGCCATTGGGACTATTTCTCTTCATTTATAGATGAAGAAACTGAGGCTGAAGGAGGCCAAGTAAGCTTCCCAGAGATCCTAGCCTCCTTACTTCCTAATCCACTGCCTCTGGCTTCACCCAAAGATAAAGGATGTAAGATCTCTTTCTCTGATTCTGGTTTAGCAGAAAGCAAAAAAGCCACATGCCAGTTCTCACCTCTGGCTGTAGCTAGAGAGATAACTGTTCTAAGCCACCCTCCTTATGGAACCATAGAGACTTCTTGAGATGAAGATCAGCCCCTTTACAGAAATGAGCTAAGTCAGAGGAGAGGCGTGGTGGGAAGGGGAAGACGAAGCAGAAAGTTATTCATGCTTTGAGCAACACATACCCAGATTCTAAGCATTACGAAATGACCAGTGTAACACATGCTTCTGAATCCTTAGAAGGCGAGAGAGCATGTTTCTGCAGGGATATGAACAAAGCCACTGACACAACACCAGATTCTTCAAAAGCCAGTATTTGTCTACAACCAAAGAATCAGATTCTTTCCTAACAAAGAACAATGGATGCCATTCTAATTCCTGATTCTTCCTCCTGGTTTACAGTGGGTTATGATCTCAGTAGAGATCCCCCATGAATGAAAGTGTCTTGAATCATAAATGGCACCATAAATCAGAAGGTTTATAGACTGTGGAGAGGGGGCGGCATAAGCATTCTGACCCTGTGGCTTCCTTCTTGTGGAATACCGGGGACCGGATATGGGGCAGTTTATCTGTTGCTGGAAACAGTCACCTGTTCTTCTGGCTAAGCAAGAAAATTTTAACAGCCCTGGAGATCAACAAGACGCAATCACTCCTGCTATCTGGATAAGATTTGAATGCTGTGCCACGTTACACAGACAAGACTCACAAGCACCCATGGTGTTCAAGAAGTGGCTGGGGAGGCTGGCAGGCTTCTGCTCAGCTCAGTGTGGCTCTAGAGAAGCCAGACCACACAGCCCAAAGGCAAATTCCTGAAATGACCAAACAGAAAACCAGTGGATATTTCCTTTCCCTACATCAAGAGGGGGGGAAAAAATCCGGAAACAATGTAGAAACCAGGGAGAGGCAGAGAACATGCACATGTGTTTTTCTTGGAGAGGGGGAAAAGGACTACATAGATACAGAGGCTTAATAAAGGAAGTAAATTCAAAAGAACACCTGCTTCACCCAAAAGAGGCACCAAAACATCTTGGAAGAGCCAGAAGGGGACAACAAGGGATGTGCCTTTCATGTGCCGTCTGAGGCTAAGTGGTATCAGCGGTGGGGACAGATGCACCCTACAGAGGTTTTGCATCCCCTTTTTTCATTACTGTCCTATCCTATCCTGGGCACAAAACAGCCCAGCTCTCCACGGACCAGAGGGCTGATTTTTGGCATCACAATGTTCTTCTGGAAAATTCACATTTCTATTTTTAGTTCTTTCCATGCAATTCATGAGCAGCAACCCTCTCCAATCAAAGGCACCCCAGCTATGCGGTGAGTCAAGAGAATCCCAGTGAATATATTTTTTTAATAACATGTTCACAGGAAAATGTGGCCTGCCCTCTTCCTTCCAACTGTCTGTATTGATTTGGCCACTTAGGATGAGAGGAGGGGGGAATTTAAAGACCACAGTTCAATGGATCCTGTTTAAAAAAAAAAAAAAAAAAAAACAACTCTTAAACTCTACAAGGCTGACTAATGACTTTGTTAGCTTCAAAAATAAGAAAATATGCCCATAACTATCTTTTAAACACAAAAGCAACTAAAACAGGATTTCATTGTTTACTGTTTTTCCAGGTCAAACACATTTTAGTGTGCTGGATTAGACTCATTCTTTATTCATTACCCACAGAGAAAAGCAAACAATGTGGGTAATCTCTTAAATTTTATACCCCCACTTGCTACGAGGACAAAACATCCAAAGTACAGGTCCTATGCAAAACACACCAAGCCTAGGTCTAGAAAATACGACAGTGTCACAGGGCGGAACTCCAGAGGGGAAGCCTGGGACAGAGAGGAAAAAAGAGCTATGCTGGCACAGGCAGATTTCCTCTGGTTAACAGCTGGGTAGGAAGGCTACACAGTGTTCTGAACCAGCGAGATACGGTTCATTACCAATTTTTTTTTTTTCATTGATTTCTTACACGGCCACAGAATTATTCTTGCTGCCACAGTCTTATTTTGATCCATGGTCTGTTTATTTGTAAACATTCAAGATTTGTAATTATTGCTAGATCTAAACATTGCATCTTGCATTCTGTGATAGTGGATAAATGAAGCTGTGAAATGCATAATTATGAGGAAAACAATGGGGTTCCAATATGCATCACAAAGGCCAATTAAAAACATTACCTTTGTTTTAAATCACAAAATTACACTTTCATAATTCCCAAGCCTCTTTTTATGTCCCACCATTTTGATTCAGAGATTTGTCTCTTTATAATTGCATCTCAGGAGTGTTCTGAGTGCAAAGCAGGACTGCTAATCTTGAAAGAAATAAAATTGAGTATTTCTTAAACTTTTTAGCTTAAAATCTATAAAAAAGAAAACTTGGAAAGGAACAAAGGTCTGTCAGTATAGGTCTGACTAAACAGTACAGTCATGGGTAGACTATTATGAGGCATAAATACATGAATAGGCAATAGGTTTAGGACTACTCATATGAAAGCATATGCGAACTGTACTCTTAAGTGACCAAATGCAAGGTACAGAACAATGAGCATAATAGCATGATCTCTTTGAGTAAAATATATGCAAATACATGCCTTATTTTCCCTGAAAGAAATCATAAGAAACATTTTGCAGAGGAGAAATGAGCCCAGCTTGGGAAGAGTGGGGGGCATTGGCTACTGGGTTTACTATTCAAAAGCAGACATTATTTTTTTGATGTCAGTTAAAATTATGTAGGTAGAGAATCACTGTGTGATTTCTTCTGTTACTTCTGTGTATTTAAAAAAAATAATAATGCTATTTTTTTTAAAGTTCTGGAAGAAACAAGGAACTATCAACTGTATTGAATGATATTTAAAACCTCAAAACGTCAAAACTTCCTAAGCAATTGAAAAGGCAAACAAGCTAGAAAAAAAATGCCTTAAATATGATAGCTATGAGGTTATTACCTTTAATATATGAAGAGTTGATATAAACTGGTAAAACACTGTGACAAAAAAATTAAAAACAATGTAAGACACAAAAAAAACAAAAACCACTCAAATGATGCTAAACAGCATTATCAGAGAACTCAGAAAAGCAGCAACACAATTAGGGAACGTGCCTACAAGAAATACTTACAGTCACAGATTAGAATTTTGAATTGCCAGTGAGATACCGTTTTTCCGTTAAATGTTAGTGCATTTTTAAGATAACATCTAGTGTCGAGCAAGCACAGAGAAAGAGATCTCGCATTCAAAGTAGATAGACATATAAGCTGTGCCACCCTCATGGAAAGCAACATCTATATGAATTGAGACTTAATGACATTCTTTGCCTTTCATGACTCCACTTTGGAGATTACTGTACAAATAGGAAAGAGCTTTTATAAGAAAATGCAGTCATCATAGAATTTTAAAAAATTAAAAAAAAAAAACAAACTTGAAGAGTCCCCAGATGGTTACATCAAGGTAACATGAGGTTAAATTAACAAAGGTAGCTGGGCATGGTGGCATACTCCTGTAATCCCAGCAGCTTGGGAGGCTGAGGCAGGAGGATGGAGAGTTCAAAGCCAGCCTAAGCAATGGAGAAGCACTAAGCAACTCAGTGAGACCCTGACTCAAAATAACATACAAAATAGGGCTGGGGATGTGGCTCCGTGGTTGAGCGCCCCTGAGTTCAATCCCAGTACCCAAAAACATTAACAAACAAAGGTAAAATCACCTTGATGTACTCTATAAGCACTTATAATTGTTGTGTAAGTATTAATGCCATCAAACTATATTCACAATAGATTTGGCTTAAAAAATCAATACTTGAATTATTTATACAACAAAATAACTATGCATTTTAAAACCTAAGCTTATAGTTGGGGTGGGGTTTGGGGGGGAATACCTGAAAGAAATAGCAAAACATGTAGTATGATTATGCTGTATATCAGCTCTGAGCAATTTTTTAACTGTATCCTCCAAATCTGTATGTTTTAATACGGGGAGGAAACATTTTTTAAAAGACATAAGGTATTTATAAACAAGGATCACACTGTTCTCCACCCCTGTTATGAAAAAAAGAAGAGTTTTATCTACAACCTTATCAGATTTTCAAATATACCTTTTAGCCTTTTGTACCTTCTGGAATTTTGGCAGTCACAGCAAGAGTCAACATCTACTGACCTCTTCCATGTGTCAGGCATCTTTCTAAGCTTTTTACCTACATTAACTCTATCCTCAGGACCACTCTGTAAGACAGAAACCATGATGACTGCCAACATCACACAGATGACAGGTGGTAGAACAGGGATTGGAACCCAGCAGTCTATCCCCAGAACCCTTACAACTAACCACCATACCATTCCATATTGCTTCTGTTTTAAACAAAATCCTTTGTTTCATGTCAAAATACAAACTAAACGTAGCTAGGCATGGGTGCACATGCTTGTAATTTCAGTGACTTAGGAGGCTAAGGCAGAAGGATCTCTTGAGTTCAAGGCTAGGCTAAACAACTGACTCCCTGTCTCAAAATATTAAAAGGACTGGGAGTGTAGCTTGCTGACAGAATTCCCCTGGATTAAATCCCCAGGAATGGGGGTGGGGGGAGTAAACATAGGTAAAAAAGTAAGTTTTAAAACTTTCCTGTACTTCCTAGCATTTCAACTAAAAGGTATATAAGTATATTCTGATAAACTGAGAAGCAAGGGAAGACAAATTCAAATCCTATCATAGGATGTAAGGTGCAAGAAACCACCGTCTCAGCATGGTAATTCATGTCCAAACAAATGAAATGTGTAAGAGCTGGTGTTCCAACAGCAAAAAAAAAAGTTAATTAAAAATATATTTTCAGTTAGTCTGTAGTGTATAAAGAAATAAAAGAAAGTATATAGAGATTGAAATGCAAAAGGCCCACAATAAAATACTAATTGTGTTAGGTCCAAATTTGCCTTTATTGCGGGGTCTGTTAGGGTAAGACATAGATCAAGGAAAATCAATGTTCTTGGCTACATTCTGAGGGATTACACAGGCATGCAGCTCTCTGGCTGTTAGAATAACCAATGCTCCTTTTCTCCCTGGCCTCGGCTGTGGCCAGTGGCATGCTAAGACATGGATCTACAGAGCAAGTGTTTTGTTAGCCCAACAATCATTTGATCATGGATCTGAGCAAATCATCTGAAACCACCCTTCAGTTGTCCCAGCCATAAATCTTTTCCATGGGCTCAACAGAGTCTGGCCTGATGATAAAGAAACATACTAGGAGAAGGCTTCCAAAATTCTACTTTATGGGTCAGCAGGGGTGACTGGCAAATGTTATCCAGTTCAGGAACATAATTGAAATATTATGCATTACGTCTTCCTTATTACCATTGCTAAATGCTTCTGTATATACACTTATACACACAAACACACCCAGGACTGAGCCCTTCTTGCCTGTTTAAATGCCATTCTAATTGGAAATGCCCATGCTCTCTAATTCTTTATGTGACTACCTGGAAATCATCACGGATCCCTCTCTGAGACCCCCAGCAGAGCTCTCCCTACCTCTTACACCACCTGATTATGACCCCCAGGCCTCTTGTGCCAGGTCTCTGTACATCCACCTCACAGAAACATAGAAAGAGGAGGGAAGTCAGGTGAGTTTGTGCATACTGGGAAGTGTGCCTAAGTCAACTGAGAGGCAGGACAGGCAGCAGGTAGGAGCAGAAGGCTGGGCTAAAACCCCAGAGCCCTCTCACTCTGGGGAGTTCACTTAATTTCTAAACCTCAGTTTCTCCATCTGAAAATGAAGGTGGTAATGATACCTACTTCACAGGGTTCCTGCAGGACTGCAGGAGATGGCCCATATGAGGCACTTCATGCTATCTTTGGAACACTGCCACCCAGTCTCCCAACATTGTCACCCAGTCTCCCAACATTGTCACCCAGTCTCATCATCTTCTCCACACCTATGCTCTCAAAAAGGCAGAGTTGAGGGTACACACAACAAATAAACTTTATGGCCTGAGAAATAAAAACCTCACTGCAGCAGTAAAGTTGATAAACAATAGCACCTAAGAGAAATATTTTCTAATTTTATATTTCTCCTATTACCTTTAAAAAAAAAACTCTTTTGTCAAAAAAAAAAATGGAAAAGGATAGAAGGAAGGAAAGGAAGGAAGGGGAAGAGAAGGAGAAAGAGAGGAGAAGGAATGAGGAAGAGACGAAAGCTGATGTTACTACCCCAGAATTCACCACTACTGTAACCAAGTGCTAACACAGTGTTAATAGCATACGCTTCATCTTAGGGGTAGGGAGGATCTAAGAAAATTAACTCTTTAATTCTCTCAACATTTATAGCCTAGTAATAGGAAAGCACTCAACAAAGACAGCTAAAGAGCAGTCATATCTTTTTATTACAACAGCGTCCAATTTAATTCACTGTCTTTTGAGTCAGTGATCATTCAAAGAGTTTGGTGTTTGGAAATGACTGATGACTTCAATCCCTTCCAAAATGGGAGCAAATCCATAAATGATGGAGGAAGGTACAGATTCCCGATGAAGAACCATTTCATTCCTTCAAAAAGGACGATAAGTCTTGGAACTTTTAAGGAAAACCTCACATACACCCTCTCAAGGTCTGCCTGGTCTGCAAACAAATGATCCAGACTGAAAAGCAATTGGAAAGAATGACTGGGGCATTGCTTCCCACCTAGTCCTCATCCATGTCAAGTAAACTTTAAAGCTGTGGCCAGTTTTGTTTTTTTTTTTTCAGCACAAGCATTTTTTTTTTCTTTTTTCTGGAAAACTCAAAAGCCAGGATTTCTTTCTCTCTCTCTCTTTCCAGTAATTTCTCAAATACACAAATGATTTTCTCCATACGTGATCAGATTCCATATACTCAAGAACTGACAATTAATCAACGGATGTGGTGGGACACGCCTATAATCACAGCAGCGGAGGTAGAAGGATCGTGAGTTCAAAGCCAGCCTCAGCAACTTAGCGAGGCCCTAAGCATCTCAGCAAGACCCTGTGTCTAAATAAAATATAAAAGAGAACTAGGAATGTGGCTCAGTGGTGAAGCACCCCAGATTCAATCCCAGGTGCCAAAAAAGAAGAATGGGCAATGACATTAGCCAAGATCCCACCTCAGCTCCCTATGGCCCGAGGTCAGATTTTATTTTATTTTATTCTCCTAAAACTCTCAGTCCAGTGCAAACTTCTGCCTGTAGCTGTATCAACAGTGACTGATGACAGAACCGAGCTAATAAACATATGGTCCACTTTTCTGTTTCATCTGGCAATGTCCTAATTCTGTGCCACTGCCACTTGATCCCCTTTCCCTCAGATCCGCTCAAGATGAATGAGAAAAAGAGTTGTGTGCAGAAGACAGCAATTCCCCAGCACTCACATGTGCTTCTCCTCCCTGTATCCTTCCCAGTGTCCCATTAAATCACATTCCCCACAGAACAGAACAGAGGGCTGGGATGGCCTGTGTCTGGTCCTCTTATCAACATTGAATAAGAGGGTTCTCACTGCAACCCTGGGAAAAGGTGTTCAATCAATGCAGCATCTCAAGGCCAACACAAGTATCCAATTCCTACTCTGCTTAAGACATGCCCTAAAAGGAAACTTCCCACCAAGAGCCTGGGGAAAGAATTCCCAGCCAGCTCGCCCCAGGAAGAAAGCCACCCACAGCCAGAGCGCTCCTTGCCTAGACAAGCACTTGACTTAGAGGTGTTGGTTGCACAAGTCTGTGAAGGAGGGAAATGCCCAGCAATTGTTCACTTTTAAATGATTAATTTCACATTATGTCAATTCCGCCTCAAAAGAGGAAGAGAAAAGGAAGAGGGGGGCAGGGAAGAGGAGGAGCAATAGCAGCAGCAGCAGGCACTTGACTCATTCAGCCACCCCACCCAAAGAGCAGAGTGGCCACACACCAGCAGGAGCAGCCAAGGAGCAGTCTTGACATCACTCCTGTTCTCCTTGCCCTTCTCCCAAGCACACTTGTGCACAGATTTGCAAAAGTAAACAAAATAGCTGGACCAGCCTGGCTGCCCAGGCTGCAGGCCATGATCAGGAAGTCCCTTCCTGAGGGTGGTGAAATGGCCCCCAGGCTTACAATGATCCTGCAAATCAACCGCCTGTCACCCCATGCCAGTCACCCCATGCCTCTGTCCCACCTCTGGCCACAGCCTCTTGCCTCTGCGGTTTTCACACTTCATATTCTTTGTCTTCCATAAATTTACAGCTAAAGAAAGCAAAATGTGGCTGATGGCTTTTCACTAATTCACTCTTTAAGAAATCAAGCCTCATTTATTTTCAGCTAAGAGATGATGTTAAGGAAGGAAAAAATATGAGAAAATGTTTGCAAGCATTTAGTGCCAAAAATAAAAATAACTCAAAAATTTTCCTTTTCCATCTCCACAAATAAGTCAGTCCTGCTGGCACTAGTGTCTGGGAATTGTTATCCACGCTGCCTCCATAGTATACACCATACACAGAATTGTATCTGCATAACAGCCAGCAATTCTTCCACATTCTTCCATGAACTAAAACCAGTGGGCTTAGCCAGGACAGAGTTTCTGGAAAGCAACATCACCAGGAAGAAGGCAAAGCTGCTGGTACAAACCACCAGAAATATCTTTCTTCCCAGACCCATTCCACCTCCACCCATCACATCCTCATGCTCCTCTTAATCTATCCTTTTCCTCTTACAGAAGCCAGTGTTAGGGAGGATTGGAGCTTCCTTAGAGAGAGTTACAGAATAGTAGGCTTTGGGAAGAAGGGGTGTTCATTGCCTCAAGGAGAATGAACATGACGTCAGGTGGCAAAAGGCTTTCAGTGGTCAACTCTGACCACCACGTGCCCCTGGCACTCAGTTAAGCTGCCCCTTGCCCACTACCCTCCCACTTCTGTCAGAATTAGGAGAGGGTTTCAGAGGGCAGGAATATGCATACCAGAACAATCCGTGGGGAAATCAGACGTACCTCCCTTAACTACAAGTTTTAAGATAAACAATATCATAAACACCCAAAGCCCTCAAAAGGAATCAAGAGTCACTAGAATTTCTTGAGTTCTTTCAAAATAACCAAGGCACCTTGAGCCCCTTCCACTTGCTCCGCCCTGTGTCAGGCAGAGACTGCTGTTGTCCCATGGCCCAAGACATCAGAACTTGGGGACAGTGAACACAGTAGGTAATAATGCATCTCTTACATGCGAGAGGGTCTTTGTGGTTCCATGACACGTGGTCACATGCATTCTGCGGCCATCTGAGATGCCCACATCCCCCTGGGGGCGAGCGGTGAGAGGCCCAGCTTCCCGAGTGCTAGAGCACCATGGGATCATGTGGGCTAAGTGGGGCTACCTAGCCCCTCCCCACTGAAGTGAAGGTTGCCAGTCCCTGAAGAAGAGAACCTGACAACCACCAGCAACTGGTTTTGTAACCAGATAAGCGGATCCTGGGAGATCTGAGGCTAGGCTGGCCCTGCCCTAGGCAGACCCCATCTGATGTACTTTCCACAAAGACTGGGAACGTGAAGCAGCTCTCCACTGCCTGGACACAAGAGCACCGAGCCTGCAAGAGACAAGGGAGGCCAGCTCTTGCCTCTGGTTTTCAAAACCTAAAGCAAAAGGCACCCTATGGATCTGATTATGGTCCTTAATCAAAAATAGGCTCCAACGGAGAGAAGCCGGTTAAGGAGTTGATGGAGAAAACAACCAGATGTGTCCAATCTATCCTTTCTGCAGTCACCCCTTCCTATGTGATGGGTGAAGCCCCACATTTCTTCTCGGACACGGGTAAGACTGTTTTCCTAAACCATTCCCTTACCCAACCCCCCTAACAGCTCTATGAAGCATACCCTGTAAGAGTGTATTTGATGAAATAAATGAGCAAAAACCAAAATAGGCAAGGTCTACTGGGGAGTAAGAGGAACAGGCAGCAGACTGTGACGTAAGATGCCTGTTAACAAATAAAAAACACTTTCTCTGGAAAATTCTAAACCACTTATGCAGAGATGGACCTGCAATTCTGCCCTGGAACTGAAAGAGGTCGTTTAATAGTTAAACTCATTTGAACACCCCCAAGACCTTTCCAGTCTTTGCGTTTAATTCCATGTGGTTCTTCTTCCACTGCATGAGTAAGGTTTTTATTTTTATATGAAACAAAGTCCCCAGGAGTTCAAAGCAGCCTGTTCAAAAAAAATAATAAAATAAAACAAAAGCCAAGGAGCATCAATATTAATAAAGCTAAAACTAAAAAGATACTGAATAACCTTTGTAAAATTAAAAACAATGACTAATTCAATCCAAACAACTAGGTCATGCTCAAATTCCAGTAATTCTAAAACTTAGATATAATAAGGCAAGAATTTCCCTTTGCTTCAGTGGTCAAAATGAAGGACCCATTCAAGGACAAGACCAGTAACACAGATACAAAGGGAAGGCTGGAAGAACATTTGGAGGTGGGGGGAGCCCAAAGGGGCCAGATTATCATCACATTACTACCTGGAAATTTGACAGTGTATGAGAATGACAAAGAAGAAAAGGTATTTCTCACAAAAGACCAAACAATGATTCAGGGAACATCAGAGGGACTCTCCCAGAGATGACAAAGCCTCAGGTGTGTGTGTTTGTGTGTGTGCCTCCCTGCTTAGAAGAGGCAAGTGAACCATCCCATCAAAGAGATGTTATGACATACTCCTACGCCAATGGAATAAGGCAAAATACACTGAACATCATCAGACAGGTACACACCAGGTGCAAGGGACTGAAGAGGGTGCAACCGATACCTGGCGGGAGGTATAGAAAGCTCTTCATGTTGTTACCAAGTGAATGAAAGACAAGGTAGTTAAGAAAACCATACAACTAATTGGGTTTACTGATTTGGATTTGCTTTCTCATTATTCTTAAAAATGACCTTTAATGATTCGGGAGGTAGGATTTGGGGTGAAAATGCACATTCAGTGCCAAGTTGGACTAAGACACACTCTTCCAATTGAAGAACACACAGCATTCATTCAGTTGTTGAAATGGAATATCCAAGCAGCCGAATCTTGCTGCAGGCCAATGTTCCAGCCACCAAGTCTTAGTCAATACATCCACAGTAGTACTGGACTTTTCTGGCTTAAGTATCATACTAATAGACTAGAAAAATATATAACTATTCCACACAGAGAAGCATGCTCTCAGACCAGAACACAGAACCAAATGACCAGCAGGCCAAGAGCACAAGGAAAGGAAGCCTCTTTCTAAGGGAGGCAGTCAGTAGTGGGTACCTGAGAAAGCATTCTCCTGGGGCTCAGCCCAACTGTCTTAAATAAGACAAAAATGTAATCTCTTTGACAGCTTGATTAGATCTTTTTTTACAAGAGCTTTTAACCAATGGTTGCAGATTGAGGAGTTTCCAAAACATTTGCATTTCCAAAACTAAAACAAGAAAAGAGAAATCTAGCATTATACTTACCTCAGCCAACTACATACATGCAGTTCAAGCCAGAAAATTTAAGAGGACAGGGCTAAACTGGCTTCTCGCATAAAAACATTTTAAAAGATAATAATGCAACTTTGTGTTTCTTATGGATAATATCAAGGTAGACAGTAACTTGTTATATATTCTCACAGCAGTGTCCCAAAGTTAAAAAACAAACTAAAAATCCAGTGTTTTTTTTTTTTTTTTTTTTACTACTGTATATAATATTGTTATAATTTACAGGACTTGATACTTGTAACTAAATATAAAACTAAATAACCAATTTTTATGTCCCTAAATAGTAAAATGACTTTTTAAAAAAACAAAAGGCTACTACTAGATTCAAGGGATTCTCTTGAATTGTTTTAACATAATGGCTTAATGAATGCATTTTTAATGCATACCCTAACTGAACAAACATTATAATTGTTCCCACATCACCTTCTAACTTTTATTATTTTAGCTCCTACCAAATCTTTCAAAATTGTGATACTTAGTGACAAATCATGGCAATCACAGAAAAACATAAAAGAGGAAGATGTGGGTTTTCCTTGTCTTCATAATTTAATAAAAAAGGTACTTAAATCACATGCCCCACTATTCTGAGCCGTTTGATACTTCGGGGAAAAAAATACCATCCTAAACAAATCAAAAAGATGACACTTCTGATTATAAAAATGAAATAAAAATTCTGAAAATGACCAATGATTCAGCCCTAATCAATACATAAGATTTAACAGTTTTTCAACCATTTTTGTTGCTGTTTTGCAAGTTGAAAAATTAATCACTTCCTTGTAGCCTGGCCTGCCAACCAGGTGTACCTCAGGTGAAAGGCAGACAGGACAAAAAAATAAAGAGAGTGGGCTTGTTCTGCATCATAGTACAACTTGTTTGTAGAATTTATGATTGTTAAAAGATAAAGAGCTAAGGTTTGGGGGGGGGGGGGACAGCCTCACTGTTTACTTCTCAAAGGCCTTGGAATTCTTCTGTACAGATCCTTACTTGTTCAATAACCCATGTCTTTCCCTTTGTTGTTAATAACATTGGTTTTATTAATGCTTCATTTCTGGATTACAAACTGGTTTTAGGTAGGGCCTTCAATAAGCTACTCTGTGACAATGTAACTCTCAACCATTTTATGCAAGTTAGCAACACATAAGGAAGTATTCTACTTCCATGAATAAGTTACAATGGTAAATACAAAACAAACTGAAGAGTCCACCAAGTCATGAACTGTGACAAGATGCCAGTACTGAATGAAAGGCTCAGTTGACTGGTAACCCAATATGGTGGCTTTTTTCAAACTGAAGAATTAAACTCAGCCTAGATCTAGGGCAACGGAAAGATGTTACCTTCGGAAATATTGGTATCCGATTCCTTCCTGATACTATTAGGAACTGTATTTTTGTTGGCACTCTGACCAGGACAAAGATCAGAGTTGCGTGTAGTCTTCCATTTTATCACCCCTCAAAATGCCCAGGGGACAGGAGACAAGGTAAGCCACTGGCAATGACACAATTGCCATATGGTTTATGCCTAGGACTCTCATAATGCTGTTCACCAAGCCTGTTCCACAAAATGAGTTTAAGAACCCCCAAAAATGAGAAACAGACACATTCCCAGCTAAACACTTGTTTGAGATTAATTAACAAAGCTTAAAAAAAAAAAAAAAAAATCCCAGAGAAGGAAAAGGCAAAATTATGGAGACAATAAAATGATCAGAGGTTGGCAAGACTGGGAGGGCGAGGGAGGTAGATAAACCAGTGGAGAGGCTCTTCAGGACAGTGAAAATCTTCTTTATGACAAAACAATGGCAGATACATGTCATTATACATTTGGCCAAACCCACAGAGTGTACAACACAAAGAGTGAACTCTAAGGTCAACTGGGAACTTTGGGTGATAATGACGTGTCAGTGCAGGTTCATGGATTGGAACCAATGTACCATCCTGGTACAAGGTGCTGATGATGGGGTGGGAGGCTGTGCATGCCTGGGGGCAGGGCGATATGGAACATCTCCATTCCTTCTGTTCAGTTTTACTATAAATCTAAAATTGCTCTGAAAAAAAAGGAAATAAAATCTGACAAAGAAAATAAACCCCAAACAACTAGTCATGAAATTCTCCCACTCCACTATGATGGTTTCAAAAAGAAAAAAAGGTCTTCTATTGGAAAGCCTCCCTAGAGGATTCTTGTCAGCTATTTGTCCCTTCCATTTCTGCCAGAGCACTCCATCTCTTAACATTTACCAAGAAACAAACTGTGTGTCTATAAAGCTCAAAATTGCCAGGAAATACCCAAGGAAACTCCCCTCAGAGATTTCAACAATCTTTTTCATGCCCCAGAGTGTGTGGGGTGAAACAGCAATCTCAGGATTTAGTCATGCATGGCAGTCTGAAATGTTTGTCTTTACTCATCCACCATTCGCCCCCAATTACAGAACATTCTTCTTTGAAATTTCTTAAGAAGAGTGAGCCATCACTGTGACTTGAAGACTGCACTTTGGATTTAAACAAAAGAAAAGGACGGTAGACCCAATCCAGACTCCTCCCTCTGTCTAATTTGCCTGACAGTCAAGGCTTGGCAAGTGACTAATGTCACTCTAGTCCCAGCTTCTGTTCAACCACCTGAAATTTCCTTCCACAAAATGTGGCTAAATTAAGAAGAGTGGAAAGGAGATGGGAAATGTTTTGATTTTCAAAAATCTGGGTCTTCCCATTAGAAGATGACACTTGTGAAGGTATTTCGTGTTTCTCAGGTACTCAGTGCCCTTTGCTTGTCCCCAAAACTCCCAATATTTACCCTGCAAAGCTTCCCTAAGGAACCTGTGAGGTTAAGTAAACATTCTGCCAAATTAGCAACAAATATCCCACGAATGCAACTTGCAACACACCACAGAACTGTGACCTTCTCTCCACTTACCTGGGAAAGCGTGTGGATTGGGTGACCCCCTCTTAAGGCACTTAGAACAGAGGATGTGCACAGTGTAGTGCAGTCCAGGCCATTCCTGAAGTAGGACATTCAGTTCCTCTACCAAGGGGGTGATGGCTTGCCATGCGGTCCATATATTTGGTAATGAAGCATGGCTGGCAATGGACAGGGTATCTGGCTGCAGGACCCCCTTGGCAGGTCTGTAACTCACCACCACAGGAACTTTTCCTCTATATGCAAAGATCTGAAATTTACCATCTGACCTGTGCACCACATGGCTGTTGATCTGGACACTGTAGCGTGCAAACAACCCAGGTGGAAAGGTAAAGGGAAAACTATATTCAATCTGCAGCTGCTCAGCCACAAAAGACTGCCCCGCTAGGTTGGTCCCATTAATCCATGCCTCTGCATGGGGCACCTCGTTCTGCACATAGCATGGGAACTTGTACCAAGCTGTGGACCCATTCAAAGGCTTGCCCTTGGGTTTATTGAGGCAGTAACAGAGTCCCATCTTCTCCAGCAGCTCCAGCAGCAGCTGCAAGTCCTGCTGAGCCTGGATATGAGGCTTAAGCAGCAACCGAATGACATGGGCTGGCAGGAGCCCATGCAGCAGAAAGCCCTCCACATAGTGATGGAGCTGGGTGGCCCGGAGCAGGTCCTGGCTCTGGGTGGGCAGCGACATCACTGGGGAGCTTTCCCCCTCCCCCTCACTCTCTCCACTGGTCCCTAGTAGCAGTTTATGCAGCAGCAAGGAAGCATCCCTCTGGAAAAAGACATTGAGGATGTCAATGAGGCGGGTGAGGTTGTGGAAGACGTGCTCCTTGAGGGCCGGGCTATCCTCAAAGTAGAGCAGCTTGCCACTCTCATGCAAGTAGGAAAGGGCACTCTGCAGTCGGTCCTCGGTCAGCCCTGCCTGCAGGCCCAGGCGTGCAGAGTCCCACCAGCTTAGCCAAAGTCGTTGTGCCTGTGGTGGTTGGAAATGCAGTTCCTCCAGCACCTGCCAAGATCGAGGCAGGACTCTATGTAAGTTGGGGAAGATTTCTCGGTGCTCAGCTACAGAAAGCAGCTTGTCCCGAAGGCGCTGCAATTGGCGGGGGTCCCTGCAGCTAACAGGCAATACCGGAGAGAGGATCTGCAGCCGGTGGTTGAGCAGGTATTGGAAATGGGCCTTGCGTCGCCGAAGGTTCTTGTCAGAAACACCATAGTAGGCTGCATGGGGGCTGGCAGAGCGCAGCTCGAAGTCCCGGGCCAAGGCCTCATCCACCACCTGGGCTAGACGGCTCAGGCCCTCAGCATCGTGCTTCTCCTGCAGGGCGATCTGGCGGTGAATATCCAGACACTTCTCCTCCAGCTCCCGCTCCTCACATAGGTCTGCATGCGTGCCCACAATGCACACCACAGCATGAGGTACCCGGGCCCCCACCCGATGCAAGAAGGAGCCCACAGTACTGGGAAAGCGGCGTGGTTCATAGGTGGCCAAGTTGACTACCAGCACATACAGGGCTCCTGGGGAGAGGAAGAAGGGCTGGATCACCTCATAGCTTTCATCACCAGCTAAATCATACACGATGAACCTCAGACCCCTGGAGACATCAGCTGTCCAGCTGGTCACCTCAATACCCTTGCTACTGGCAGGAAGGGAAGGTGGGTAGTTCTTCTGTTTGTCCCCTCCTGCATGGCTTCCCTCCACTATCTCCTCGGTGAGGCAGTGTCGGAGCAAGGTCTTTCCTGCAGCCTTATGCCCCATCAGGAGCAGCTTGAGACGGGGCTGCACGGCTGGCTGGGAATGAGCCAGCTCCTTCTGGTAGGCCGCGATGTAGGGGATCCCCTTCATGCAGACCTCGTAAGGGGGCTGTATCAGTGGGTTGTCCTTGATCTTCCACAATCCCACACGGGAGAGCTGGCCAAAGTTGTCAGGAAGCACCGCGATCTGGTTCCCTTGCAGCACCAGCTCCTCCAGGCCGGTCAGTTCCACAATGGAGTCCGGCAGGTATCGGATGCGGTTATTATCCAGCCACAGAGTGAGAAGCCTTCCCAGCCCCGAGATAAGGGATGGCACTGAGGTGAGCTGATTGCGACTAAGGTAAAGCTCCTCCAGACCAGCCAGGGGCAGCAGAGCTGCAGGGAACTCCTCAAAGTGGTTGGAAGAGAGATTGAGCATTTTGAGCCTTTGCAGCTGGCTGAACTGGGTGGGCAGATCCTGCAGCCCGTTGTTGTCTAGCATGAGGCTCTCCAAACTGGTCAGTTCGCAGAAGCCGATGGGCAGAGTGCCAAGCTCGGCCCCACTCAGCCAGAGGATCTTGAGGGCACGCAGGGCACTGATATCATCAGGTAGGCCTTTCAGCCGGTTGCTGGACACGTCCAGTTCCTCCAGGGCCGCCAGTTGCAGCAGCTGCCGGGGAAAGGCAGTGAGCTGGTTGTGGTCCACATCGAGGGTGCGCAAGCGGTAGAGGCAAGAGAGTGAGTCGGGCAGGTGCGCCAGTCGGTTGAAGCTAACATCCAGCTCCTCCAGGTGGGCAAGGACGCCCAGCTGGGAGGGCAGAGCAGGCAGCTGGTTATGGCTGAGGTTTAGCTTGCGCAGCTCCCTTAGGGCACTCACCACCTCCGCGCCCAGGGCTGTCAGCCCATTGTGGCTCACGTCCAGTTCCGTGAGATGGTGGCCCAGCTCGGCCACCGCAGGGGGCAGCCGGGCAAAGCGGTTCCTGCGCAGGACCAGGACGCGTAGGCTGCCAAGCGCCGACCCCAGTCCTTCAGGCACCTCCTCCAGGCCGTTGTTCCCCAGGTTCAGCACCTCAATGTCCCCGATGTTGGCTGGCAGCACTAGCTGGGGAGCGTCGGGGGACTCGAGCGGATCCGCTCCGGCTCCGGCTCCGGCCCCGGGGCAGCCCCCAGCCGCGCTAAGGGTTAGCTGTCGCAGGTTGCTCCTCAGCTTCCTGGCGCGAAGGGCGGCGTCCCGCCACAACCTCACCGTCTTCAGGTTGCCACTGTCCTTCCCAGCCATGGCGGGGCCCGGGACCGACACCCTCACGCGGGCGCGGGAGCCCGCAGCTGCATGCCGTGCTGCACCAGGGCCGGCGCCCGTCTCCCGGGCCCTCTCGCTCCCACTCCTCCCTTGCCTCCGCCCCTCGGCGGCCAGCGGCTATGGGTCCTAGCGCAGCTAGCGGCTCGGCGCCCGCAGCTGAGGGGCGGCGGCGACCGGAGCAGCTCTGGGGGGCGCCGAGCACGCGGCGCGGGGGGAGGCGGAGGCCGGCGCGGAGTGCAGATCGCATTCTCCGTCCTCCAGGGCCATGGGCGCGCCGGGCAGCAGGGCCGCCGCCCGCCACGCCGCGAAGGATGCCTGCTTCTCCTCCCGCTCCGCCCGCCTTGCGGCGCCCGGGTGCCCAACTCCGGCCCCGCTACCCTTGCAGCCGCGGCCCCGCGGCCGGCAGCGTCGTCGCCTCCACGAGCTCCGGGAGGAGGGCGGCGCTCCGCTCCGCGGCCGGCATGCTGCGGGCGCAGGGCCGGGGAGTCGCCGCGAGGAGGGGGCGGCGGCGCCTCCTTGTCTCCGCTTCCCTGGGGCTCGGGCGGGAGCGCGAGCGCCGCGTCCCCGGCGCTGGGAGGGCGCGATAGGGAAGCGGCAGCGCCGCCCGGCGGAGCGGCCCCCACGTGACCGGCAGAGGCGCCGCGTGTTCCCGGCACCGCCCCGGGGGCGGGAGCCACGGGCTAGCCCCGGGTGCTGGGCTGGGGGCACCCGGTCAGGAGCGGCCAGCGACGTGGACAGCCGGGAGGCGCACAGGGACACGTCCTCGCTGCTGATTTGGAGCTCCGGGTTCTAGTGATTAGGTTCGCTGGCGTCTGCCTCTTTGTTGGCCCCACGTCTCTAAGGATTTCTTTTCTTTTTTTTTTTTTCCCTCTGTGGTATCCGCTGGTTTCCCATCTCGTTCTTCACCCACTTCCCCTTACACCCACTCTTACATCCTCACCCTAATGAAACTGGCAGAATTCGGAGTCCTGGGTGTCATTGCAGGAGCTTAGAAGGAGACATTGGTTAAACAAAAGAAAGGGAAAGGCAGGCACTCATTCACTCATTTGCCAAATATTGAGACCAACTAAAGGGGAGGGATTCATGGCCTAATGTGGGTGGTCGGGGTAGGGGCAATGCAAAGTGTTTTATCTGGGGTATCCTGTTTATCTTCCAAAGCTGCGTGAAAAACAGTATAGTACCTGTTGCTGAATGGGTTCAAGGAAATGACAGCTATTTCAGGTAGAATTCACAGTACTCAACTCAGGTTCATGTTCCCACTGTAAGGAGAGGTGTCTTTGAGATCATATCTACACTAAGGAAATGATTTCTTCAGAATTTACCAAAGCCTTTAAACCTGTCAAGACCTTCCCTTATCACCTCCATCATTGCCTCCAAGCTGGTTAATCATGAATCAAATAGTTTTCAGGGAGGTGGAACTGAATTTAGTTACTTAAATGCATGTCTTAAAACCTTGCAGCTCCACATGTCATTTGAGGACCGCTCTATGCAATCATCGGAGAAGTGATAATTTGTCTCTTTAAAGAGAATGACTGAGACAAAATCCCGCCCCCCCCCTGCCCCCCCCTGCTGGGTCTCCCATACCACAGTTGAATTGCTCAAGGGTTCCCTCCCAGAGAGGCTCAAAGTTTACAAAAAAAAAATTAAGGCAGAAAAACTGACCCTTTTTCCACAGAGGTAGAAAGGAGTCCAAACATTGAGGTGCTTCCCAATACACAAGCAAGGTAAAAAGTAGAGCCACGTATGTTAAATCCCCAGGTGGGACATGCCCCTGAGTGTATCACCCTCACAATGTTCTTGAACTAGGCCCCAAATCCTCCATCCTTCCACTTCTTCCAAAACAAATCTGAATGTCACCTTGGGGAAGGAGACCAGACAATGCATCAATCTGCTTCCTCCTCCACTCTAAATACCGAAACTTAACTCCTAAAGTGGCTTAGATTTCGTCCAAATAACATATGCCAAACTGTTCCCCTTAGAAGCCATCAGAAAATTAGTATGCTTCCATCTTAAATGTGTTTTGAAAACTGTATTCTACCTTTATCAATCAATCAATTTGCTTTATCTGGTTAAGAAAACTGGATAGGACCAGAGAACACCCCTGGACTGGGGCCTTTCCCTGGAGGTCCTACACCTGATAAGAATGAGTTTGGTCAACAGGAACTGTCTCAGAGCCCCTTGGCCTGCCAAGTACTGATGCAGTTAGTACTACAGGAAGCCAGGTAAGAAGCCTTGTCCACACATTCTTTGAAAGCCAGTGTTCTAGAAAACTAAGTCAAATCAGGAGAACTCAATGACAAAATAAAACCTCAGGGAAAGAAATTGTCTTTATTATACCTCGTATACCCAGGCAAGAAGGACTTCTGCCCTGAGCAACCAACTTGGTCCTCCTGTAGCCATATTGCACCCTAGGTGGTTAAGTTTCTGATGGGCCAAGGAGACTTTCCCTCTCTACCTTCTAAAACACAGTAGGTATAAAGAACCTAGAATTCCAGATATAAACACCCTCAAGCCTGGTTAGGGGATATAGGGGATATAGCTAAGGGGATATAGCTCAATTGATAGAGTACTTACCTCAAATGCACAAGGCCTGAGTGGGGATCAGAGGATGCTGCCCCTTTCTCTTCTTCTCTTTTACTTTCCAGCTGCCATGAGATGACTAGCTTGCTCGACCATGAGTTGTCTTTGATGTGCTGCCTTGAACCAGTCCCTAAGCAATGCAGCCAATGGACCACAGTCTGTGAGCGAAAATAACCCTTTTCTCTTTGGAAGCTTTTTATGGCAACTTGATTTTGTAGTAACAGAAAGCTAACAAACTCAGGGAATATGAGGTGGTCATGGTCATTCAAAAGGAGTTACTCATCCCGGAGCCTGGGGTTTGTGCATGGGGCTTGACTGTAGCCATGTACCCACGTGGCTCCTTGCCACTGAATGGAGTCATTAGGGCAAAAAGGGGCATGAACACACCACATGTCAGCATGATGTAACACATTTACATATTTAGGTACATAGTACATGGGTCTCCCTTGGTACTCTTGCCCCAGGCCCTACAGATGGTAGGATAAGTCTTAAACGCTGCCCCTGCCCCAAAAAGAAAGACTGTAATCCCAGTGGCTCAGGAGGATCCCAAATTTCAAGCCAGCCTTAGCAACTTAATAAGACCCTATCTCAAAATTTTTTAAAAAATAAATAAATAAAGAGACAGCTGGGAATGTGGCCCAGTGGTTAAGCACCCCCGAGTTCAACGCCCAATACTGAAAAACAAAAACAAGTTTTCTTGCCTTGGATTTTCTTGCCATAGACCTAACCTAAACACTTTCCAAAACTTTTCCAATTTAGTCTTTTAATTTATTCTATTTTGCTTATACTTATACTATTGCCATTTGAGCCCTGTGATTGCAATAACATCCCACATACAGCGGCTTTGTCCCAGGGTCCAGACCCTCTGTGGTGCACACAGTTGTTTGTAGGTTAAGAAGAGTATGTATAAAGAGGTAGTGAGGCCTTAAGAGATATGGCTAAGGAGAAGGGAGCCTTGTGGTCATTCTAGAAAAAGATCCTCCATTTACTTATCTGTCAGTCCTAGCTTGAATGGGGGTCGAGAGACAGGGATCTTTTGCTCTTATTCCTTGATAAGACTACCAATGAAATCCACATGAGCTTTATCCCTCATATCTTTTGGTCCATCTTCAACATACACAACTCTTCTCCATCTTGACATATTTCTCTCTTGATCCTAAACCCTAGTTACAATCTCATTTCCTTATTGCCTTTCCCTGTAGAATACCTTACTTACATGGGTTGTCCCAGGTGATCTGGTTCTCCTCCACTGGTTCCCTCTCTGGGCCCAGGAATCTGGATTCCATCCCCACCAAGGTCACCAATCTTGATCTGTAAAAGATCATCTCACACTTTCTCCTTCCTTGACTTCCCATCACCAAAAATGTTAAACTTCCTTAGGACAGTTTATTTTTTCTTGGCCTGTAGGACATTTGGTGTTACGATAAGTTTGGGGTTTTCAAAGAGCCCTGTAAAAACTAATTATTTCCTTCTAGGAATCAAGTTTGCAATTAGATGAAGAGCTACCGAAGACCCACTCTAACTATATGAGTAAACTGGCTAGGATTTGCCCAGTTACAAATAGCTTCTTTTGACAGCACTTAGTCACTATGTTTTTTCCACTTATATTACTCTACCTACATTAAAGTGCATAATTCTAAAAAACATGTGAGTACTCTTTTCCACTGAATTTTAACTTTGTCATTCACAACTTAGTAAAGTCTTTATTGTAAGGTGACCCAATGTCCCAGTTTACACAAGACTGAGGAGTTTCCCAGGATGGGAAACATTCTGTGCTTAAAAGCAGGGCAATCCTAGGAAACTAGTACAGTCAGTTCACCTACTTGGTCTTTAAAAAGAGCCCTTTATCTTGCTCTTCTTTCATCATTCAGGAGTTCAGAAAGCACAGTTTCCCAAAAG
This sequence comes from Marmota monax, assembly GCF_021218885.2. Lineage (NCBI taxonomy): Eukaryota > Metazoa > Chordata > Mammalia > Rodentia > Sciuridae > Marmota > Marmota monax. The sequence continues at coordinate 197,221 of NW_026694026.1, forward strand.
TGCGACATTTTACTTGGTTCAGCTTTAGACTCAATATAGTTCCCGATTTTATTTACTTAGCTGCTCTCAACTTAGAAGAAAAGGCATGTGGCTGGATGTTCTAACTAACAATGGAGTATGGAAACTACATGTCTAGTCTTGAAAGGATATTTGGCAATCCCTTAACCCTGCAATGCAAAGAGACTCAGGGCTGGGTTATACCACATGAGAAAATGAATTTGAACTCTCCTTGAAGTCTGGAAGTGTTGAGTGTGTGTACTGCTTGATCACAAAGGGGAGGACTTTCCACATTTTTCTCTTGTAATTTTAGATCCAGCCAATGTTTTACTTTAAATAAACGGCAACAATGCTCCCTTCTCTCCAACAAAATGTAACTAAGAGAAAATCTCCCCCTTTTTGGCTCAGCTTTACAAAAGTAGAGGAAATCAAGGGGAAAACAGAGAAAAAGCAGGGATATCTCTCTAAAATGTTTTAGACTTATTTCAAAGAAGAAGATTAGAAATAAACATTAAAAATTGACATCAACAAACTGGCTGTGGTGGTACATACCTGTAATCCCAGGTACTTGGGAGACTGAGGCAGGTGAATCACCAGTTCAAGCCTGGACAATTTAGTGAGACAGTATGTCAAAAGAAAAAAAGAAGAAAGAAAAAGGGGTTGGAGTTGTAGCACAGTGATAGAGCACTTACCTAGCAGGTATGAATCCCTACATTTGATCCCCAGTGCAAAAACAAAAACAAATGAACAAACAAACAAAAAATTGACATCAAATATGCCCATGAATACTGTGGCACTATTTGTAATACTTAAGATGTGAAATCAACTTAGGTGCCCATTAACAAGGGAATGGATAAATAAAATGTGGAATATATAAATAATGGAAGATTATTCAGACATAATTAATGAAATCTTATCATTTATAGTAAAAATGAGTCAAACCAGAAGACATTGTGTTAATGAAATACACCATACACAGAAAAACAAATACTGCATGTTATCTCTCATATGCAGAATAAAAAATTTTTTAAAAAAGTTGATGTGGATATAGAAGAGTGATTACTAGAGATTGGGAAGGAAGAAATGTGGGGAAGAGAGTGGATTAAGGGAGGCTGGATCTGATCAGTGTATACTGTATGCATGTGTTAAACTATCACACTGAACTCCATTAATAGGTACAATTAATACATGGCAATCAAAAATAATAAAATATTTTAAAAATCAACATTGAACAATTTAGCCAAAGAGGGTCTTATGAGTTGTGTCATCTGAACTTCTGCTATTGGGCTCTGAGAATAATTCACCTCTCAATAACTGAGATGTATTAAATGGTGTTCTGTGTACCCAAACACTGTGCTGGGTGCTATCCATGTAGTATTTCATTTAATCTTTACAATCTCTCTGAACAGTGGATTCCATTATTATCCTCATTTTAGAAATAGAAAAAAAAAAATGAAGGTGAACTAGTGAATAGCAGAATCCAAAACTCAAAACAAGCAGAGTGCAAAATTCATGCATTTGGTCCCCATGCTATTTGATGAGGGGTTAGAAATGTGGAGGGGACATGTTCTAAGCTCACTGGAAGCAGACTGAGTATTTTAAGCCTAAAGCACTGGTACCAGATGGAAAGCAGGACTGACACCCATTCTTCAGGAGAAATTAAATTTTGCTCAAAATCAAAGAATGTCATATTGAGCAATCAAAAGCTCTAAACACACAGTATTCCCGAAGTACAAGATCAGAATTTAACATCTATTATTAAATGTTACTGCAGGGAGCCAACAGAATTTCTATGCCAGTTATTGTTTGATCTGTTTTAGGCAAATGGGTATAATACCAGTGTCTACAAAATCCATACTTCAATTAGAAGGCATTTCACACTATTTTGATAAGGGCATTAAAAAAAAAAAAAAAAAAAAAAAGACTACTTTATCAAGGTGAAAATAAGGACAAAGAATCTGACATTTTTTGTTTTGATTTTTTAAAAGTTATTTAAGCATGCCCCACCTTCTTCCCAAAATTAAGTAAATCTGCCTTTGAAGCATCATCTGATTTGATTCGAATACAAGCCAGTTCCTAGCAGCAATGGTTAAGAGCCTGAGAGTAGTCACGTAAATACAGAGTGTTAAAAAAAAAAAAATGTGTTCAAGTCTCCTCCAGACAGCAAAAGCAAAATTGTACCAATATGTCTGTTGTTGTTGTTGTTTTTTTTTTTTTTTCCCTTTCCCTTGTTCTACTGAAAACAAATTTATCTTGGAATGTGTAGCATTAAATTTAACGTGGGATCTCTTTGTGTTTCCAGGTCAAGTGGGAACACATAGGCTCCCTACTGAGGAAAATAAACTACAATGTATTTTTAGCACCCATTGAAAGTACTTTCAGCTGAAGATATTCTGCAGGAGCCAGTTTATTTCACTGAAGGCCAAAGGATTTGCCACAATGTCACCTACAATTCCAGAACTTTCTCCTAGGCTGTGTAAATATGCTCCCACCCCACCCATTCTACTGCACACCATTCTCAGTCCAAATCCTGGAGCAAATATTCTCGTTCTGAGGAAAAAAAAGAAAAGAAAGAAAGAAAACCAATCCAGTGAAAGATAAATGGAAAACATCTGTGAAATAGTTACGACAAATGGAACTAACTATCTCATACTTGGCACTTTGAAATGAAGCACATCCAGACAAGGGAATAGAGTGAATGTGTGGCAGAGGGGGTGCCCTCCACTTTGTGCCCAGTGATGATGATAAGCCACAGACAGACCTCCCCCCCACCAAGGTCAGGCTGCTTGAAAGGTACCTCTATGGTGTATGGTGCTATTATGGTTTGGATGTAAGGTGTGTCTCCCCCTCCCCCCAGCTCATGTGTGAGCTAATGCAAGAAGGTTTGGAGAAGAGATGATTGGGTTATGAGAAGCTTAACTCAATCAGCCAACTGATTTTTTGATGGGATTAACTGGTGGTGCCTGAAGGTGGGTAGGGCGTGGCTAGAGGAGGTGGGTCCCTGGAGGTGTGGCTTTGTGGTATATATTTTGTATCTAGCAATGGAGTCTCTGCTCTCTGATCATCATGTGAGCTGCTTCCCTCCGCCACTCTCTTCCACCATAATGTTCTGCCTCACTTGGAGCCCCAGTGAATGGAGCAGGCTGGTCATGGACTGAGACCTCTGAAACTGTGAGCCCCCAAATAAACTTTTCTTCCTCTAAAATTGTTCTTGTCAGGTCTTTTCATCACAGCAGTGAAAAAGCTGACAAAAACATGTACAAAGCCACTAAAGGCAGCACATTCCACAGATACCGCCATGTTCAAGGGCATGCAGCGAAAGAAGCTCGGGTGGTTTTCACTTGCACCCATTCTCTCCAAAGGTTGTGTGTGTGTGCATGAGCTCTGTAGACCTCGTAGTGGAGTTTTAGTGACTAATCTGAAACTTGGTGACAGTGAGACAAACAGCTGAGGACTTTACTTTTGTCGGCACAGTTTTTTAAAAATATTTCTCATTTTTAAAAGGAGATATACTTGACTCTTAGCTTTTAAATAAATGACACAGGCATACGGGGCTCTCCTTTTTGAACACTCATTCCCCCACAATTTTAAAGTCTATAATGGCAAAATATAACACATATCATAAAGCATAGCACCAAAAATGTAAAGTCTTCCCAAAGAACCGATTATTATTGTTTTCCTGAAACTGTGCCAGTCAGCTTTCTGTTACTGTAACAAATACCTGGGATAAACAACTTATAAAAAGAAAAGATTTATTTTGGCTCAAGCTTTGAAGATTTAGTCCATGACCAATTAGCCCTGTTGTTTTGGGCCTGTGGCAACCCATCATAGTAGGAGCACATGACAGAGCAATCTGTTTACCTCTTACCCAAGAAATGAAAGAGAAAAAGAAGAAGGAGTTGGAATCCCAATACACCCTTCAAGGGCATGTTCTGATGACTAACCCTCTCACTAGGCTTTACCTCTTAAAAGTTCCACCACCTCCCAATAGCACCAAGCTAATGACGACGCTTTTAACACAGAGGCCTATGGTGGAAATTCCACATCTAGACTATAGTGAAAGCCATGTATTTGTTCAAGAATATGAAGCCAAATTTACCATTAATGGTCTTCCTAACACTACTCTTGTAGCAAAAAAAGCCTTTCTATATATTCTTCTGTAAAACAGAACCAAATACCCTATTTCCCTATCTACTCTCAGCTCCATCCTATGAATTGGTGAAGTTCCTTGAAATAATGCCATGTAAACATGAGGGATTATGGGTTGTCACAATGTCATATCATGGTTGGTCATAGCTTTATTATTAATCCAACAAATATTTTTGTCAGATCCTGTTTAAGATGTCTGAATACAAGATAACTTGAGAAGACTTCATTGTTCTCTTCACTGACTTATTTATCTGCTATTGATTAAGATAGTCTTCAAAAGCTATGGTCTGCTAGTAAGTTAAAAAGAAACTATTTAGAAATTCTCAAAGCAGATCTGATGGAGGTCTAGATAAAGCAGACAACAGGCACCTCAGTTTGATTCCTTTGTTCCCTAACTACGTTGGTTGTTCAGGTATTAAAGAACAATTTGAGGAAGCCCTTCCCTTCCTTTAGGGGAATATTGTTCCATGGTCTTAAATACAGTCATATTAACATTTAATTTATATTTGCAAAATCACATTTGGAATATTAAGTTTATGTATTAAGGATTTGTGTTTTGTTCTAATATGAAATATTACAAATATTTTTTTCCTTAGTTTGGCTTAATTTAATAAATTTTCTTTTAGCAAGCTTAACCTGATTGTACAAATTAAGTGAAAATGTGCTCCAAGATTAACTGGAAAAATATATAGGAGGCTTGCTGGGCATGGTGGCCCATACCTGTAATCCCAGCTGCTTGGGAGGCTGAGGCAGAAGGATCGCAAGTTCAAAGCCAGCCTCAGCAAAAGCAAGGGGCTAAGCAACTCAGTGAGGCCCTGTCTCTAAAAAAAAATACAAAACAGGGCTGGGGATGTGGCTCAGTGGTTGAGTGCCCCTTAGTTCAATCCCTGGTACAAATATATATATATATATATATATATATATATATATATATATATATATATATATATATATATATATATATATATATATTACCCCTAGCAGTTTAGGGTCTATATTGCCTTTGACATAATCACATACCTCCATGCTTTCATTGTTGTGTTAGAGTCTGTGTCTCTACAAAACAACTGCATTTGACTACAACCAAACTTTCAGGTTTTCTCTCAAATATCAGTGTTCACTTTTGTGCAGATGAGAAACTTAAAAAGGATAGTTTTAGTTTATTTTTTGAAATTAAATCTGAAATTATAGGACATGCTTTTAGAAACACAGTCGGTATGATGTACAACTCTTTGGCCTCTTTGCTAGTTGAGTAGTTCTTTTAACTATCCCTGTTTGCCCAGCAGCCATTTGTCCGGGTGGCCCCACGCCCCTGCCTTCACTTAATCAGATCTCAGGTGGGCACTTAATGGAACCTGGGCGAGAGTCCCCCACCTGGACATTTGAATTTAGGACGGAGAGAAGGAAAGTCACAATTTCTGTGGGTCTAGATGGTAATGGTGGAGACATGGGCAGTCATCTCTATACTATTACATAGAAATCTAGGAGCAGAGGAAAGCCAATCTGTCAAAAAAGAAAATCATAAAACTATTCACCAAGAAAGAAAAAATCAGATGTGAAATGATGACAGGAGAGAGAGCCTATTTTGGGGATTTCCAACAACATTTGGGTTTCTTGCCTGGTCCTAGATCTATTCCCCACCCTAAAGCTTTATATTAAATCTCCTTTGCTAGATTGCCCTTGAATTGGTTTCTCTCCTTTGAAGCTAAAAGATCTTAATAGAAAATTTTATCTGAAAGTGAGTTAGCAAGTTACAGTCCATCAGGAAGAAAAAAAAAGGTCACCGCTTATGGGGTGAGAAGTAACTAGTCCTTCAACCAAGGAACATACAGTATGTTAGAAGGTGCTCAGTTCTTGCAGAATTTCAAAAAAGTGCAGAAAGAGGATGAAGGAAAAGACTCCAGTCCAAGGTTGTGTCACCAAAAGTAAATAGAGGAAAATAAAGTAAGAATTAGAATTATGGGAAAGAAGCCTTTCTGATTGCAGTAAGCTATCTAAGATCAAAATTAGTTGAAAAACAATCTACAAGGACACAAGACATGTCTCATAGTAGCAACAGATTCTGTATTGTACCATTTTGAAACTAAAATATTTGAGGAAAATGTATAATATTGGAAATTAAAAGGGAAATATTTCAGAGAAACCAGAGAAATTGAGGACTTCAACTCCAAAACTTCAGTTTTAACTCCCAAATCCTCCACATTTGCTCTCTCTATTCCACTTGACTCATTCCACAAACATGATTGAGACTTGTATAGCAATTCAGCTCAGATCAATTTAGGTGACTTTTCGTGATACAGAAGAAGGAAAAAGTACCATTCTAAGCTAAAGAAAATGATAGAGAAAATATCTTAACACATATGACAGTTTGTATTCAATATATAAGGACTTCCTACAAATCAACTTGCAAAGATGAATAGTATTATAGAAAAATAGACAAAGAATTTACATTGAAAGAAATGAAAATGCTAATAAACATGAAAAGAATTTGACCTTGGGATTGATCAAAGCAATGCAAATTAAAACAGGATCCTGTATTAGTCCATTTTCTATCACTATAAAGAAGTACCTGAGACTGGATACTTTATAAAGAAATGAGGGTTTTTTTTTTTTTTTTCCACAGTTCTGGAGGTTTAAGCTCATGGTACTCACTTCAGCTCTATTTGGGTGAAAAGGACCTCATGGTAGATGGCATCACAATGATGGAAGCATTTGGGATGGAAAGATCACAGAGGGAAACAAGAAGACAAGAGTTCAGGATGTGACCAGACTTGTTGCTTTGTAATAACCAGGGAAGACAGCTGATCCAGAGTCCCACAAGAACTACCTTAACCTCTTCCAAGGGCAGTGCCCTCAGGAAGACCTAACCACTTCCCACTAGACCCAGCCTCATAAAGGTCCCACCACCTCTGAACATCACCACAATAAGGAGCAAACTCCCAACACATGAACCCATGGGGGCATGCACTCAGCCATATCCAAACCACAGCAGATACCATATAGAGTCTATCAAATTGGAATCAATTTTAAACATCCAGCATTAATAGGACATTATGGAAAAGGGACACTTTCAAGTACAATAGGTACAAGTGTAAACTAATACAGTAAATGCTTATGTAAAGTATTTAATAATCTATAACAGAAACCTTTAAAAATCTTCTATTCCAGGAAATTATTCTAAAGAAATAGAGGTGCGCCCACCCAAAGATCCAGAGAAAATTAAAAACACTCTGGATTTCCAACAGTAAAATAAATGTTGTAGTGGATGTATGATAGAATCTGTATACACATTAAAAATTGTTTTTCAGGAACGGAGGGTATAGCAGAGCAGTATATAGCATGTAGAAGGCCCTGGGTTCAATCTCTAAGCACCACATTGAAAAAAAAAAAAAAGTCTTCCAACCAGGTACGGTGACAAGTCGTTGGGATTCCAGCAACTTGGGAGGCTGAGGCAGGAGGATCTCCAGTCCAAAGTCAGCCTCAGAAACTTAGCAAGGCCCTCAGCAATGTAGTGAGACCCCACCTCAAAAAATAAAAAGGGCTGGGGATGTGGTTCAGTACTTAAATGCCCCTGGATTCAATCCCTGGTACCAAAAAAATAAAAAATAAAAAAATCTTCCAAAAAAATTTAATAACTTAAAAATATATGTATTGTAATATCTGTTGAAGTATCAAAATATAACTCATATGAAGCATAACCCCACTTTTATGTAAAATAGTTTTACACATTATATACATCTATGTGTGTATATGTTTGAGTGTGTACATTCATAGAAAAAAGTCTGAAATATGTGCATCGAATTGTTGGTAATTATTATTTCTGTTTGCTGGAATTGCAGCTATTTTACTTTCTTTCTTTTGTATTTTCCAAATTTTCTATAGGGGGTATTATCTTTATCACCAAAATATATTATATCTCAAAAGAAATGAATACAAAAATATGCATACATTTTTGTTTAAGCAGTCACTTGGTACATTTAATGCTATAATTCTGTCTTTCAATTCGTGATTGTTTGAGAGCAAACATGTTCACAAGGAAATCTCCCGTCTTCCTGGAATATTCCATCTAAACTTCCTCCTTAGCCTTAACACAACCCTTATCCAACATGTGCAGTTTCTCCAAATTAATTGCATGCGACTCATAAAATTGGGGATTTTTAAATACATTTCAACAATGTCAGGAATCTGGTTGCTTAGTATTACAATACAAAACATTTCCAGAACACTAGCTTCCAACTACCAGAAAAAAGAAAAAAAAAATTAAAGCAGATGAAGTCCTGGAAACATGCTTTTGCTTAGCTTTAGTTTAGCCAAGGAGACTCTTCCACCCCACCCCCACTTTTTAGATAATGTGTTTCTCCACTGCCGCCTCCTTGTTCTGCATGGAGGAGTAGGTAAATGCATGAGTATGGGGTCAAGGTTAACAGCAGGTAAGGAGAAAAGTCTCAAAGGAGAATTTAACATTGAAGCCTATGGAACCCCTCACATCAATCCACCTAAATTAAGTGAACTCTATTTAGAAGTCACATAACCAAGTAATAGTAAAAAAATCATTTCACAACCGAGTGAACTCTCAACACTGCCTCACTCTGTGACCATGGGCAAGTGACATAGCCATCATGTTTCTTGGTTCTATCAGCCATAAAAGGAAGGAGTTGAATTGCATTGGCTTCTTCTTTTAAATCAATTAATTTTAAAAATCAGTATCTAAAATTGTATGAATTTATCCTGCACAACATGATGTTTTGAAGTGTATAAACACTGTGGAATGGCTATATCTAACTGATTAGTGAATTCATTACCTCTCATAGTTATAATTTTGTGATTTTTGAATTATTTTTTTTAGTTGTTGATAGACGTTTATTATTTTTATTTATTTATTTATATGCGGTTCTGAGAATTGAACCCAGTGCCTCACACATGCCAGGTAAGTACACTATGGCTGAGCCCCAGCCCCAGCCCCAGCCCATAATTTTGTGATATTTTTTATGGTCACTTTTGAGAACACTTAAGATTCACTTGCTTAGCATTTTTCAAGAATGCTGTATATCCTCATTAATTACAGTTACCATGATGCACAATAGACTTCTTGGATTGATTCCTCTAACTGTAAATATGTATCTGGTTGATTTCTTTTCTTTTCTTTTTGGGGGGGCGGGGACCAGGGATTGAACTCAGGGGCACTCGACCTCTGAGCCACATCTCCAGTCCTATTTTTTGTATTTCATTTAGAGACAGGGTCTCACTGAGTTGTTCAGCGCCTCACTTTTTGCTGAGGCTGGCTTGGAACTCTCAATTCTCCTGCCTCAGCCTCCCGAGCCGCTGGGATTACAGGTGTGCACCACTGCACCTGGCCTCACATCAGATTCTTAATTTGGAGTCTGACAATGTGCATCAGAAGGTCCATAAACAGATACAATTATAAGTAGAATGATATGAATTTTTCAAAGAAGAAATTCATGGTTTTCATCAGGTTCTCTATTCATAATCCCAAGAGAAATGGTGGCCTACTGAATTACAGAACTTTTTAATTCCATTTAGCATTAACATTCCACGTTTCTCAATTTATGAATATTTTGGATACACTTTCACTTGATTAGACAACTTTATTTTATACTATGTTTAGCTTTACTCAGACTTCAAGGTGGTAAGGCTAGAATCCAGTGTGAAGTGAAAATTATAGTTCATCTTTCAATTATAAGAGTTTTTGTGCCAGGCGCAGTAGCACATGCCTGTAATCCCGGTAGCTCCGGAGACTGAGGCAGGAAGAACACAAATTCAAAGCCAGCCTCAGCAACTTAACAAAGCCCTAAAGGACTTAGAAAGATCCTGTCTCAAAATAAAACATAAAAAAGTCTGGGGATGTGGCTCAGTGCTTAAGCATCCCTGGGTTCAATCCCTGGTACTACAGCAAGGAAGAGGTTTTGCAAAAAAAGGTATATATATTGATATACATATATATCCTTAAATGTGTGTTTAGATATGTACATTATACATGTGTCTTTGCATACACAAAAGCTACATAATGCACAACATTTTTAAAAAATAGTTTAATGTTTCATGTCAATAAAAAATTCTGTAATTATGTGAAACTAGACATAATTTAATGGTTTCATGGTCCTCATTAAAATATTTTTAAGTGAATATATGATAAGGACAATTATATGCAGTGTTATCACTATATGATTCTGAGGCCGATTTCAGTAAGATAGTCTTAAGAAGTAGATTGGAAAGAAGTGGGGCAAAGTCATAAAACTCTAATTCCAAGAGTCCCAAACTCATCAATACGTAGCAATATAGCTATAATTAATTCAGAATCTTCAGATCCTCGCTACCTGTTTGACATCAATAATGCAAAAAAAATCTGCTCACATTCATCTCCTTGACATTGGCTATTCTTTCAAGAGACCACTTGGGAATGAGCTGGTGATAATGCAGGTTCATGGCACCTTGTTGCTTTAGAAGCTGACTGTAGAATGGTATTGGGAAATTCTGTCTGGGAACGAGCTCTATGGCAGTGTCTTTGCCAGGGGCACTAAGTCAACATGCCAGATCACATCCCTCTTTCCTGACCAGTCTTGATGAGCAAGAGCCCATCTCACTGGTTCTGGGTGCTCTGCAATGATGTGCAACAGAGATACCACACCCACAAAACAAAATCATAGCCTGGCCCTGCCACTGTGGAGAAAAATTTATTTTTATTTAAAATGTGGTTAATCTTGGAGTGTTAGAGTGCCTATAAACATCTTGCAAAAGGTTAAATTCAGTCATCTAATCATGAGATTCCTTATCTCTTTGACTCTTTGAAAGTATCGCTGCCACATGTTTTATTTACAGTTAAAAAAAAAAGTGTGCAGCTTTGTCCCTAAAGAACTCAGTGGATTTTCAAATAAAGACCAAAATAAAACAATTAAGTAAATTTGGGACAATGGGATAAACACAATGTGCTACACACATATAGTGGAATATTAGTCAGCTGCAGAGAGGATGGAAATTTTGAAGCTTGCCGCAGCATGGGTGGGCCTTGGACACCTTCAGCTAAGTGAAACAAGCCAGTCACTGAATGATTCCACTTGGCTGAGGTGCCCAGAGTTGTCAGAGGAAGTAGTTGTCAGACAGGAAGTCGAATGCCAGTTGCCATATTACTGAGGGAGGCAGACGCAGGTGGGAAGTTAATGTGTCATGGGGCCAGAGTTTCAGTATGAGAGAATTAAAAAGTTCTGGAGATGAATGTTGGTGACAGTTACACAACAGTGTTGGTATGTTCTTAAACAGATGTAATGCCACTGACCTGCACATTTAAAAAATGGTTAAAGTGGTAAATCTTGTGTGTTATATACATGTACATATATTTTATGTAAATAAATATATATAATAAATATAATAAATAAATACATATTTTTTAAACAATACTGTTGAGTTGGAAGGAGGAGGAGATGAGGGAGAGGAAGAAGGAAAGAAAGAATCATGATGAAATGAAGGAAATTTGAATATTTGCTAGATATGTAATGATATAAAGGAAGCAGTTTAAAGGCTCTGACTTTTAGTAGTACATACTGAAATATTTATAGATGAAATGATGTCTGTGATGTGCTTCAGAATAACCTGGTGAGGAGTAACAGGGGAGGTACAGATGAAATCACTTTTGACATGAGTTGATTGAATATGAAAAGGGAAAATAAGAATAGTCTTAAGCAAATGACTCCTCCAAGTCATTTAGCTATGTCTTGTGCTGGTTACAACTTATTTAAAAGCATTTACTATTCCTCAATTTTAAAAAGTCTCTTAAGTGAGAAAATTGGTACCTTGTAACAGTGGGTGACTCAGTTACTGCAAGTCCTCTTTCAAGAATGCATTCCTCTGTCATGCTAAGCGAAGTAAGCCAATCCCAAAAAACCAAAGGCCTAATGTTCTCTCTGATAAGTGAATGCTGATCCACAATGAGGGTAGGAAGTGGAGGAACTTTGATTGGTCAAAGGGGAAGGAAGGGAGGGGAAGAGGCATGGGGGCAGGAAAGATGGTGGAATGAGATGGACATCATAACCTAACCGGAGCTCCATGTATGACTGCACATACAGTGTGACACTACATCATGTACAAGCAGAGAAATGAAAAATTGTGCTGCAATTGTGTACAATGAATCTAAATGCATTCTGCTGTTATATATATATATATATATATATATTTAAAATTAATTAATTTTTTTAAAAAAGAATGCATTCCTCAGTCTGTGTCATGTACTTCATAAAAGATCTTTGTCTCAGCAGAAATTTATGGTCTATATGTAATTTACCAGTTAGTGGTTTTATTAAAATTCATTCCTCATTTAGTTTAAAAATGGATTATGCCATCTCAAATCCAGGCAAACATGGGAGGAACTTTTTGGCAGTGCCTGTAAAAGATTTTCTCAAAATCCAATTTTACTTTTGATTCTTTAGACAGTACTAGAAATGATATGAACCCAAAATACAATATGCCCAAAAGATTAGACAATCTCATTTTTTCATCAGGAATTCTATTCTTAGGGAAAGTGGTCCTTAACTTTGGTTTCATTTTTTGGAAACTTTAAAATAGGAATTCCTGGATTCTACTCTGAGAAATGCTAATTTACACGATCTGGGATGTGGGAAGCTTTTAAAGTGCAACCAAGATGGAGGTCCTCATAGAAGAGGCTCAGTTTATGGGTCTCCCAAGTGGAGACCTGGGATTGGAGTCCCATACAGGAGGTAAAGCCAGAAGACCATGGATATAATGTTTTCGGGCTTCCTCTGTAATCCTAGGTAGTTTAAGCTATTTCAATGTTGTCATTAGTAATATCTTACAGTATTCTTCACATTGGGGTTATTTCTCAGCAGGATCTAGTTTTCAGAGGCTAAGATATAAGTTCAATTGAACTAAGCTAAAAAGGATGTCAAGGTGACAGCACCTTGGATTAAGTGTGAGAAATACTTAAACTGTAACACAAGCTATAAAAATGTGAGATACAGTTATTATGAATCATAACATTGACAGGACACATGAGCCATACAGGACAAAAGTAGTTATTTGTATGACACAGCCTGCCTTAAAAATAACTCTTAATCAAATACACACAAAAGTTGTCTGCTTTTATTTTGGAAGTATTGTGATTTCATCATCCATCTCTCCTACTTGCTGGAAAATGAATGTCATTTTTTTTTTTTACTCCTGGAAGTTCTACCCCTTCTGATGCCTACAGTATAAAGCAAAACAGAACCCTTCTGCAACACACTAATTACTAAGTTAACAGTGCAGACCTATGCATACGAAGAGTCATACCACATATGGTTTCGCTTTCTATTACATTCTCACACCTGGTAAGTATCTGGTTTGCTTACTTGTTAACTCTGCATGGTAACAAAAGTAACATAGGAAATCAGATACAAATGGAGAATTTACTGAAAAATAAATTTTAAAAAATTAGCAAGAAGCAGCCCATGAATTCAGCCCTGTGAGAGCTAAGACTAGAAACTCTGCTCTCTCAGGGTTTCAGCCTGCATTCTGTTGGGTGCTTCCAGATCACCTCCTTCTCTGCATAGCCATGGGTCCTGGTTTCTTGTCACATGACTACTTAAGCCCTTTTATGGAGTCATTTCCCCCAGCTTTGCTTGGGGCTATTGGGCTTGTGCTTGGTACTGAGTCTCTGAAGCCACTGGACTGGTGTCACCATTCAACACCCCTATTTAAATACTCCTTTAGTTCCTCCTGTTTAGTCTGGCTCATTGGGTGTTGCCCATAAAAACAGTTTGGCTTTTGTAATCACCATTAGAGCAGAGTGTGTGACTAATCGGTCACTTTGCTGCATCTCTGTTATCTTCCACCAAGTGAGTCAGTTTCAGCTTTGGCTCTTTGCTCATGTGTCACTCCCTTCTCTCTGATGTTCAAGTCCATATTTGTTCCTTTTTTAAAAAGCTTATTATTATTTTTTTCTCTACAAACACAGGCTATATTCTCTCTCAAGAGTGGAACTAACTCCACAGAAATCTGGAAATTTTCAATAACGCTGACTCACTATGCAGAACTCCCAGGGCAAGAAAGTCATTTGTTGTGTGCTGTGGGGGACTGGTACCAATCAGACAGTCACTTCAGGTCATCTTGCATGTGTTGAATATTTACAATGTGCCAGGTGCTTTGCATTTATCATCCTATTAAAAATAAAACTTACGGATAAGAGTTGTAATGATTCCGCTGTTATATAAACATTTTTTAAAAAGGGGAAAAAAAGCTAAAAGAAGATAATAAAATCACCACTCAAATCAAATAAAAAATAAAAATGAAAAAATAAAACTTATAACAAAAAAAAAATTATAATGACAGTACAGAGTTCCCATGTATCCTACATCCAGTTTCCCTAATATTAAGATGTTACAGCATCATGATACCTTGTTGCAATTAACATAATGCCATAATAATAATATACTACTATGGACACATTGTGATCAACTTTAATATTTCCTGTACTTGTTGCCCTGATTTTTGCCTATCAAGTTTTTTCTGTTCAAGATATGATATTACATTTAGCAATCATGCTTCCTTAGGCTCCTCTGGTTGTGACAGATTCTCAGGTTGTTTGTTTGTTTTAATATTTATTTTTTAGTTGTAGATGGACACAATACCTTTATTTTATTTATTTATTTTTATGTGGTGCTGAGGATTGAACACAGGGCCCCCAGCCCTGTTTTTTTTTTTTTTCTTTTTCTTTTTCTTTTTGATACATTTGACAGTTTTGAGAAGTACTAGTCAGGCATTGTGTAGGATATCCCTCAGTGAGATTTGTCTAGTGTTATTTGCCTGGGAGAAAGACCACAGTTGTAGAATGTCATGGTCATCACATCACACCAACATGACTTATCCTGTGGCAGTTACCTTTGATCACCTAGCTGAGGAAATGCAAGGCAGGTTTCTCTACTATAAAAATCACTGACACCCCCCCCCCCCTTCCATTCTGCATTTTTGGAAGGAAGTCACTACACAGCCCACACTGATTATAATATACCTCCTTGAAACAGGATATTTGCATAAATTATTTTAATTTCTTTAGTCATACATTTATATCAGTATAAATGCAAAAAAAAAATTAATACTTTGGGAGACAGTCCAACAATTCATTATTTATTTTCTTGCTCCAACTTTCCCAACTTTGGCCACTGGGAGCTCCTTCAGTTGGCTCTTGTCCTTTGGACATGCTCCCTCATTTTGGTGGTAGTAGGAGGGTGCACTCCCTTAATTTCTGGCTTACAACATGCTCCAGCTTCTTCTGGTGTATTTCCTGCTCCACTCCCAGAATCAGCCATTTCTCCAAGGAGCCCAAGTGCTGGTCATTGGATGATGGTATTACAAATCAAGATCCAAGCGCCAGGGATGGTTGTTCTTGCTGGGGTGTGTTCATCTCTCAGCTGAAGGAGAAAGGAAATATCTGTGCGTGTGCTAACCCATATATTTACACATATCCATAAATATTTCTATCATAGTCATTAGCATCTGTATTAAGCTAAACATGAATTCACAAGATGCCTCCAACTCTATCCATTACCACATGGAACATTCTAGCCTCTCCCCCTTGTTCCAACAGTAAGAAATGTGACTCCCATCGTCCACCATCTGTTTATTTAATTGTTCAATTCCAGTAAACTCATTAGCAATATCAGAATTGTCCTTAACCCATGGGAGGCAACTTTATCTGCTGGACTCCTATTCCTGTGTTGAAGGGCATTGTTCTGGATGACCATGAGCATGGTATCATTCTACAAATCTGATACCCAGGAGGAAGGAGAGATAAGAAATGATAGTGGTCTCCACACAGGATGCAGTGGAGTGGCAAGTCAGGGAAGGGAAAAGTGTAATGGTTCTATTTTGAATTTTAGCTCAATTTCTATGAAAAGGTCAGTTTTTTTCTCCCTTAAACTATAAACTTTGGACCCAACACTCGTCTCCCTCCCTTCCTACTGCACTTCTCAGACATCATTACCAGAAGTAGGTGGAGAAACCTTAGTGAGCTCTCCAGAAACCATGAGTTGGGAGGACACAGCGGGGATATTTAGTGGAGATGCTGGCTGGCAAGATCAGCAGAGGGTGCTGACTGGTCTAAGATATTAATGCCACAAAAAAGAAAGAATCATGGGAGACGTGATGGGCTTTTACAGCTGGCCCTTCCTGAGGCCCCTTTGCACCTCCCACTGTGTGTTCCCCTTAATTGGTCTTTTATGAAATCAATTGTCAATGTGCTCTTTTCACCCCTGACAGTTGGCAATTCTAAAAACAAACTGATGGCCATTTTCCTAGTCTGACCTAGGAAAGCATTATGCCAAGATTTAGAAAAGAACAAGTAACCTCAACAGGGAAACACAAAAATCCTCCCAACACATTAGAAATTGAGAGTTTGATATTCTTGGGCGGGGAGGGTACAGTGGAAGGAAAGGAAGTTTTGGAGACTCAGTCCCCTGGGTTTGAAACCCAGCTCTGCCATTTAAGAGCTAAGTACCCAACCCTGGGCAAATTTTTTGTTGCTCTTTATATAAAATTGATATTAAATTATTAAATAAGACTCATTAAAATTGTTACATGATATAATTTTCTCAATATTAGAAACAATACATGATAAAACCCATAGAATTTTATAGCACAAGAAGTAAGAGCTTTCATGTAGGCAAATTGGTATATCATTTAGGAGGTGGAGGGATCCTGGGATAAAATGCTGGATATGTCAAAGCAGTCTTATAAGGGACAACCTCATGAAAGAGAGGAAGGAGAGATGTCCACTTTGTAACTGGAAGTTGGAGGAGTCTGTTAAACTAGAGGCCAAAGAGCTGTTCATAAGCACTGTACCCTAGTTGGCACTGGAATGTGAAACTTCCAGAAGTCTCTCTCTCTCTCTCTCTCTCTCTCTCTCTATATATATATATATATATATATATATATATATATGTTGTAGTTGGACACGATACCTTTATTTTATTCATTTTTATGAGGTGCTGAGGGCCTCGCATCTGCTAGGCATGCTGTCTACCACTAAGCCACAACCCAGCTCCCAGAGTTGTCTTTTAAATGAGGGAGTACCCTCCTCAGCTCTTCCCTTCTTTTCTATTTCGTAGAATGAGGACAGAATACCTGGGGAGGCGCAGCCATCTTGGACCCCAGAGGGTAGAAGACAAGGATTGAGGAGGATAAAACAAGAAGACAGAAGAATGTGTCTTCTTCTCCCAACCAGGAGTTACCATACCAGCTACATGTATATGAAATGAACACAAGCTTCTGCCTTGTTTGACTCACTCTTATTTTTGATTTTCTGTCACTCACAGATGAATTTAATCTGAGTTAATACAGACTTTACTTATATTCCTTCCTTCCTATCATTTATCCCTCCTCTAACTCCTGCATCCCTCACAAAAATTAGGTCACATAACTTTTCATGATGTAAATCTCCCTGTGAGATACTGTGAGTATTCTGAAGCATCTAATTCTAGCCCATAAAAGGGGGAACACACAGTGAACATTCACAAAAAGATTGTGCCCTTGTATGGAATAGTAACTAAATAGTAAGTAGCAAAATGTGTAGTTGTAAACACAAAATGATGGATGTGGACCCCAACAGGTTCAGGGGAGCCGTTTATTCATTCGTGGACTCAGGCACTATAGAGACTCATTTTATGGATGCAAAAATGGCCATCAGTTACAGAGGGGATTTTAGTTTTATAGGGTACAGTTAGGATAGTTTAATCATTGGAACTTGTGGACATGCGGTTCGGATACTTAGGGGCTAGTTGTGTAGGTTAAAACCTTAGCTCAGGAAGGCAGCTGTAAAAAGGTTAAAACTCATTATTACTTGGAGAGATGGGAGCCCAGATTTTGAGAGATGAGTACTTAAATTTTGCCCATTGTTGTTTCTTTTTTTTTTCTCTAGGACTTAGGTCTCCAGAGTTTCTATATTTACAGTGTCTCCACTAAGGACCAATTTGCAATGGGGGAAGGTCAAAGTCCTTGAGCCCAGCATTCCTATCCACCTCCCTTTAGGGTCCATTGTTCTTGAGAAAGGATTAATCAGGAGGTTGATGCTTGACTAGTTTCCCCTCCCTTCTCCGTAGCTGCACCTCTCTCCACTTTTCTTGGGGGTGGGGGGCTGTTTTGTAGGAATATTATTTTCCATAAGTTTTCAGTATTAACTCATCATCTTTATAACAGAGTTTTAAAAGAGCCAAATAACAATATAAATTTATTTATACTGTTATTTATATCAAAATCACACACTTGTTGACTTGGGGAGAAATGGAAAGAAGAAGAACCTGAACAAATGTAAAGCAACACAAGTTGCTTTGGGGGCTGGGGTTGTGGCTCAGTGGTAGAGCACTTGCCTGGCATGCACGAGGCACTAGGTTCCATCCCCAGCACCACATAAAAAACTAATTAGCACCAGTGCAGTGGTGCATGCCTGTAATCCCAGTGGCTCTCCAGAGCCTGAGGCAGGAGGATCCAGAGTTCCAAGCCTCACAACAGCAAGGTGCTGAGCAACTCAGTGAGACCCTGTCTCTAAAGAAAATACAAAATAGGGCTGGGGATGAGGCTCAGTGGTTGAGTGCCCCTGAGTTCAATCCCCAGTACCAAATAAATAAATAAATAAATAAGCAAGTAGCTTTGATTTGGGGGCCATAAATTTTGAGTCTATAATAATGAAAACATTAGGAAAATAGTCATTCATCAGTGTTATGTTGTTTTCACTTTATTTCTATGAACAGTTACTAATCTCTCTTCTCCCCTAAATGTTCGTCTTTACACTGGATTTAGGAATCAAGATTACTGTCTGTAGAACAAGTAGATAAGGAAGATGGCAGTTAATAGTTGCTAGGTGTCCATTGTGAAACTGTTACCTAGCAACAGTTCCAGACCCCATTCAGAGGTGTGCCTGAGCCACATACTTGCGCTGCTGAGCGTGGTTCTGTATGGTTTTCAAATAAGAACTGCCTTTGGGGCACACTGCACTTTTGTCTGACACTCCACCAACCATCTGTTTTATTTGTCTTATCTCACCCTCTGACAAAGCGAATGGGCTTGCTGTGTTTACAGAAAACCACTCAGGTTGTAGGGGGAAAAAAATCTGACAGTATATGGAACTAAAATAAAACATCTTTCAAAGTTCCAAGATGCCAGATAATGGCAACTATGTAACTCACAAATAGATTTAAACCAAAAAGAAAAAAAGTCCACTTTTAAGTAAGAAAAGCAACAGATTATTTAAACCCACAGAAGAAGTTGAAAGAGTTTGAAGTCAGTGTTACATAAAATAAATTTCACTAAGGTTAAATATTGTTCTAAGAGCACTCTAACTAACCCAGCCTCCTAAGTTTACATCTCTTTATATTCAGTTCCAGGAAACTAAGACAAATACCTATAAAAGGAGGAATGTAGGATGTGTGACAGTGGTTGTGGCACTTGATATTTATATCCAGTCATTCAGCTGCCCCTTTATTGCTTTCCTCTTAAATCTCTCTCCTGTTTACACCTACTTTCTATCTGTACTTCAAAAACCATAACAGATAGTTCATTTATAGCAGTTTCCCTTTTTAAAGGCTTTTCAGCTCTAATATCTCAAAAGGAAAGCTTCCCAATCAGGCTTAAAAACACATGGTAATGCTAAATGTGTCATAAATGAGATTTCTACTAGAATTCAAGTTTAAGGGACTCTGATACTTTCTACACCAAGGTTCATAGCAGAATCATGCACAATATCCTAAAGTGAAAACCCCCTGAGAGTTAGTGGTTAGATGACTGGGTTAAAAAAAAAAAAAAGATAGTGGATAGGTGTGCATGCACGCCTGTGGGCACTATGGAATACTGTTCAACCCTGAAAAGGAATGGAATTTTGACACATGCTACAACATGGATGGATCTTGAAGACATTGTGCTAGGAGAAATAGGCCAGCCATTTACGAGAGATACTAAGAATAATCAAGGGCATAGAGACAGAAAGTCGAGTGGGTGGTTGCCAGGGGCTGGAGAGAGGGGGTGATCGGGAGTTATTGTTTAACAATATAGGGAGATACTAGGTGGTGATGGTTGCATAACAAGGGAATGCACATGATGATAATCTACCATGCACCTAAAAATAGTTCAATTGGTCAGTCTTAGTCAATCTTATGTCGTATATTTTACCACAGTAAAAGAAATCAAATGTAGTTATTTGATCCATACCAAATGTTGACAATGCTCTGCTTCTTTCTTGTCTACAATGTCCTGTCACATACCTAGGAAGAGATCATTACACAACAGGAGAGAAGAAACAGCTGTGTATATTGAACAGTATATCCCCATGCGAACAGAAGAATGAGCCAGTATCTAGAGAATTCTCGCTGGGAATTCTGATATTAGTTAAGCCACGTTTTTATTTATTATTTATCTAAATATCTATCTATCTATTTATTTATTTAGATATGGGGAGTGGGGTGGGGGATTGAACTCAGGGGCACTTAATTATTAAGCCACATCCCCAGCCCTTTTTATGTTTTATTTTGAGACAGGGACTCTCTAAATTGCTCAAGGCCTTGCTAAGTTGCTGAGGCTAACTTTGAACTTGAGATCCTCCTACCTCAGCCTCCTGAGCCACTGAGATTACAGGCCTGAGCCACTATGCCTAGAAAGCCACATTTTTTAAAAAAGTAAAGCAATGACTCTTTTGAGGGGCAAGGGGCTGTCAATATGTATTCTAAGAAATTTCTATTACATGGTTTATTTCAGTCTTTTTCTTTCTATGGCCAGACATTTCATAAGTTTGCTTATGAATTAAACAAAATATATTTAATACTGAGCTAGACTTGAAATTATATTTTATTATTGCTTCCCCTAAACAGAACTTTCATAAGCCATAATATGGCTTTTATAATCGACCCTGTTCAGCAGAGTGATTACAATACTAAATTTGTTTGCTTTTTTCCATGTGTGGTAAGCCATTATATAGAGACACTGCTATTTTTATTATGGTGCCATGGGTTAATAATGATTGACTCCAAATAAAGATGAAATTAGACCTTTAGGCTATTCTGAGTCACAAACTTATAATATGTAATTTTTAGAAAAGTTTCAATTCGTTTAAAATATGATTTTAATCTTTTAATGTACATTTTCTTTAATGTTCTTCTCATTGCAAAAGCTAAGTATCTATTACAGAAAATCAGAAACTGCTTGGAGACCTAATAAATCCTAGGAGCACACTAGTGCAAAGGCCATGCAGAATTACTACCTGAGAAGCATGGTAGGGTAGCACGCCTGGCTCTAACGGTGTCAATGCCGATCACGTCTATTTGATGCACCCACTTCCTATAGTTCCTGACCCCCCACATACACCTTTTCAGTGGTGCTCCATCCTCTTTGAGACTGATTCCTGTATAGAGAACACTAGGTTTCCTGCCTTCTGATTGGACATAACCCATGGAAGGACCAGCCCTACATCACCAGCATCCTGAAAGAGTATCTACTTCCCAAAGGAATTTAGTATTTCCTTAGGGGCTCCCCCCCCCCCCGCCCCAAGAGCACACCTTGAAGCAACAACTAGAATGCAAGTAATTTATTTGGGAGGCGATCCCAAGAAATAGTGATGGGGAAATGAGGAAATGAAAGAGAGATAGCAAGAAACCAAAGGGTGTATTATCTACATTGAATCTCTTTGGGAATTTTGGGAATGGCAGTGATAGGCACCTGTGATGCGGTCCACTCTACTCCAAGGTGGAGGCATTGAGGGATTTAGCACCAATTTCCATCTGTCCTTGACTGAGAACTTGACAGAAAACCCAGAGTAGTGTAGGTGAAAAATGTAAGGAATGAGTAACTACAGACTGGGTCAGGAGAACAAGAGAAGAACAGGGACAACCACACAAGGAAGCTGTAAGTACTAAGAGCGCCAGTGAAAGCCAATTTCCGTGGAGTGGTATCGACAGTTCAGCGCAGGGGAAACCTGAGTGCTTCAGAGAAAGAAGTGGAGATGAGATGGGCGTGGTGGCACATGCCTGTAATCCCAGTGGCTCGGGAGGCTGAAGCAGGAGGATCATGAGTTCAAAGCCAGCCTCAACAACTTAGCAGGACACTTAGCAACTCAGCAAGACCTTGTCTCTAAATAAAATATTAAAACGGGCTGCGGATGTGGCTCAGTCATTAAGCACCCCTGGATTCAATCCTCAGTACCAAAAAAAAAAAAAAAAAGTGGAGATGATGTATGCCGATGAGTCTTTGAAAAACTTGAGTCTGAAAGGGAGGAGAGAAAGAAGGCTGTAAACAAAAGGCTGTGGGTTTAGAGCAATGTTTTTCAAACTGGGATCCTTGAAAGTATTCTCTTCTTAATCATAGAAGACCTGAGAATCTTAAAAGGCGCGCGCGCGCGCGCGCGCGCGCACACACACACACACACACACTATATCCCCTGGATACTCACTTATAACTAAATATTGTTTTCAGATGTCAGTTCTTCTGTTTATATTTGTGTTTATAATGAAGTTGCAGCCAGGCAGTAATCCTTGAAAGATCACTTTTAGACAGAAACTGTTCCTGCTGCATCAGAGAAGGAATGGTAGCCATGAGTGAGAACATCAGGGTTGACGAGGAGAAATGCAACCTTGCCACATGCTCTAGACCATAAAGCACTGGGGAGCTTGATGACCACATTCCCAAAGCTTGATTACCACATTCTCATTCATCCTTGAGAAGACATCAAGGTTCAAAGAGAACAAAGAGAAATAAAGAAAAATATTAGGGGTAATAGATTCTTCGTATTAAAACAAGAGCCTAAAGTAAAAGCTTTATCTCGTTTGCCTAACAGATGAGGGCATTGTCTTGAAATTATCTCTGGAAACTTTCAACCATGGATTTATGGGTTTGATTTTCAGAGAGGAAATCTCTTTAGTGGGTCCACGAGGTGTCCAGCAAGACAGTGTGGATGGGCTCTGTAGTGACCATGGCAGTGTTGAAAGTGGGAGCTTGCTAGCCTGGCCAGATGTAAAAGCCACTTTTTTGGAAAAGCCAGAATCTCCCTTTCTTTATGGGAATGCAGGTCCTAAGCAGGATTCCTGTGTTATCTGCAGAAAGCAAAGTGAACTATGTGATAGGTAATCTCAAGGATTCTTAAGATATTTACTAAGAAAGCTGAAGGACACAGCATCAGTGATTAGGATAAATAATCTCAGAAATAATCAGTTAAAAGCAGTCTTATGAAAAACATGGGCACAGAGATAAACACTTCGTTTTAATGGTGCAACAATTTGCAGCTTGTTACAGCATCTTGATCTATTTGCCCATATTTTAAATCATCATGGTTAATGTGTTGATTATTTCACGAGTGACCCCAGACAAAACCAAATAGAGATAATTGCTTTTATTTCACGGGGCTGCTGTGAAAACAAGTGAGATAATATAAAAATGATTTAGAAACTCTAAAGTCTATAATTATGAGGCATAATGTGATTGCTTTTTATGTGATTTCCTACATATCATTTTTAATGTTTGCATATTATTTTAACTGAATTTCTAGCATATTTTATTTAATCATTGTCTAATAGTTACTCATTCTTGCTTTTTTGCTTTCATAAATAAAGTTGTTTGCAAACATCTCTGCATTTTAGCATTTTTTTCCCCTTTTGAAATATTTCCTTAGGATGGATTCCTAGTAGAATAAATGAGTCCCAATAGTAGTTGAGACATTCTTCTTTAAATGATGTACATTTTCTTAGTACAAAGAAACCAACAACAACAAAAGAATCTACTTAATTCAGATGAATTAAGAAACTACTATTAATTCTGGAGTTGCTAGAAAGTTGGCATATAGAAAGCCATATTAACATAATTTTCAAAAGGCAAGAAATTTTCTCTAATCATGGAACATGTCTTCCAGTGATTTCTTTTTTAGAAAGTGGCAAGATACAGCACGAAATGCAAAGACCCTGACTAGTAACATTCATGTCCAGGTTTGGGGTCCTCTCTTTACAGGAAAATATGGTGGTTTTTTTTTGTTTGTTTTTTCCCATCTAAGTCTTCATACTCTTTTGTTTCAGTTGGTTTAGAGTCAGAGCAAAGCAGTCTTAATAAAGAAGGGCTTTCTATGTGGCTTTTAGGTTAAAGTCAGTGAGAGGAAAGGGAGATGCAGCAGGTATACATTATACAGAACTGTACTCCTCATAATCTGGTTCCAGTTTTCTGGAAAGATTATGTTAATATTTATAAAGTATATGCAGATTTCTAGACTCCCGGACTGTAAACGCTCTTAACATTTATTTTCTGACACAGTTTTTGGAGGCTTAACAGCTCAAATTGGCAAGATTTTCTGCCTACCATATTATGGACGGAAATTTTGCTTTCCTCTGGACATTACTTAGGAATGGCTACAAAAATCAAATATCTGATCAAACAAATGTGGTCCAATAGACACTTCCCCCAAGAGACGTTTCAGAGGAATTTTCCTGATATCACCCATCCATCGAGGGACCAGCATGATTGATGGCCGAATGACCAGCTTGACTTCCCTCTCTGTGCCCCTCCATATACTTCTCTTGCAAATGGTTTGATGGAAAGTTAAGGGAAGGCATAATGGGAAAGCCCTGGCTTCCAGTTAGAGCTGATTTATGGTTTCAGTTTTGCCACCAACTAGCTGTATGACCAGGTCTAAATTACTTAGCCCATCTGGGCCTCAGTTTCTTCCACCATAAAGTTGAGTCTAAGGTGTCTTCCAGCTGACGTTAGGTTTTTATATGGAAGGAAGGCCCTTTTGTGTAAGGTAAGTCACCTTCTATGGTCAAACAACCAGTTAATTGTTCCCAGGTGTTGCTTAATGTGTGCATATTTGAGGTGTGTGGTGGGGGCGGGGTGGGTAGGGTAGGAGGAGATTCCTACTCTTTACACATCAAAAGATAAAACAGTTTAAAAAAAAAAAAAAGAAAAGAAAAAAACCCACCATGCTGTCTTGTGTTTGGACAAACAGGAATCAGGCCACCCTGACCTCGAGGTCCTATGGAGACTGCCAGGAAGCCCAGAAACTCCGGCCAGCACTGGTTGCTGAGACAGCGTCCTTGGCAGAGCTGAAAGGAAGCTAAGCAGGCAGTGCAGAGAGCTAATGCCCAAAACGGGTGAGCACAGCACTCAGCAGAGGCGTGGCACCAAGCAACTGCTCTCGACCCTGTGTCATTATCAGTCCTGGCAGAAACGGCCGGTGGAGTTATCTAGGGAGTGGGGAAAAAACAAAAAATTAAAAATTTCAAAAAACCCCAACACTTCAATTCCAACTTCATTTCAGATGCATTGATATTTTTAAAAATAAAATAAAATAAACAGTAGGGCTGGGTGTATCTCAGTGGTAAGTGCTTGTCTGGCACGTCCGAGGCACTAGATTCCTTCCCTAGTCCTGCAACAAACAAATAAATAAATACACTGCAACATATCTGCGTGTAGTTAAGGCACTAGTATTCATCAGATCCAGATTCTGGCAGCTGTTTGTTTACATATCCCTTTGATACCTCTCTGGCATGGCTGTTGAATCTGAGACCTCAGCCTGAAGGTGATCCCCAAAGGGCATCGTGAGAGCTGAGAGCAGATCCCAGTGGCTCCTGTCTTCCTGCCTGTTATGGTTGGGATATGAGGTGATCCTTCCCCCCAAAGCTGCTGTGTTGATTCAGAGTGTTCATGATGTTCAGAGTGACATGATTAGATTACAAAACTGTAACCTGATCGTCCTAATCATCCTAAATCAAAAGGACTAACTGGGTGGTAACTGCAGGCAGGTGGGGTGTGGCTGGAGGAGGTGGGTCACTGGGGGTGTGTCCTGGAGGTCTTCCCTGCCCCTCTCCCCACTCTGTGCTCCTGGTCAGCCATGAACACAGCATGGTCCTCCACCACACCCTTCTACCATAATGTGCTGCCTCACCTTGGGCCCAGAGCAATGGAGTCATCCTTCCAAGGACTAAATCTGGAAAACCATGAGCCAAAGTAAACTTTTCCACCTCTGAGTCATTATTGTCAGGTATTTTGGTTACAGCAATGCAAACCTGGCTAACTCTCTGCTGCCCTGCAGCTGCCCTTCCCTTTGGACCCCACTGCCCCATGCCCTAGGCCCTGCCTGTCTAACAGCTTCTGGGTTCCACAGGCTGCTCCCCTCTGTGAATCCCTCTCTATGATCACACTTTCATTTCTCCCTAAAACCTCTCTGGGGGGTTCGCCCTGACCCTGCCTGCTTCTTTCACCTTCTTCATGCCACTCTTAGCTCCAAAGAAAGCCACTTGCTGTGGGCTTTCAAGTGCCCTCCCCCAGCCCTCCACCTTGAAGGTTCTTGTCCCTGCTCCTCAGCCTAATAAACTCTTATACCTGCTTTCCTTCCAGATATTTTATTACTTCCTCCTCTGAGCCACTTTAGCACCCTAGACAATTAGATATCCACAGGAGACTGAATTTTCTTGGAGCCAAGAATTTTATTCTGATTTTTACATTTCAAGTTTGAACACAGAATCTGGTAACTAGTCACTCAGCACATGACAAGTAAATATATAGACCTGAATTCTCAAAATAAAGTAAATATATAGACCTGAATTCTCAAAATAATCTCATCTTCAATTCCTGTTTAGAACAAGGTAAATAATGATAAAAAAAATTGTAAACAGACATGTGGAGATGTATATTAACACATGCTCATAATTTGTTTTATGGAGATTCATCTTGGAGCAAGGAAAAATGAGACCAGATGTTCTAGTGTCCCTTTCCATTTCAAAGGTCTTATGTGAAAGGAAAGCCCCTCAACACCCTACCCCTACTCACCCTCATGAATTCCTCCTATACTTGCTAGCAACCATGGACTCATTTAGGTTAACAAGTGACTCTTTAAAATTCCATCACTTGTTTGGGAGGCTAAGCCTTATTCAACACTTAGTACAAATCATTCTAAGTGGAAATCTTTCTACAGAGCTACTTTGCCAGGGACAGTGAGCATTGGAGAAGCGTGTTTTGAATGGAGGGCTCTTTCCTGGCGTCTAAGACACAGCGTTAATGCTAATCCATGCTCCTGGGCTGCAATCCACTGTTGGCCCAGGTTCCTGGCCCCGTGGGAACATAGTCCCCATAATGGGAAGAGCCTGGGCAACTTTGCCAGACTAAGCTGGTGTCAAATCCTGGAAGTCACTAGAGGCTTTCTGACTTTGGGGAAGTTACCTAACTTAGCAGAGTCTCTGTTCTCTCGCCAATGAAATGGTAATAAAATAACAGAAACCCTGAGATGAGAAGCTTAGGGTCTAGTAGATCTTTGGGTGACTCTGGGACCCTGAGAACTGCTAGAAGTCTGGTTATTGTTCTGACCTGGGAGTGGGGCGGGAAGGGTGATGTGTTCACAGCAGAGGCAGCCTGGGAAGTACCAGTCAGGTGTGGCACACTGTGGAGTCCTAATCTGCTGGGGCACATGGTATCCCGTGCGGTCCATGACAATCTTCAACCCACAGCCAGCCAAAGGGGGCACTGGCTGATTAGATTTTGGGGTCCACTCCCTCTTCCCATTGAGGATCATTGCCATTTCTAGCAAGCTGAGCTGGGGAAGTACATAGTTATAAAAGCATGAAATATAAGTTGTTCTAATTTAGTCCCTGGTACTTCTCCTTTCCTTCTACTCCTTCCTCCCTCTGTTCCCTTCCCTCTACTCTATTAATCTTTATGCTATTGATTATTTTTTAAAGATCTTCCAGGGAGTCTAATAACTTGGTTAGGTGTTATTTTTGAATTTTTATTTATTTTTAATTTTTGGTCCATTGAGGCATTTTATTCGCATATATGTTTTACAATCCTAGAAAAAGAATCCCTGGACTTTCCATCATCTTCTTCTTGGTTCCTGATGCCAGCTAAGGTTGTCAGGATAATGAAACAGAGCTGACAGGAAGGGAACATTTTAGTCTGCCATTTTACCAGATATTAGCTACACAGAAAATCTGGGGCCTATCACTCCACACTTGTTTAACCACCTGTGAGGGTGTTTTGTTTTGCTTTGTTTCATTTTTTGTGATGGTGTTGGGAATCAAACCTAGGGCCTCATACATGCTATGCAAGTACCTTACCACTGAGCTACATCCTCACCTCTCCTGTGAGGTTTATAGCAATTCTCCCAGCTCTGTTTTCCTTTGTAATCTTGCTTCGTCACCCCTGTTAGAGACCAGATGATGACTTCAGAGCAGGGCCTGGTAAAGATGTGGCATTTGCCCCCCTTTTCTGCATTACTGATGCTCTTGAGGGCATCAGTCAGGACGTTCACATGTACCATTACGATGGCATTATACGGTGGTGGACCGTCAGCTTTTAGAACCACTGATGTAGATGAAGGGGGTTGGGTGGGATGAAGAGGATTCTGTCAGGGTGTGTGGGCACAGAGGGAAGTAGTGGTGCAAGAGAAAGCCTCAGAGCTTCTCCTTTTTTCTTTTTCTTTTTTGTTTATTTTTTTTCATTGTCAATGGAACTTTATTTATTTATTTTTATGCAGTGCTGGGAATTGAACCCAGTGCCTCACACATGCTAGGCAAGCGCTCTACCACTGAGTCAAAACCCCAATCCAAGAGCTGCTCCTTTGATTATTCATTCAGCTATGTTGGCATGAGTGATAGCTTTGGGAAGTTTAAACAAACAAAGCTGCTTTTGAGGAAGAAGAAATTGCTATCATATTAGATATTCTAATACTTTAGATGCAAATAATCCATCTAATACTTTAGAGGTAAACCCCTCCCTCATTGTCTGTCATTATTTATTATTATAGCACTCATGTTTCTTCTCTTAACGGCATTCACCACCTTAGCAATTATTATGCCCATTGCCTCCTCCCACTAAAATAACACTTGGCTGTGCCTGTGTAAGAACCAGGTTGGTTGGTCGTGCTTGCCTCTTGTTCAGTTAGAGGCCCTTGATGCATACTTGAATGAATGAAACAAATATAGTACTCAATGAACTGATCAACTCTGCTATGCCATCAAAGCACTTTCAACCTCATAGCCCCAAAGGTGTTCATCAGTTTCCCGTCACTGTAATAAAATATGTGAGATACAGAACTTATAAAAGATAAAAGGTTTGTTTGAGCTCATAGTTTTGGAGGTCCCAGTTTATGATTGATTTGCATAGTTGCCTTGGGCCTGTGGCAAGGTGGCACATCATGGTGGGTGTACATGGTGGAGCAAAACTACCCATCTCATGGCCAGAGAGGAAAAAGAAGAGAAAGGGTTTCCACAATCCCCTTCAAGTGTACTGCTCCAAAGCTCTAGGACCTCCTTCAAGGCCTTGTCCCTCAAAGGTTTCCCTACCTGCTCACAGTGCTACCCTGTGGAGCAAGTCTTTAATACATGGGACTTTCAGGGACATTCAACATACAAACTATAGCACCAACTGAGCAAGAAATATAAAGGGGAGAGCAGTCTTCTCACAGTGGGAAGCTGCTGAACTGTTAGGATTGAGAGAATTTTGGCAGTGGAACAGGGGTGTGTGGGGTTTGCATGAGCCAGTCATGGTTAGTAGTGGCCACACTTACCCAGGTGGTAGACACTTTTGCAGGGCTGCAGAGCAGACCCATTCATCAGGCAAATTCAGAATTCTTACATGAATAAGAGATGGGCACTTGGAGCTAATGAAATCTGAATATGAATACAACCTCATCCAGAACCTCCCATCTGGTGAGGCTTGGATTAAAACACATTTATGCTGCTCTCCAGGTAGAATTCTGTGTAGAAAGAGCATAGAGTTTGGAAAAGAATTGCATTCAAATTCTGCTCCATTATCTGGTTGATCAACCAAGGGAAATTACTTATCAGAGCTTTGGCTTCATCATCTGAAAACAGAAGAGTGATATTTATCTCATGTATTATGCAAAAGTGCCTCATAAAATGCTTGCACGTAGCAGCATTTAATATACGTTAACTCTTCAATCTACAATCTCTTCAATCTACAATCTGCACTCCTTTATGCATTCTCTTTCAAATCTTTTCTTTAGTTACAGTTTAGCTCTTAACCTTCTCATCATTAGAAGAAACACATGCAATTACTTTCAGCACGTATTGTTTGTAACATTTGATTGGGGGAAAAATTATATATTGCTTTATGGATTTTCCTCTAACATTATATTGAGAGGCTTTTGTACTATGGATATATCAAAAGTTGAAGAGTTATTTAGCTTATTTTCCAATACTAATGGGAATGTCTTTTGTGATAGGAGCCTCACCTGCTGCTTTCTGTTCTCTAGCACTGAATTTTGCAGAGAGATACACATGGGGCTGGCATGAACTTTTCAGATTTCAATAGTTAGGAAGAAGTAGTTGCTCCCTGAATATTTCTATGGTCCTCCAAGCAAACACTCTTGAATGCAGCCCAATCATGAGTTGCAGTTATGATGAATTTATTTCAATTTTGATGATATACTATACTGATCAAAACCGGTTTTACCTTGTTTTAAATCAGATTTTTATTTGATCACCTCTTAACAGAATTAAAGTTTTATGAAAAGAGACAAAGAATTTGTAAATAAAGATATTATTTATGTTAAGATACTGACGGAGAGCGGGGATGTTTCTGGGCACGGTGAACAAACCTGTAATCCCACCAACTGGGGAGACTGAGGCAGGAGGATTGCAAGTTCAAAACCAGCCTCAACAAAAGCGAGGCACTAAGCAACTCAGTGAGACCTTGTCTCTAAATAAAAAAATACAAAATAGGGCTGGGGATGTGGCTCAGTGGTCGAGTACCCCTGAGTTCAGTCTCCAGTCCCAAATGAACAACCAATCAACTAACCAACAAACAAAACAACCCAAGAATAATTTATTAAAAGAAAAGAAAAAGAAAAAAAGAAAGATAGTTGCAGGGAATATAAATTTTAATCTTCCCTTTTTCTTTAGTAAGAGATCTTCAATTCTTGTCTGGGGAACTGCAGTCCAGGTTAAAGATGACATTTCCTTGTACTATTTGCAGTTGATTTGGTCTGATAACTAGGTACTAGTTATAGAGATGTAAGTGAAGGTACTGTACAATACTTCTGGAAGTCTGCTCTTAATGGAAGTATTATGTGTTTATTCTTTCTTTTTTGTTGCAACCTGGAACATACATGAGGTGGCTGGAGAATTGTTCACCTACTTGGATCATGAATTCAAGGGCTACAACCTAGAAACTGCAGAACTGACAGCCTGAGAGAGACTGACTTCTTAATGAATTTCAGGTACCTTACAAAACCAACCCCAAACTAACTTCTTGCAAAATCCTTTTACAGGACAAATGTCCAGCTATTATATACAAAGCCAATTTTAGATAACCATAAATAGCCCTAAGCTTCTCTGGGGGCCAAAGATTACTCTTCAAGAAGAATATGTGCAAAAATTCAGCATAATCTGATTAAAGGAAAAGCTTTATGGATATTACTAGGCATTCTTTGTCTTTAAACTTTAAGTAGATTTTAGATGCATTTGTTGGGCTAGACAATTATTTTATCATTACTAAGAAATAAAGTCTCTCCCCCTGAAACAGGTGTATGTCATTTTTTTTAAGTTTTGTTTTTTCATTGGAAAATAAACAGAATCAGGGAGAGGGAGGGGCAGAGGCAGCTTGGAGATAAGGGAAGGTGAGGGAAATGAAGGGTCAAGACACTTGCTAGTAGGGAAACTAAGACTAAAGGAAGTTGGAGAAAAATGATGGTGGACACTGTCCTATAGGTTGGCTGGGGTGTGGGGTAGTGATAGTATCTACCATTTGAATAATGTTTTATATTGACAAAGCCCAGGAATAGTCTCCCTTGGAGGTAAGGTAGGAAACACAGGGAAGGTTGCAGGGATTCTGGACCAGGGAAGGGAGGACCTCAAAAGAACAGAAGGAGGACATGTTTTTTGGTTGATAGAATAGTATCAAGTCTCTACTTTCCAACTTCCTGTGGTAGCCAAGGCTGGCTGTAATGTTTGTTATGTAAATAAATATCAGGGAGTGACTCAGGTGTTATACCTAACACTTAAAGTGTTTTGAAGACTCTATGCAAAATACAAAATGAAGTTCAGGTCTTGGAAGAGACCTATACAAATGAGAGTTCCTGCGCCTTAAACTCATGTCCACCGTACAGCCACTTTTGATCATTAATTACACTTTAAAAATAATCAAAAGAGGGATCGTAATATACACACTATCCTAGAAAAAAAAATTCTCTTGACTATATATATCTTGGATACCTTTCCCTATCAACAGGATTCTAGCTCATCTTAAAATAATTCTACACTTGTTCCAATATTTATTATGTATTATTGAATGATATTTGGATGATTTCCACCCATCCAATCCTCTCACCCAGGGGGATGCCTTGCACAATAACAGAACCCGGAATACAATGAGCCCTGCAGACGGGTTTGTTGAATGGGTGCATTGTTATGAGCTATGTGGTTTCCAGGTTCGACAGGGTTAAAAAAAAAGGGCTTTCTGAAACTCTGCATCTCCCCTGGCCTGGGGAGGGGAGAGGAAAGAACAAAGCTCTCTATTCTATTCCCATTCCTGGATGCCTGTCCCTCTCCTGTTTATCCTTCTTCCCTCCCACTTCCTCTGGGCTGTCAGCACCCAGCCTGGCTATTCCTGAAGGATGGGAAATATTGCCAAACAGGTTTGGTCAGAAAGAAAAGATGGTGTTTGGGGAATATGCTGTAGATTTCAAAACACTTTTAACTTTACAAGGACGTTTCCCGAACATTCTTTCTCAGGATAAATGACAACCAAGTTCCAAACATTAAACTTGAGTGACAGGGGCTATGTAGGGGTCTGGAGTATGCTTGGCGATTTGCAATATAAAAATAAAAACAATATTAAAAATGAATAAAAATTTCACAAGAAATGTAGGACTCACTTTATATTCTTTTATTACAGAGTAGACGATGGATACATCTCCCTTAGCTGGATCAGAAGGCAAAATCATGGGTTCATTTGTGATTAGAGATATTCTCTAATAATTCAGGAGACTGAAAATACTAGTGGAAAAAAACAGTAGATTTAAAACCTACCATTCCAGAATAATAGAGTTTGGGTTTTTGTTGCTATATTTCTTCTTTGTTGGTGATGGATTTGAACCCAGGACCCTCGAACATGCTAAGCACAGGCTATATATACCACTGATGTATTTTCTCAACCCATTTTGAGGATTTTAATGAGAAAATCTGTATATTCACTTTCTGGAATAAATCTCCATCCCATCATGGAATATGAAGCAGAATATGAAGACTCTCTACCGACTTCTTTCATTTCCGGCCTCTGTAGATTCAAAGCGTCTAGACTGGTGCTGCCTTTCACTATGGATTTATTCATGGTCACAGGTACAGGAGGGTCTGAGGGCTCCAAGGAAAAGCACTTAGAATAAAGGCAGGGTGACTCTTGTTTCCTTGATCTCAGTTTGAGGAGAGCAGGGCTCTGACTTCATTCAAGGTACCCAACTGGCTGTTAATGGGGTTCAGGATGCACTACCCGAAAACATTTTAAGCTGAAGGAATTTGAGAAAAGGAAGAAGTAAGAAGACCACTCTCATCTTCCCCTGACCCTTTCCCCTGAATTGGGTCATAAGACTGTCACCTGAGAAAAGACTCTCCTACTTATGGAGAAAAGGAATTTATGTATCTCTGAAGATACAGGGACTCTGAGAAGAATTTGAAAAAACAGGCCTTGCAAAATTCCCCCCAGTTTATTGCCATTTGATTATATCTCTTTTCCTAATCATACTTCTTCATTAAACCCTGCATCAAAAATACGCAGGCTTACCCATTTCTTCAGGTCTTTGTTTCCTTAGGAAGGCTTCCATGTCACAAAATGTAAATTTGTTTGCTTTTCTCTTGTTAATCTGTACCTTGTAATAAGGGCCTCTGATGTCAGTCTAAGGCAGGAGGGAAGGCTATTTCTCTTCCTACACAGCCAAGTGAGTTTCACTAACCGGGTTATGTGTATCCCATAGTGTTCTCCAGATTCTTGAGCTGCCTTGGCAATTCTTTTTGTTATTACAGTTTTTCTGGAACTAGAACCTTCTGTGCACGTTATCTGTTGCCCATCCATCATCTATTCATATTTTCTAACATATTTACCTCTTTCCTATGCAGCCCAGGTATTTCAGGGAACACTGACCCCTGCCCAGCTGAGGAAGGGGCTCTGGGGAGCTTTAGTCCCTTGGTTAGTTTATCAGTGCAGGGATGTGCATGTGATCCAGGCGGATCCCTTAGGGTGGCTCTCAGTCTCTTACTTAGAATGCAGGGATCGGGTGCTCTGCTTCTCATTGGATACAAGCTAGAAGACATTTAGGTCCCCTCACAACTGTCAGAAACTTGCTAAATATTCACCAGCATTTCTCTTTGCTTTCCTGGGCACCAGACTACATATCCCAGGCTTCCTTAGAATTAACTTAACGGCCATTAACTTAATGTGCCTGAGATCTAGCCAGTGGAACATGGGCCAAGGATCCAAGCAGACAGACCACTATGGAAGCAGCCTGAGTGACCACATGGAGGATGACTTCCCAGGACCATTGCTTGAGCAGGAACATGGGACTAAATAGTTGCATGAAGAAATAAATCTTTACTGTGTTGAGTCACCAGAATTTTGAGGTTGTTGGTCACAGTGTTAACCTTCCCTGAGTAGTTAGCTTTGTTAACTCTTAGCTTTCCTTTTGATGATCCTATAGATCTTTTTTATTGTTTGAACACATTTGTGCTGGGTTTTTCTGTTGCTACCTAGAACGTGATAACTGGTGGAGGTTCTCCTTGGTACCCCATCTAGTCATTGCACTGATTCTTTTTAGTTGTGCTATTGATACTTATTGGATTCAGTTTTTTTTCTGACATTCAGTGTCACCCTACTTAAAGAGAGTAGAGTTCGTTTGGCTAATGACTTAACTAGCAAGTGGGGTTATGTGCTTTTTCTATTTTCTTCATTCACTAAAATAATACTGCAAATTTCTTTTGGTTTAAGGATTGAATATAATCACCTTTGGGTCTATGCTGCTCCTAGTTAATTACTTAATGCTTCCTAATTACTTAATAAAAACCCCAGCAGCCAAATAGTTTAAGTAATTGCACAAGTCAGAAAAGATGAAAATTTGGACAGGAGTACTTCATCCTTACTTTCATGGAGGTCCTAAAGGACCAGATTGAAACATTCACATTTCTTGTTCCTATAACTTTTAAAAAAATATTAATTAATTTATTTTAATTAGTATATATGACAGCAGAATGCATTTTGATGCATTGTACACGATTGCAGCACAACTTTACATTTCTCTGGTTGTACGTAATATAGCCTCACACCATATATGCAGTCATACATGTACCTAGGGTGATGATGTCCATCTCATTCCACCATCTTTCTTGCCCCCATACATCCTCTCTATGCTCTCTCCCTTTTGCCCAATTAAACTTCCTCCATTTTTCCCATGCCTCCTCCCTCCCTGCAGCATCCCCTTGACCTATTGTTCCTATAACTTTAACAGGGCTTGAGGAGCCCAGGAGGCAGATGACAAAGGTCAAGGCAACAATAAAGTGATCTGACTTTGTCCTCTGCAGAGGAATTTAGAGGAAGCAGCCTTCTGCTTAAAAGGTCACGCCCTTGTCTTTTTACATTCACAAGCAAGCAAATGTTGAGGAAGTACCAAAATTGCTGGTGAGCAAACACTGTGGGTGTGTGTGTGTTTGAAGCTAGGGCCTTGCCTGTGCTACTGAGCCTCCAGCCAAGTTCTTTTTCTTTTCACACCTTCCTTTCCCCCAGCATCCCAGAGGTCCTGCCTGGGGGTCCAGACAACTTCTTGAGCTGTGTACTCCTAATGCGAAACCAATACCACAGTCAGCTGTTTTAACCGACTTATCCTGATTCCTTTCTTTTCTGCTTTCATAGCATTGAACACTGGAAGGACAAAGTTGATGAAGATACAGTCCCCTTTCTCAAAGAACTTGCAGCCTCATGAAAGAGACGAACACATGTGCATTTAGTTCTGACAGAGTGATATACAGCAAGGCATGGGGCACAGGAGAGGGCCACTGAGTCCAGTGAGAAGCTCAGAAATATTTTCAGAGGGAAAATGATGCCTAAGCCGGACACGAAAAGCTGAACAGTGTCTGAACATAAAGCATGTGACAGGAGGTGCCGGCATCTGATGGCATATATAGGTGGAAGGTAGGCAAGGTCAGGGCTAAGAGATTGGCTTTGAATTATTTATCCCTATTAGGATTTAAGTTCCTTGAGTGTAGGAACCTGATCTGTCTTGTTTACAAACATATCTCAATACCTAAAATGGTTGCTGGCACTTAAATGTGAAAATAAGGACTTATGGGACTGAGTGAAAGCTTGGAAGTGATGCCATCAGATGCACATCTTTATTTTTAAGGTTGAATAAGAATTTATTCATAAAGGATAGCATAAAATAATTAGCATCCAACACTCACAATTGCCATCACCAGGCTTAGTACATAAGGGTATGTACTAAGGGTATCAAAGTGCCCTTCCCAAGTGGTTAGGACAACACAAGGTCATGGTTATTTTTCCTTTCTTTCTTTCTTTCTTCCTTTCTTTTTTTCCTATTCCTAAATTATTTTTTTCTTTTTATTAGTGCATTATAATCGTACACAACACTGTGATTTTATTATAATAAATTCATATGTGCACACAATACAACAGTATAATTTAAACAATTTCATTCCCCAGGGAATTTCATTCCCCATATAATTTATATATATATATATAAATTATTTATAGGTGGACACAATATATTTATTTATTTTCATGTGGTGCTGAGGTTTGAACCTAGTGCTTTACACATGCTAGGCAAGTGCTCTACCTCTGAGCCACAACCCCAGTCTGGAGATGCACATCTTTGATACATCATGTTGGCAGATTTCAGAGGCTGGCAGGGAGACCAGTCCCCAGGTAATGCACTAGCCAGGCAGTGAACTGAACGTGATCTCAACATGGCAATGGCAGAGGGATGGGGGTGGGGGTGGAAGGGACATGTTTTGAGACATGGGTACACAGTAAAGTGAGCAGGAATTCATAGCTATATGTGGAAGATGAAGGAGAGGCCAGAATAATTCCGACTGATAAAGAATACAAGAGAAGAACCAAATAGGAGGGAGAAAAAAACAGAAGAAACCTAAGTGGCTAGGAATTTGATTTTAACAAAACCTTTCTCCCACTGTCCTTCCCATTATCGGCCTTTGACCATTGGGGACCCCCAGATGATAACATTCAAACACATTCATACAGTCATATCCATTTGAAGCATTTATATAATTTTGAACTTATATAACTCATGAAAATATAATTAAAATATATTTAAATATTCTAAGAAATGCATGCTATTCTAAAAAAATGTATGTTAGATATTCTTACTAGATCTTCCAAGACTCTTTCTTCTGCTTTGCATTTTCCATAATTTTGACTCTCTATTCAAAATTCTTGATGATAATATATATAGGTTTGTGTGTATTTTTATGTGGGTAATCTCAATCATATAAGCTTATAATTTATGAAAGTAGTTTACTTAAGAGAAGATGATGTTTTTATTACAGCTAGGGGAGATGAATTTTTTTCTGTTTATCATTAGGAAATATAGCAAGATATTATTTTATTTAAATAGATAATTTGGATTCTAAATCTGGCATGTAAATGGATTTACAGTATCTAATTTATAAATAGGACATTTCTTTTTTATCTAATTGATTTTATTTTTTTAAATACACAACATTATTATTTAATTGTAATTGAATGCATTACAATTAAATAGGACATTTCTTTCTCCTATTTTTTTTTAACATTTAGTTTTTATTTATAGGTGGACACAGTACCTTTACTTTATTTCTTTGTGGTGCTAAGGATCGAATCCAGTGCCTCACACATGCTAGGCGAATGCTCTTCCTCTGAGCCACAACCCCAGCCCTCTTTCTCCTATTTTATCTTCTCTTTCTTTTAACTATCAGTGAATTAAAATCTCAGGAATGGCAAAAGCAAGGAATATAGCATTCTTTGATTCCTAATATTTAAATTACCTTATATGTGGTCACATCCTAACTCTACCAGTCATCTGTTCATATTTTGTTTTGTTGATTGTTATATTACATAAATATGATAGAGATATTTAGAAATAAAAACAAATTATAAAATGAACAACTGAGTTCCTCCTCTACCCAGGTTAAGAAATACCAATTAGATTTTTAAATAATTTTCTGATCATAAAGGTAATGCATATTTGTTGGAGATATTTTATTAAAGTATAGAAAATAATAAGAAAGAGGAAGAAAAATCACCCATAATACAGCAGCCATTGTAGCAAATCTCGCAAATATTTTAATGCAGAAAATCATATTAAAGCAATAACTTTATAGCTTGTTTTTTCCTGTTAACATAAGGCCATAAGCATTTTTTTTATATTTTGTCCTATTTTAGGCATCCTTTTAATAGCTTTAAGATATTCCACTGCATGAGTGTATCATAGCTTTTAAACTGTACTTACTATTGGACTTTTATGTTATTTCCATTTTTTTAAATTAAAATATATTACAATGCACTTCTTTTGCACAAAGACTTTTCTGTATTGGGAAAGACTTCCCTAGAAGTAAATCTCCAGACCAAAGAATTTAATACTTTAAGGATCTCAATATCTACTTCCCAAATGATTTCTCAGAAGGCTCTAGCAATTAGAGTATTTGAGAGCACAACTTTCACAGCACTCTTATAGACATAGACCTAGTTGCTTTTGTTTTTAAAAAACACATGGATGGCCAGGCATGGTGGTGCATGCTTATAATCCCAGTGGCTCTGGAGGCTGAGGCAGGAGGATCTCTAGTTCAAAGCCAGCCTCAGTAAAAGTAAGGTGCTAAGCAACCCAGTGAGACCCTGTCTCTAAATAAAGTATAAAATAGGGCTGGGGATGCCGCTCAGTGGTTGAGTGCCCCCCCCAAAAAATGATGAAAAAGGTTGAATGCAATAGTGTTTTTCAAATCATCCTTTTATTTTGATTTCATGTCATGTTGATAATAAAAGTGGAACAAACCAAATTTTTTAAAATGTAAAGGAGAATTGTGTCAATGGAGAAGTTAACATTGAATAAATAACAGTGGTGGGATTTGGTGGGGAAGAAGAGAGAAATGACAGAGTAAAGGGATATGAGGGCTTTGAATTCAAGTTATATGTGCGTGTGCATAGATGACTGTGCTTAAAGAATAGTTTAATAAAATACTTTGCTTTTGGACTTCAAGGTGAACGTGCGGACTGTGCATCTCAGAGGTCATTTTTGATGTGCACATGGTTTTTAGCCACTGTAACACTGGTTTCTGGCTACCAGGTTGCTATATGTCTAATTGAGCTTTCTTCAAAGGGAAACTGACCTTTTCTCTGGCTACTTTTTTCTCTCCCTTCCCTCTTTGTTTTGTTGTTCTTCGGGTTCGCTTCACTGTATCTAGGTACAGATTTTTTTTTTTTTTAATTATTCTCCTTGATAATAGCTGGCCTGGTGAATCCGGAAATAGCATCTTTTATTAATGTTAGAAAATTCTCAGCTATTATTTCTTTAAATACTGAATCTTTCTCATTCTCTTTCCTTGCTTCCTGGAATTTTTATCAAATGTATGCTAGATAGACTAGATGTTTGACAAGATTAAGGAATTATAATTGCTGAGAGCCACAGCCAAGTAATATGATGCATGGCATTTTTGGTTGAAAGGTGATGCCAGCAAGCCATTGAGATGATATGATTATGTTAAGATCTGCATTCATATGGATATTGGACTCCTGCTGTCCACCTGGGCCTGCTACGGGACTCCTGGAGAGTTCCCATTGGTTGGGGAAGTGCGGTAGGAGGGAATTCCGGAGGAGGGACTTCCTGTTGTGTGGGTCAGTCGGCAATCCTCCCGGGAGCTTACGGGGCATTGGCAGCAGTTTCAAAAATAAAGTTTGTTCCTGCTTGAGTGGCTTGTGATTTTTGTGCCCAGCCAGACTGCGGCAATAATCTTTAAGGCATGGTAATGACATTGAGGGTTATTTTGGTTTAGAAATCCTTATTGTTAAAAGACACATTTTTAAAAAGCATCTGGTCAATATTGGCATCAGATCTGCCATTTTAGGTTCAGAGCCATTTTTATCTAGGGACTCCCAAGTTTCGATTTAGGACCCATTTTATTCAGGGACTCCCAGGCTTCAGTTCTCAATGTGCCTGCTAAAATGTTAACCCTACCCCAGCCCATGACACAACCCCTAGGCATGCTTGTGAAATTCCTCTTGCAGGTTTTAAAGCTGCCCTGTGAGGGCCGACAGGCTGCTGCCCTCCTCAGAGGGACAGCCTTGTTGGTTTGCTCTGACAATAAATCTTCAGGTGGGATTCCAGTGTGTGGTGTGGTCCTTGGACTTGGTGCGGACTTTGTGAGCATCCTTTCAGGTTAGACGTCTCTGTCTTCTCCAGGTCTTTTTCCTCTTATTCATATTTCTACATTTTTGACTGTTTGCTCTAAATTCTTGGTAATATATTCTGAGCTACTCTCAGTTCACTAATCCTTTCTTCAGCTGTACCCAATCTGCTGCTGATGTTCATCCAGATCTATATTTATATTGATATGAATATCTAGCTATAGAGAATTCATAATAAAAATCATTTTACAGTTTCCTACAAATTTAAAAAAAAATTTTTTTAGTTGTCAATGGACTTTTATTTTATTTATTTATATGCGGTGCTGAGAATCAAACCCAGTGGCTCACTCATGCTAGGCAAGTGCAATACCACTGAGCCACCACCCCAGCCCCTCCTGCAAATATTTTTAAATTTGTTGTTTATTTATTTAAATCTGTTAGGCACAATAGATTTATCATCTTGAAGCCAGAATTAGACTGGCAGTCGGAATAGATAGGTAAGTTGAGTCAGGTCAGATCAAGGAGGCCAATTTGAGTGAGTCTGGGGAGTTGGAGACTGCCTCCCCTGAAAGATTGAAATGCCTTCAGAGCCCTTCCTCCACCCCATCAAGATAACCTGCCCCTGCTCCAACCTGTTGCTAAGGTAACCTGTCCCAGGGATCGTCCCTCCCTACTTTTAGTTGTAAAAATTAATTATGTGTGCTGGGCTGCTCCATCCTGCCCTTCCCCCTCCAGCCCACCTGTTTCCCAGCTTTTGGCCAACCCAGGGAGCATTTCCTGGCCTAGTCAGGTAGCCAGAAGAAGAAAGATAAGCCTAATAAGACCTATAAAAAGGCAGAACACCTCGCTTCTTGGAATACTAGGATACCAGCTATGGCCCCTTTCTCCCTCCTGGGAGAAGCCTGTTACCCCTTTTTAAATAAACCCTGTTTTATATGCTTGCCTTGGAGTGCTTCTCTAATGTTATACTTCAACATGTGAGGAAGCAGGAATCCAGTAATCGGCGGGGTCAATCTGAGTCCAGAATTCTGATTCCTGGAGTCTGTGTCTGCTTTTTCTACAGATCCTTATTCCCTGTGGTCCTCCCTCCTGCTGCCACACCTGCGCCATTGCCCTTGGGAATGGTTAGTGAGGGTTTCCTAAGGTGCAGGATGAATAAGCCCCCTCCTGGGAGGATTGACAAGGGGTTGAAAAGAAACCTTTCTTCTTGAGAATCACTCAAACCAAATTTGAAGTCTCTAAGTTTTCTGGATTCCTTAGATTCCATGTACCTAGAACACCAGTACATGGAGGACAGGTCTGTGGTCAGTCTTTCTTTCTTTTAAAATCAATTTGCTCATTATATATATATATATATATATATATATAATATTTATATATAAATATTATATGCTATTTATATATAAATATTATATAATATTTATATATGAATATTATATATAATATATATATATAAAGTGCATTTTGACATACATACATGAAGTATAACATATTCTAATTAGAATTTCATTCTTGTGTTTGTACATGACACAGAGTTTCACTGGTGGTACATTCATATATAAACATAGGAAAGTTAGGTCCCATTCATTCTACTGTCTTTCCCATTCCCATCCCCTCTCCCTTCACTTCATTATCCTTTGTCTAATTCAGTGATGTTCTATTCCCTCCCACCCCATATTGTGTTAACATTTACATATCATAGAAAACATTTGGCCTTTTGTTTTGGGGGGATTGGCTTATTTCACTTAGCATGATAGTTCCATCCATTTACCAACAAATTGCCGAATTTCATTCTTCTTTATGGCTAAGTAATATTTCATTGTGTATATGTAACCCGTTTTCTTTATCCATTCATCTGTTGAGGGGCACCTATGTTGGTTCCATAGCTTAGCTATTGTGAATTGAGCTGTTATAAACATTGATGTGGCTATGTCACTATAGTATGCTGATTTTAAGTCTTTTGGGTGTAAACCTAGGAGCAGGACAACTGGGTCAAATGATGGTTCCATTCCAAGTGGTCTGAAGAATCTCCATACTGCTTTCCAGAGTAGCTGCACCAATTTGCAGTCCTACCAGCAATATAAGAATGTACTTTTCCCTCCACATCCTCACCAACATTTATTGTTACTTGTATTCTTGATAATTGCCATTTTTACTAGAGTGAGATGAAATCTCAGTGTAGTTGATTTGCCTTTCTCTAATTGCTGGAGATATTTAACATTTTTTTCATATAATTGTTGACCATTCATATTTCTTCTTCTGTAAAGTGCCTATTCAGTTCCTTTGCCAATTTTTTAAAGTTAAGTATTAAACTTTAATGTTTCTGAGTAACACATTTATAATATTGGCATAATTTTGTTACATTGTACAAAAGCACATATATCTTGTATTGCTATAAATTGAAGATGTATACAATAAGGTAGGTTTTTCTATTGTATATATGTACTGAAATAGTCATTTATATAATTTTTTTTTTTTTTTTGGAAAGGGGATTGAACCTAGGGAGCTGTACCACTGAGCCCCATCCCCAGTCCTTTTTATTTTTTATTTTAAGAAAGGGTCTTTCTAAGTTGTTGAGGACCTGGCTAAGTTGCAGAGGCTGATCTCAAACATGTGGTCCTCCTTTCTCAACCTCCTCAGTTCCTTTGCCCATTTATTGATTTCCCATCTATTATTATTATTATTATTATTAAGTGTTTTAGTTATTTCTTTCTAAGGGATTTTTTTCTTTTATTCTCCTGTTCTGCTCAACTCTGTGGCAACATTTTCTAGTCTCTTATGATTGTGAGGCAAAAGAGCAAGTTAAGAAGTGCTTAACTCTTGTGTTGAGTGTCCTCCTCTTTGCCATTAGGAGATATAGGGATGGTCTTCTAGAAATGCCCTCCTATGCTGGGCTTTGTCATCTTTCCCCCTCAGCCCACAGGGGTAACTAGTGTGGCCACCTGAGTGTTCCCTCAATTCCTCCAGGGCATATGGAGCTTTGATGTTCCTCTTGTTCCACGTATTATTCTGAAAATCCATTTTGTCCAAAAACTGGCCAAAATGTGTCCTCTTGTCATCTTCTTTTTTAACTTTTCAATTTTTTTATATTTATTTTTTTAGTTGTAGTTGAACACAATACCTTCATTTTATTTATTTATTTTTATGTGGTGCTGAGGATT
Source organism: Marmota monax (assembly GCF_021218885.2). Classification (NCBI taxonomy): domain Eukaryota; kingdom Metazoa; phylum Chordata; class Mammalia; order Rodentia; family Sciuridae; genus Marmota; species Marmota monax. Next base: position 240,894 of record NW_026694026.1, read on the forward strand.
GAACCCAGGGCCTCGCATGTGCTAGGTGAGCGCTCTACCACTGAGCCACAACCCCAGCCCAAATTTTCAATTTTTTAAGGCAATCCAAGTTATAACATAGTTCTCCATTTCTGGAATAATAATAATAAATAAGTCTCCTGGTAGAATTTAAAGTTTGTAATTAACAAAAGGTAGAATAACTCAAGAGTTTTTCTGAAAGGTATAACTCAGTGGTAGACTGTGTGCTTAGCATGTACAAGGCCTTGGGTTTGAGCCCCAACCCCTCCCAAAAAAGAGGCTTTTGCTTTGGGAATCTGACAGTAAAATGTAGATGAGTGACTGATTTTAGCAATGGTTAAAGTTCTTATTATTGATAGTCAATAACATAAATTATTTTAATTTGTATCTTTATCTATAACACTGTATGAAATTCCAACTGGTGCTGCCTCCCATCCCCACAGCTGATACTCAACCAGCAGAAGTGTTTTTGAATAATCAGGGACACAGATGGTGGCATCTACTCATATTTAACCATATGACCTTGGGCTCTCATTTTCTCTAGCCTGAAATGAGAAGACTGAACTCTGAACCCTGAAATGAGAAGGTCATTTTGGTTCAAAAAGTAATCCAGGTTTGTTCAGAGTTAATAATCTGGGCTAATCATATTTCAGCTTTTTTCCCTGGAGAAGGAAGAGAAAGACAGGTTTAACCAGTTACCACTGTTTTTTTTTCCCTCTCTTTAGTCCAAAATTAAAAAAAAAAATTGTGACAACATACAAATATAAATTCGTATCACGATAACAAAAAAATATATTGGGATTTTAAATCAGAGGAAGAAAAGATAGGTGGAACTCTCAAATGTATTTGTAATGACTTATAGTTGGGCTTCAATGTCTGTGCAAAGCCTGCATAGAGAAAAGAAAACTTGATTAATTACTAAACTCTCATTGTTCTTAAGATAATAGCAAACCCAAGCCAAGATTTTCTAGTCCCTTACTCTTGGAAAAATCCAGGTTTTGTATTACTTTTCCAGAACTGCTATAACAAATTACCACTAACTGGGTGGCTTAGCAAAAACAGAAATGTATTTATTTCAAGTCCAGAACAAAAGTCTGAAATCAGGGTGGTGGCAGGCTTAATTCCTCCTGGGGCCTCCAAGGGAGAATCTGCTCCATGCCTGTCTCTTGGCTTCTGTGCCAGCACCAAGCCTCACCATTCCTCAGCCTGTACTGGCATCACGAACAACTCTGCCTGTTACCACATGACCTTCATCTCTGTGTGTCTGGGTTTTGTATCCTAACTTTCTCTTCCTTTCTCTCAGAGACACCAGTCAATGGATTTAGGGCCCACCCTAAACCAGAATGACCTCATCTAAAACTGTTTTTCTACAAAGGCTATATTCCAGGTAAGAGCACATTCACTTGTATTTTGGGGTTGGTCTTGACCTTGTGTTTTGAGGGGACATGACTCAACCCATTATAATTTATCAAAAAGTCCTGAGGGATGTAGAGGATGAAGTTCTACCTCCTCCAGCTGCTCTGCTCCGAGGATATCTGGAAGTGCCTGACCCACCAAGCTCTGCTCCTCCTCACCCCGCCATCCCAGACACTGATTCCCTGACTGCCTGGAAGTCCTTCGTATTCTGACAGACTGCTCTGGATTGCATGGAGAGGTATTAATAAATAACAATAATTGGATCAACTAGTTATTTGTACAAGAAATAGAAAACACACTGTCAGATTTAATGTGACCCAATGCTCCCTTGAACATCTGGTTTTAGAATCATGACCAGGTTACCTTAGCTGAGTCCAAGCAAGATCTGGCGTGAGGACCTAAGCATATCCATATTCCTTACTCTGCATTTCTCTTTGAATAAATGGCCAGACCAAAATGCTTTGGGGTCTTAACTAAATTATGTAGTGGGGTGATTTTTCTGTACAGAAGCTAAGAGAAGAAATTAAGATAATAGAGGGGATGGCCTAATATGGTCCTCTTCCCAGTTCTTGGACCAAGGTTGAGCCTGGTGGTTAAATGGTCTAAGGTTTTGTTTTTAAAGATTTTTAAAAATTTTATTTTATTTATTTGTACAACAAAGTACCTGAGGAAGGATACTCACAAATGCTTACACAGTTTTGGAGGCTGGAAATCCAAAGCCCAGGCTCTGGTGAGGGACACTGCCTTAGTGTACATCATGAGTGCCGAAGTACATGTGTTTCTACCTATGTGTGTATATGTCTCTCTCTTCCTTTCCTTATAAATCCATCAGGTCAGCCATGTGGGCTCCACCCTAATGACTTAATCTATTCTAACCACTTAACAAAGGCCGCACCTCCAGACCCCACAGTCCAATAGGTTTCCACCCTCTTAATACCATTTACATGAGACTTTGAGCATTAGACTTATGCAAGAGTTCCGGGGAACAACCATATTCAAACCACAGCAGGGACAGAAGCTGTTCTAGGAGTAAAACTGGGAGCCTTCAAGCACAAGCATGCTGCTTTGGGGCCTGGGCTTTGGCCCAGAGCACCAGGGAGGAACCTTTGTCCGTTTTTCCATGGAATACAGCTTGGCTGTGCAGCAGGGAGGACCAAATGGAAACCTATGCCAGCGAGTGCGCAAGAAGCTTTGAAGCATTGGGTTACAGGAAGAAAGGATACAGCCTGTGTGTGTGTGTGTGTGTGTGTGTGTGTGTGTGTGTGCGCGCGCGCGCGTGTTGGAGCAATGACAGCAGTGGCAGTAAACAAGTAACCCCTTCCTCAAGAATTTATTATTTGACATAATTCTGAGGTGTGCCAGGACAACTAGATAATTTTCTTTCTTTAAAAAAAAATTGAATACCAACTATTTTATTTTATTCATTGTAGTAAAATATATGCACTGCTTATGCAATATGCAATTCAGTGGTATTGAGTGCATTTATGTTATTATACAACCATTATCCATCTCCAGAACTTTTTCATCATCCTAAACTGAACTTCTGTCCCTATTAAACAATAACTCCCCATTTTCCCTTGCCCTGCGTATCGCCAGCTAGCCAGGGTGGCGACCTGAGCTGGGTTCACAAGAGCTGGATACATCAATAACAAAGAAAACGGCGAAGGGAGCACACAACACTCAGAAATACCCTTTGCTTGCAGGAATCAGGGTGGCTCTCGATCTTAAGGGTCTATTTATTGAGGGGAAGACACTGAGAATGTTTCATCCAATGAGGCAAGGGATTGGGTTTCAAGGGGGTGTAGCCCAGTCCCATTGGGTGACGCCCCCTCCCAGAGCTGTAATTCCTTGCAGAGTAAAGGTGAGAGCCACCTGCTTTTGCAATGCGAGCGGAGGCCAGTTCCACACCTCCATCGCTCAAGATTAAGGGTCAGATTGTGTTCAGCTCCTGTTCATGGCGCCCCGACACCTATAGTCCCTGTTAACCTCTATCTTACTTTCTACCTCTATGAATTTGACCACCTTGGGTGCCTCTTATAAGTGGAAGTGTAGAACATTTGTCCTTCTGTGTTGGCTTCATTCATTTAGCATAATATCTTTAGTGTTTACCCATATTGTAGGATGAATCAGAATTTGCCTCCTTTATATGGTTGAATAATATTCATATTTTGTTTTTCTAGTTATCCACTGACAACTAGGAGGACTTTAAATATGAGGTCCTATAGCTATATAGGGGGAACTAGTAATTTAACAGAACTACAGATATAAATACTGATATGAATTTACTTGCACCCATAGATTTATTATGCCTGTAGACAATGAGGTTATTGAATTGTGCATATTTTTCTTAATCTGGAAAATATCTTCATTTACAGCTGTGTTAGGATTCTGTTACTATAACAAATACCTGAGATAAATCAACTTACAAAAAGAACAGGTTGGGCTGGGGATATAACTCAGTTGGTAGAGCATTTGTCTTGCATTCACCAGGCCCTGGGTTCTAACCCCCAGCAAAACACACACACACACACACACACACACACAAGGTTTACCATATGTACAATGTGTCAAAATGTACTCCAATGCCATGTATAACTAATTAGAACAACAACGACAAAAAAAAAAAATAGAAAAAGGGGAATGGGGGGAGGGAAAGGAAGGGGAGGGACTGGAGAATGAAATTGATCAAATTATACTGTTTTATTGTGTGAATGTATGAATATATTATAACAAATTTTTTTAAAAAAGGAAAAGAAAAGGTTTATCTTGGCTCACAATTTTGTAAGTTTTAATCGATGACTGGTTGACGCCATTGCTTTGTTTGTGGTGGGGTAGCACAACACGGTGGGACTCTGTGGTGGAAAAAGCTGCTCACCTCATGGCTAAAAATGAAGGAGTATGAAAGAGAAAGAAATCAGGGTCCCACAGTCTGTGTCAAGGACACACTTCCAATAACCTAAGACCTCCCACCAGGTCCCCACCCTTTAAAGGTTCTACCACCTCCCTGTAACACCAAACTGGGGACTGAGTCTTTGGTGGACATTTCAGATCTAAACTGTAGCAACAGCTAAGGAAAAGAAACCCAGCTTGCCTAAAATCCCAGTAGGTGCTATCCTCTCCCCTCTGGCCTTGCTTGTCCCCTGATGACTGGGCATGTGCTCTGACTCTGCTCAAAATTAATGAGTTACCTCTCTTCCTTAAGCCTCGCAGGCAGTTCTAGGGGGTCACCAGAAGAAAGCCTGATCGAAGCTCACCTCTCTGTTGAGAGGGTGGGTGGCAAGGAATAGGCTCTTTCTATCTTTGTTGGAATTCTTAATTACTTTCTTTTATGAGTTAGATCCTACTGTAGATGAAAAGAATCTCACCAAATTTACTTGTTCATGTTTTTTCTTTAATGTGTATTTAGTTGTAGATGAACACACAGTGTCTTTATTTATTTTTATGTGGTGCTGAAGATTGAACCCAGTGTCTCACACATACAAGGCAAGCACTTTACCACTGAGCTACAGCCTCAGCCCCCTTGTTCATGTTTTATAAGGAATTCTGTAGAATTCATAAACACATCACTGCAATGCAACCCCTCCAATAGGACACTCAGAGGATGTGATTCACATGTACAGAAGGACACAGCTGGAGGGCCTTTTGACTATAAGGACAGGACTTCATTACTCTCCCTGCAAATGAAAAGTGTAAGGATGTAAGTGAACCAATTGTTCCCAATTTCTTAAGACATTTTCTGTTAATATCCAACCCCTTTCTGCACTTTTATTGCCAAGTTGAAAAGAAAATGGCCAGATTACTGTAGAGAATTTTAAAGTGTACAAATAGGCCTTTCAAACTGCTTAATAAAACAATGAAGTAGTTGAAAGATGATCATCAGAAATTATATCCAAATTCAAATAAGCTGGTATGTGTCACATTTCTGATGCTCAATGGAATGTTAAATAACAAAATAAGTTTCAAAATAGTCACATAGAAAATACAACAGCCCAGTATGGTGGCACATGCCTGCAATCTCAGGGGGGTGGGGAGGCTGAGACAGGAGGATCACAAAGTCAAATCCAGCCTCAGCAACTCAGCGAGACCCTGTCTCTAAATAAAATATAAAAAGGGCTGGGCATGTGGCTCAGTGGTTAAATGCCCCTGGGTTCAATCCCCAGTATGTATAAATAAATAACACAGCATAACTTTGTATAAATTATAGTTCAATAACATAAATAGATGTGTAAAATTCACTTAATAGGTATAAATAGCAAGAGAAAAGCCACCATGCAAGGCTCTTGAAATTAGTTTTCTTTCTTGACTAACAAAATAACAAAAGAGACAAGCAAGCAAGCAAACAAAAATATATATAGTGAAATAAAGTAATATTAGGAATATTTTTTCCCTACTAGTCTATTTCCTTCCAGGGGACACAGAAATTTAACATGCATTTGGTTGTAGCAGCCTACTAATCAAGTTAACAAAGGGGAGGAGATTGATTTTGCTCACCCGACCTTGTGTGCATATCCTTGTATGAATGCAGGAGTCATAGACCTGAAGATCCTGAAGATATTTAAAAATAAGAAGTGGCAACAAATCTTTAAGTCACTTGAGCTCATCAGGGAAAATTGCTGCAGTGCTCTGCGCACACTGAGAGTTGCTGGTTAGCTGACCTCTGGGGACAATATTTATTGAGCGCACATATGTTCTGGGAAAACTCAAGACTATCAAAATCTCAGGGCTGCGGAATACCTTCCGTGCCAACGAATAGCCTGCTTGTACTTACATAGAAGTGGTTCAGTGACTTAGGTGCTTGTGTAAGTTTTATAGCAAACTGTAACCTAGATAGTGATCAAACGTTTGGCCAAGTAATAAGTGATGTTTGGTAATTTACTTATAGGGGATCTGGCCCTGGAAAATTGTTTCCTCTAATATACTGAATATAGGAATCTAGTAATCTTATTGGATCCTTTATCACTACACCACTTCCCTTTGGCTCTAATCCTTATGGCATGTGTAGGTTTAGGGGTTTTACAGATAATTGATGAGACACCTTAGTAATTTTCCCACTTATGTTCCCTTACATTATATCTTTCTGGTCAGAAATAGAACAAATGTGACCATTTGCTGATAACAATGCTAGATGACTAGGGAAGAAAAAAAGATGACCGTTAACCTCTAATAATACACTTTGTTTGTACAGTGTAGATAAATGAGTTAGTAATGTTTCATTTGTATTAAATGAAAGCTATTCTACCCCTAGATGTTTTCTATTTCCTAGTGTCCTTTGGTTTAGCTTTTTTCCCATTCTCCTTCCCATGTTTTTCCTTAGTGGATGCTCCAGAGTCTAGTGAAACAGGCTAACAAAAAAATGAATGGAATTTCTCAGGGGAAATTTCTTATATAAACAAATCTCTCATCAAACCATGATTTTGCTCATATCTCAGATGTATAAAGAGCAAAGTCCACTCTGTGAAAGAAAGACATCTGTCAACTGGATCAACCCAACAGTCCTCCATTCACTTAGAGCAGATAATTTAGATGAGATTCTGTGTCTAATAAATGACACTGTGATGTTCAAACTTAGGTAATCCACAAGATTTTTGAAAGGGAGATAAAAGCCTCCCAGTGGCTCAAAGACCCAGTATAAAAACATTAACATTTTATTCTATAAAATACATTTCCATTGCACATTATCATCGCAAAAGCCACATTTTGTGAGAGGGAGTGGTTTTTGTCACTGGGCTTCCCACATGGAAATGTTGGGTATTTGGATATGTTTTCTAACCTTTTATGGTTACTATTTACCCTAATAAAGTTTGGGAACTTGTACTAGGTCTTATATCTATTTTCCCAAATATTGTAGATGCAATTGGTAGTACAGAAACCCGAGGAAAGTACCTAGAATTTTTTTTTTAATCAGTTTTTGTGCCATTAGTTCATGGGAAAGTTAAAGGGCACCAAAAAAGAGTTTTTTCTTCTAGAACTATGTGAGAAGCTCTGATTGGAACTGTGGTTACTAGGGATGTATGACCGTTATGCATTTGTCAAAATTCTTACAACTGTACAAAACAGTGAATCCTAATTTATATCCTGGATCTGGTTAATACTAATGTATGAATATTGGTTCATCAGTACTGACAAATATACTAGAGAAACTGCACAAAAAGGAGTTAGGTATACAGGAACTCTCTGGACTTTCTGGTCATTTTTTTGGTAAACTTAAAGCTGCCCTAAAAAGATAGTCCATTTTGTAAAAGTATGTGCTCATAATAGTATGCTGATATTCAAAACTATCATTTCAAAACTAAGGCAGGATTATGATGCTTTAGGCCATAAATTTTTAAGGCAAGGGACGGGGATGCCTTCCCTCAGCCCCATTTGCACCGGGACTTGGGGCTGGTCCACACTCTTCTAGGTTCTCGGGGGAGAGATTTGGGCTGGCTGAGGACCTGGCGCACCCTTCTCTACCTGGGCCGGCCAGGCAGGCGCAATTTGTTTCCCACCTGGGTGGAGGGCACCACAGGAGATGAGGACCGCTTCAGGCCCTGTCCCAGCCCGGTATACGCCACCATTTCGGCCCAATCCCGTGGCACCTCCGGGCTCCAGTGCCTGGACACCAAGGGTGACCAAGACGCTGAGCAAGGAGTCTGCATTCCAGCACTTTTTGCAGCTTGGACACCTCTGGGCCAACGACCACCCTGGCTTAACCCTGCTGAAGCAGATGCCCCTGCCGCAGGAAGAGAGGCCCCCCAGGATGAGAGGCTCCCAGCCAGGCTGGTTTGCATTTGCACCTCCGCTGGCCCAGCTCCTGGCCATTCTACAGACTCGCTCACAGTGCTAGGTCGGCCAGTGGTGAAGCTGGGTCCTGGTGCTTAAAGCCTAAAAATAAACACCCACTTCCCTTGGGGGCATTGGGATTTATTCTGTTTGGATTGTACAGATTGTTTTCATTCCTTGATGTCTAAAGCAGTGAAGGCTAAAATCTGCTTCTCAGCCCTTTGCATATATTTGTTTAGGGATGGAGTTGTCCCTGCAACAGGGACTGCTCCTATAGCAACTGCAGCAAAACAAGATCAGGCCTCCACCAAGGTCCAGGATGAAACCTCCCAAGCAAGCCAGGTGCTGTGATCACTGGCAGGACTTTTAGGCTTGAGAAGGGAGGGCCTGATTAGGAAGCCTAAAGAAAATCCTGTGTGTATGACAATGATGCTCTCATGATGAAGTTCTACTTACTGTGTACTATCTTGACTGAAAAAAAAAAAAAACTGACATATGCTCTTCTCATTGGGTTAGAAGGAAATAACTGGAATTCAGAGTTGCATTATCCTTAGTAGTATGAATGCATACACAGTGTATATAATGTGGAATGCATATATAATTACATAATTGTATCATGTACAAGACATAGTTTCAGAATAAATGGCTATGTCTTATACATATAGTACTACATTTATTCTGAAACTTTGTAATTCAGAGCAGGTATTTGGAAAAAAACCTGTGAACTTTACTCTTTGAAGTTTAAGTTCTTATATTAGTTAATTCCTTTGGATTCAGCCTAAAAAGTCAGGCTTCATTTTCTTCTAAAGGAAGAGTTCTCAAGTCTATCAGACCCATGATCACTTTTGTTTTTGGTGGTGGTGGGGGTTTACTGGGGATTGAACTCAGGGGCACTCAACCACTGAGCCACATCCCAGCAGGATTTTGCATTTTCTTTAGAGACAGAGTCTCACTGAGTTGCTTAGCCTCAGTTTTGCTGAGGCTGGCTTTGAACTTGTGATCCTCCTGCCTCAGCCTCCTGAGCCACTAGGATTACAAGCATGTGCCACCGTGTCTGGCCCAATGCTCACTTTTTATTAAAAAAAAAAATCAGCAACAAATGTATGGTTTATTGAAAAAGGTCTAATTTTTAGAGCAGTTCACAGAAAAATTGAGTGGAAAGAGATTTCCCATGTACCCCCTGCCTCCACACATTCATAGCTTCCTCCATCAGAGTGGTATGATACCTTGTTGCAATCAATGCCCCTGTATTGACGCATCATTACACACGGAAGTCCACAGCTTACCTTAGGATTCACTCTGTCTTTAGGGTTCATTGTCTTAAAATCACTTTGCGCTGTTTATTCATTTCCTCCCTTTCCCCTGTTGTCTGGTAAACACGATCTTCTTACTTGTCTCTAAGGTTTTCCTTTTTCCAGAATGTCATATAGAATCATATGGTATGTAGTCTTTTCAGATTGGCTTCCTTTACTTAATAACATGTGTTTAAATTTCCCTCTTATCTACATGTTTTCATGACTTAAAAGCTCATTACTTTTAGTACTGAATAATATTCCACTGCCTGGATGTACCACAGTTTATTTGTCTACTCACTTATTCAAAGGTATCTTGGTTGTAGCCAATACTTCTCAATTATGAAGAAGGCTGCTACAAACACCCACACATTTTTATGTACAAGTAAATTTTTAATTCATCTGGAAAATACAAGGAACATCATTGCTGGATTATATTGGTAAGAGCATGATTAGTTTATGAGAAACTGCCTAAGTGGCTGTACCATTTTGCATTCCTGGTAGCACTGAATGAGAGTTCCTGTTGCTCCATATCCTGGTCAGCATTTGATGCTGTCAATGCTTTAGATTTGGGCCTTTCTAATAGTCATGTAGTAGTATTGTCATAAGATAAGGGTTCAAGGAAGTCCCTCCAAGGGGGAATTGGGACCTTAGCTTGGTCAGGGCAGGTTCTGGCCTTACACCATTGAAAGCAATTTCAGGACACATTGAAAGCAAGGTATAAGTAAAAAATTATATATATTATAAATTATGGTAACAAAGGTATATGCATCCCCAAAGAAGGGTATGGAGGCCCCTCACTTATCAAGAGAAGAAAAGACAAGTGACATGTGAGGGTTGGGCTTCCTTGATATATATTTTTTTCTGGGGAAGAAATGTGCAGGTTCCTAAGCCAGCTTTTGTGAAAATCAAATCCCATTCATATTTGGGGTTCAGAATGTTTCTGCTAGGTTAAGCATTCTAGTCATAAATCAGTTGCGGACACATTGTGTAAGTCTTTGAATCTGGTGACATTTATTGATTTTGTTTTTGTTCTAATCGATTGGGTATAAACATGCACTGGAGGTTTTGTTCATCTGGCAAAAGAGACAAGCATGGATGGTCATGCTCTTGGATCTGGGTCTTCCCCTGCTATGGTGTCTTTCTCACTGTCTCCTGGAGAGTCCACCTACCTCAATATCTCTCTGTTGCTTTAATTTGTACGTTCCTGCTGACTTATGATGTGGAACATCTCATATGCTTATTTTCCATATCACGACAAGTTCTGTAACATCTTCTTAATTATCCTCAAATGCGATTCAGTCAATATTAATTACCTCCAGCATAATTTTGTAAGAAAAATTGATATAATATCCCAACTAAAATATAAAGGAGAAATAAAAAGAAAGTGATTAACAATGATATAATATACAGAGGCACAAGAGGGGACATAAAGAACCAGACATATGCTTGTCCTTATATGTAAAATCACCATGAAAGTGACTACAACGAAGACTAATACAGGCATCTCATATTGTCGCAGGAGAAGAGATGTCTCCAACAAAGGGTCTGCAGAGTTCTATGAGAGAAGGGGAACTTGACTGAGGACCAGCAAGGTTCTTGGCATATGTGATGGAAAAGAATTTTATCACTTGCCAGAGGCATAGATAGAAGTTTATTTAGGAAAGCAAGGGCACATTCAAGGGAGAATGTGGGGAGAGTGGGAAGTTTGGGGTAAAGCAAGAAATACACATTCAAGGGACAATGGGCCATTTCCTGAGGGAGAAACAGCAGCCTGTTTGGTGTGAGATTTCTATCGTCTTGGGCATTTTCTGCATTACTGAGGTTCATGGGTGCTTTCTTTGAGATTCAGTATATCTCCCCCTTTACACCAAATTCCCATCTCAATATTGGCAGGTAAAATGTCCCAAATCACCTGTGGAATTTTCTGAAATGGCCAACAACTCATACTAAAGCAAGGGGAAAATAAAAAGTAGAATCTTCTCTCTTTCACATTGTAGTCACATTCACAGAAATTTAGTGTGTATGGAAATCATGTAAACAATATTTTATATTTATAAATAAAATGGATCAAATTCTGGGCTCAGATAACATAAATAGGGTGGTTTTTCCTACATATATATCTGATGGGATATTAAAAACTTGGCAAAACTGTTTATGCCAATAGTGCTACTTGATAGCATGTAAAAAAACACCCCCCCCCCCCCCGCCCCGTTCTGGGGACCAAACCCAGAGCCCTGCACATGCTAGGCAAATGCTCCACCACCCAGCTATACCACCAACTCCTTTTCTACCTTTTAAATCACTCTTGTAAGAGATAAAACTCTGAGTTAACAGGAACATTGTGTGTTTTGATCATTGTCTTGAGATTTGAATCAAAGAAAGGAAGGCAAAGTTCCTGAAAATCAGACTGACTTAGAAATCAAAGAATATAATGAGACCTTGTGAAAGGGTCCCTTCCTATTGCCTGGCACTGAAGGAGAGGAATGAAATGACGGGTCTATTCATAGACAAAAAGAGCCAGGTCTTCAGAATTTTCTCCAGGCACTTTGAAGCTGCAGCTGGCGCCAAGTCCAGGTGCTGCCTTAGGAGCTCAGTCATGGGGAATAACATGGATGACGCAAATGCGTGACCAACACGAGTGAATGAAGAGGGGAGAAGGAGATGGAGTAGTCTCAGCCTCTCTGTCTCCAAACAGCTGCCTGGCTGTAGACGCCATGTCAATCCGGCTTGAGCACAGCATCCCTTCTGCAGGCCTGAGTGCCATTGGCTTGTCTGCTTATCTCACAGCAGGTCCATATGCCATCCACCAAACAGCAGAGTGGACATGCGCAGGGCAGGAAGGCTGGATTGAGGTAGGATGTTATTCCCAAGCCTGGCTGCACTTTGGGATCTCTTGGGAAGTCTTTAAAATATACTGATGCCTGGACCCATTTCCATAGTGTTCTCCTCTACCCCTGACAAATATTAGCTGTGTAATATTATACATGTATGTGTGTATATATATATATATATATATATATATATATATATATATATATATATATGACACACATATATATGTATGTATATGTTTATCTATATACATATATACTAAATATATATTATTTTTGAGAATTACCCCTAAATCTTGATTGTTTTCTCCCTCCAGATTCAGAGCTCAAGATATACATCCTAGCATGTCGTGCTATGAAATAGGAAAACAGATGACCCGACATTAGTTTCAGTACTCGTCACCCTCTCCTTATAATCGCTCACTCACTGAGGCCAAAAGCATGGTCCCATGCTCTTCTCCCTCTAAGTGATACTCTTCTAACCATGAACTTGCCACCACGTTTTCAATACAAGTTTAGTCTTTTGTTCTTTTTCCATCTTCATCCATGTGGTGTGAAAGTTGTCAAGATCAAAGCAGAGTCACTTTTTTCCCCCTCTTGCTACTAGGGATTGAACCCAGGGGTGCTTTACCACTGAGCTACATCTCCAGCCCTTTTTTTATTTTTTATTTTGAGACTGGGTGGTGCAAACTTGCTGAGGCTGACTTGAAACTTGGTGATCCCCCTGCCTCAGCCTCCTACATTGCTGGGATTATAGGTGTGTGCCACCACACCTGGCTAAAATGGAGTTACTTTTGTCCAATTCTAACCAAAAAAGAAAATAATAAGAAAGAAAGAAAGAAAGAAAGAAAGAAAGAAAGAAAGAAAGAAAAAGAAACATGGGAGATGGTGAAGGAGGTGATCTCATGCATGTGTGCCTGATAATAAGAACTACTCACAAAAGGCTTTGCCAGAACCACAGCCTTGCAAAAAGATGATCACAACATTACAAAACAAATAAATAAACAAATAAATAACCTCCACAAGGACATCTGTCCAACAACTGTTCGTTTAATCTTGGACTGACACCATCCATGTTGTTGATCTTCATAGCCAAGGACTATTATTTCAAGATATCTCTTGTAATCCTCTTATTTTAAAAACTTCCCCTGCCTCACCAACCTCCTTGAATTTGCTCATAGTTTACTCTGACACATGTATTCCCCATTGCAAGGCTGTGTAAGACTGTGCTCCTCTCAAATAAATGTAATTAAACTGTAATGAAACTTTCTCTGATTGTCATTTAGTTTGATAGCAGTGAGCTTAACTTATTCTATAGTGATATCTACCTGTGGTATTCTGACTTAACTGGCTGAAAATATGACTTTGGTGTTGGTAATTTGTGTGTGTGTGTGTGTGTGTGTGTGACTAGAGATTACACCCAGGGCTTTACAAAATACTAGGCAAGCACTCCACCACTGAGCTACATCCTCAAGATCTCACTGAGTTGCTGAGGCTGGCTTCAACTTGTGATCCTCCTGCCTCAGTTTCCTGATGATTACAGACATGCAGAATTGTGCCCAACTTGCTATTAGTGATTTTAAAGAGCTCATCAGGGTCTGGGGGTGCATCTCAGTGGTAGTAGTAGAGCACGTGCTTAGCATGAGTGAGGCCCTGGGTCCAATCCCCAACAGCAGCAGCAACAACAGAGACTCGTCATTCTATCCTACATTTGGGGTGGAGAACACCTGCTGGTGACTGGAAACAAAGGAAGAGTGAAAATTTTCCCTTTTGCAACCAGAAAGTACTTTTTACAAAATAATTAAATAGATATGGATACTGGAAAAGAGAGTCAGGGCCACCATATTGTGTTAGTCCTGAAATACTGGTTTTGTATATGATTCTGTGTCATCTGCAACAGAAGGTAAGTGACAACACCAGCCTATGACTAGGGTTGAGAGTATGAGCTCTTGTGGCAATCACTTAGCTGGCACTTCAGAGGAAGTGATCAGGAGATAACTGCTATTTCATTACCACCATTGTTATTATTTAATGGAATAAAACTTGGAAGATTCATACACATTATATTGGCTTCCATGAAGAAAATGTAGACAATAAATCTTTTTAAGTGATTTCATATTCTGAGGCAGTGTCTCCTTTGAACATAGGCTGGGGGAAGCAATTTAGTAGATTTTGTGCTCATAATTGGATCTCTCCCCAGGTTTTTTGGCATTCCCAACTTTGAACCTCTGCCTTGTTAATCCTCCTCCACAAAAACCCATATGAGGCTTTATTCATTTTTCTCTCAATATGTCCCATGTCTAGTATCTATGCATTATGCTCTATAAATACTAATTCCAGACTTGTGTAGCCAGCACTTTCTGGCTGTAAAGGCCCCACAAAATCGACAAGGATCTTCACATATAATGCGTGGTCCTCTAGGCTGGTCAAAGGTGATGAAATGTTTTGTGGTATTAAATCTGAAAGAGCAGGCTGCGAGAGCCAGGCTCTCAATCACTTAAATCATTTCCTAAGACAGGAGAAAGAACAAGAGAAGATAAAGATGGCTGTCATTATTAATCCTCTGGAAAGTCATGTGCTGGAATAAATGATGTGAAGAATTAATACGGGCCAGGCTAGAGACAGGCCTCTGGGCTGTACCTGCAACAGAGAGCTGAGAAGCTTCTTGGGCTTCCTTTGCCCTAAGCCAAGTCCAGTGCAGCCTCTTGGGCAGTCTGATGTGATAAGCCCAATGCAAGGGGTAATAAAAGGGAATGAGCTCCTTCCTGAGAGCAAATCTGAGTGCATTTAATCCCCCCAAACCGTACCTGTCAGTAATCATATTGCAAGCAACAGAATCCAACTCCAATAATTTAAGATGGAAGTCATCTAATAAAGGAATTTTCAGGAGCTGCCATTCATACTGAGAAGGCTGGAGAACAGGCTTAGAAACAGAACCCAAGACCCAGACCTTGCTCAGGGCTGATGCCTACAGGAGCAGTGCCACGGCCACAGGCATGACTGCCTCTGCTTTTGAAACTTGATAAAGCAAATCCTCCAAATGATCAAATCTCAAAAACAGAGAATGACCCCTATGAGAGTGGAAGTAAATGCCCTTGCCTTTGACCCTTGCAGATCAGTGTTGCTCCCCCTGGGAGACACAGTGAGAAGAGGACTGGGCTAGATGATAGGAATAGAGGAGAGCGGTGTACTCCTGGGAGTCGGCGCTGGTACCCGTGTTGTCACCAGTGTTTCATGTCCTGTTTGGTTTAGGGCAACATTTCTCAGCTAGAGGCCTGTGGACATCCACTGTTTAAAGAAAGTGTTCTGGTACCTGTTTCACTGTCCAGGTTTAGAGGTGAACCATGACAAATATCTCTGTCTAGTTTGAGAGACATTGAGTATATATCAACTGAGAATGCAAGGTGATTAATGGAGATCAGGTAGGATTGCTAATGATTCCGTGACTCTATCGAGGCAGCCTCTGCTGAGCGCAGTAAGCTTCCATGTTGTTTCCTGATTACCATACAGCACTGGAGAGAGCTAGGTGTCACCCCAAATCCATGTTCCCCTTCTTTATTTGGAAAATGCCAAACCAGCTAAAAACTCGACTTTCTAATCTTCTTTATAGCTAAGTATGGCCATGTAGCTGTGTTTTCACTAGTGGAAGTAAAAGGAAATGATGTTATGAAATGTGGGTCTTAAAATCAACATACTATAGAGATACCTGCATACCCATGTCTATCATGGCACAACTCACAATAGTAAAGTTGTGGGATCAGCCTACAATGCCCATCAACAGATGAAAAAAGATACTATGGTATATATATACACAGTGGAATATTATTCAGCAATAAAAAAGAATGAAATCATAAAATGGTTAGAACTGGAGGTGGTCATCATGTTACCTGACCAAAGTC
Organism: Marmota monax; assembly: GCF_021218885.2. Taxonomy (NCBI): domain Eukaryota; kingdom Metazoa; phylum Chordata; class Mammalia; order Rodentia; family Sciuridae; genus Marmota; species Marmota monax. The sequence goes on from NW_026694026.1 coordinate 257,094, forward strand.
AAATTCAGCAAGTACCACACATTTTCTCTCATATGTGGAATCTGGGGGTGGGGAAGATGACATGAATGTAGAAGGAAGACTATTAGAGAAGAGAAAGGAGATGGTGGATGGGAAAGAGAAGGGAATGGGTAGACAATGATAGGGGAGAATAGAATTGATGAAAATATGTTATACGCCTGTACTAATATGCCACAATGAAAGTCACTATGCTAAATAATTAATATGTACTAACAAAAACTTTTACAAAACAGAAGGAAATTTGGCCCCACTTCCTTAAAGCATTCCTGAAATTTTGAGTCTTATTTTCCCCAAAATAATTACACTGGATTTCTACTCTGTCCTTTTCTTGAGTTAGAGCATGTCATGTCAGTTGCTCAATTTTAATCACATAAATTAGTTCATAGCTCTAGGGTGGGAATGCCTTAATCAGGGTTTTGTAAATATTCAAGGAATTTGGAGATACAATCCAGGAGAGTGCATAACCCTACAAGGAAATATATATATATGTGTGTGTGTATATATATATATATATATATATATATATATATATATATATATTTGTGTGTGTGTGTGTATATATACACACACACACACATATATATTTATATATGTGTGTATGTGTATGTATCTCCAACAACTTGTTGAAGGCTATTAAAATGATAATAATTATACAAATTCACTTTAAGGAGACCATTGCATATCTACATATAATTTTCATTTCAATAGAAGTTTCACATAGCCTAGTAAAACACCTCTAGTACTTTAAAACTGATATTAAGAGAAGGAAAATATGTCAATTAAATCTAACTTGACTCTTCCTTTGAATCTAAACATTTATTCCTACCTGAAATATGTTGTTTGAACAGAAATACCTGTATTTAGAAGTTTAAAATAATTTCTCTGTATTCATCATAGAAATAAAAAATGGAAATTGTAATAAATCAATTTTTTTATGAACATACTCAAGACATTAAATCTGTAGCACTCAGCTTGTTTTTGCCATAGCACATAATTTTAAATTTTAATCTAGATTTTAATATACATTTGATCCTAAAATAATATACTATACAAATTACTCTTGAATTAATTTGTTTCTAATTTATTTTTTGCTATATAATTCATTTAAATTAATAACATGTTATGGTCAAATGTGGAGAATCTAAATATGTCTATGTATTTTAAATATTACTAAGGAGTGTATAAAATAAACTCTAATCATTTTTAAACATTTTATTTCACTTTTTCACTTTGTAATTCTTTTTTTGGTATCAGGAATTAAATAAACCCAGGGTTGCTTAACCACTGCGCCATGTACCCAGCCCCTTCTATTTTTTTATCTTGAGACATGGTCTCACTAAGTTGATTAGGACTTTGCCAAGTTGCTGAGGTTGGCCTCAAATTTGCAGTCCTTCTGCTTCATAAAATGCATTTCATAAGTGAAATTACTTTTGGTATACTCTGTAAAAATGATGAAATTATTTTAAATACATTTTTGCATCCTAGGTACTGTGGTTTAAATATTAAATTGTCCCCCAAAGGCGCATATGTTGAAAGCCTGGTGCCCAGCTGATGGTGCTATGGAGAGAGAGTGGACTCTTTAGGAGGTGGGGCCTAGGGAGAGGAAGTTAGGTCATTGGGGGTGTGCCCTCAAAGGGGATACTGGAACTCCAGACCCTTTCTCCTTCTCTTTTTGCTTCCTAATGGCCACAAGGTGAGCAGTTTTTTTCCTATCACATACTCCTGACCATGACATTCTGCTTCACCACAGACATAAATGCAACACAGTAAGCTGATCAGGGATTGGAACCTCCAAAGCCATGAGCCAAAAAAAGATTTAAAGTTCTATCTCAGGCATTTTGTCACAGTGGTAGAAACTAACACACCAGGTTATACTATAACATGGCTTTGAGGACCAAATAAAGAACTGGACTAATGAAAGGACCATCAGGAAGAAGACCTGGTGTCCAGTACAGTATTAACCTTGTCCAAAAACAGGTCTGGCCTTGGCCTTCAGATCCTGGGAAGAATGTCCTGACTAATAATTTACTGGGGGCCTTGGTCCAAGTAGATAGGCTGTACTAATAGCATCCTGTACAGTGAGAGCTCTGTGTCACAATGGTATCAGATTGAACTTTGAAAGAACTGGGAACTAAGTTAAACCATGCATGTTGCTAACCATATCTACGTCACTGAGCCCCAATTAAAAACTCAGTACTTCAGGGCTTGAGTGACCTTCCTGGTTGGTTGGTAACATTCAGATGAATTGTTACACACCATTGCTGGGAGGAGCGAATAGCATTCATGCCTGGGATAGCTTTGCACTTGGAACTCTCCTGGACTCTGCCCCACATGCCTCTTCCCGTGGTTGATTCAAATCTGTTCTTTTTAACTATGATAAACCATAACTGTGAATATATCAGCTTTCAGTGAGTTCTTTTGAGTTCTTGTAACAAATTATACAAACTATTTGTCGTCTTGAGGACCCTTGAACTGGCAGTTGGTGTCAGAAATGAAGGAATGTGTTGGAGACTCCTAATGTCTGACCTGTCTTCTGGTCTTGATTACCACTAACCTGAGTAATTATTGATCCTCTGCTTGGGTCCATGCTGGACAGGGGTCCTCACTCCCACCCTTTTCTGCTTTCCTTTGTACCATTCCCCATATTCCCTTGCTTCAGGGGAAGATCTTGCAGTGGTTCTTCCTGCTCTGGCCTACATCAGTGGCAGCACCAGCAAATGCATACAACAGGGGGCCCAAAGAGCATCCGAGGTTCCCATGGGTCAGTGTCTCCAGATACACAGTGGCTCCAGCCCTGGGACTGTAGCAGCTTCTGACCTCTGGGTAGCAACCCCATTCTTCATTTTGCCTTTCCAGCTTTGCCAAAATTGTTATGGTTTAGATATGGTATGGTTTAACTATGAGCTCATGTGTGAGATAATGCAAGGATGTTCAGAGGTGAAATGATTGGATTATGAGAGCTAGAACTCAATCAGTGGATTGATCCATTGATGTGGATTAGCTTGTTGGTAACTGTAGGCATGTAGGGTGTGGCTGAAGGAATAGGTTACTGGAGATGTACTTCTAGGGCTTATAGTTTGTCATGGTGAGCAGAGAGCTCTCCTCACCACCCGCTTCCTGTTTCCTGATTACCATGTTCTGATCTGCTTCCCTCTGCCACCCCTCCACCATGTTGTTCTGCCTCACTTTGGGCCCAGAGCTATGGAATCCACCAACTATGGACTAAACCTCTGAAATTTCCATAAGCTAAATTAAGCTTTTCTTCCTCTAAGTAGTTATTCTCAGGTCTTTTGGTCACAGCAACACAAAACTGACTAAAACAAACACCTTTGTTAACATTCCCTGAATTAATTTTCTCTCTGCTTTCAGTTTTCCTGAAAGAACAATGACTGGTACAGATTTCCCATCTGTATAAGGGAATAATAATGGTATCTGTGCTCTTTATCATAGAGAAATATTGTGAACATACATTATTTACTTGATGCTAGGTTGCTCTAAAGTTGACAAAGAACCATCTAATTTCACAGTATTATGATCCTGCAAAGAAGAGCAGTCTTATAAGAAAACAAGTGCAGAATTGTAGGGAATTTCTCTAGAACATAGAACAAAGACAGACAGTATATTAAAACTGTTGTCCAATATTTACAGATTTTTATTCTTTGAGGTTACCATGAAGCAGGTGTAAGATGGCTATTAAGAGTAGTCAAATTCCAGTTCACCTTGTATTGATTGTGTGGCTTTAGATAAGATTCTTAACCTCTATTTGCCTTATATCCTTATCTGTAAAAATAGAAATAATCATAGGTCTGCCTCATTGAGTTGCTGTGAGGATCAAATACAATAATAATTAACATATGACCAACACGTTATATAAACAAGACATAAGGTTATAATAAAAAGGGAACCTTATTTTGTTTCTCATTGCCCATTTGAAATTTATTCACTGGAAGATATTTCTCTGCCCATGAATAAATAATCAGGTGGTTCCCTAACATTTCTGATTATCTTTAAATGGTTCTAAAACTACATTAAGTTGCAAAGCACAATCTCATTGTGACATTTAAGATGTCACATCCCATATAATAATAAAAGCTTCCAGTTTCACCTAGTTTTCCTGGTTCTTCTAATGAGAAGCCAGATTTGGGACATGATTGTCTTCTTCTCTTTCATATTAACCCTCCAGTCTTGTTCTCCCAATCAGATAAACCTGGTTTCTCATCAGTGAGGTGAGAGGAAAGGTAAGAAGGAGGTATGGTAGTGGTGAATCCTTACTTACCTGGTCTGTTGAAGATGGCTTTCCACTATCTGTCTTGGCAGATGTGTAAAGGTGTGGAATGTCCCCCACCATGGCATTCAACCACACTTCCCATGTTGAGGGCAATGCATTTTCTTCTGGTTGCTTCTACCTTCAGTTTAAACCCATTGTTCCAAGGTTTAAGGGGGCTTCAAGCAGGCCCCCTCACTCATGGTCCAGACGTGGATGGATTCTTTGTCCTGACAAACAGGGAGCACAGGCTGATCTGAGAGCAGCAACAACTCTCCTTCACCCTGATAATGACACCGCTGGTCTATCCTTCTCCCTTGCCTTGTAGATTCTTGGGGTGCAAGTTATACAACAGTCTGCTGTGCATTTTCCTGGCAAGGGACATGTAACAAGCTCTGTACAGCTCCGGGCAAAACTTTCTTGACCTGAGATGAAGCAGGAAACCTGCCCACCATACCCCTTTGGCCTTTGTGCAAAAGGAACCTTAGAGCACCTCTTTTCAAATAGGTTTTCTTCAAAAACGTTTTCTCAGTTTGAATTCTTTGGCAGGCAAGCATGCACTCCATAATGACGTTTCCCTCCACCATGGACTGCTTAGACCATGGGGTCCCATAAGTTATAAAGGAACTAAAAACTGCTGTTGCTGACGACATTCTAGGGCAAGGCATTACTCACAAGTTTGTTGTGTAAACAAGCCTACGGCATTGCCTGTTATAAAGAGCATAGCATGTATGATCACGTGCAGTCCATAATGCATGATAATGATAATAAATGACTATATTACAGGTTTATGTATTTACTATGCCATTTTTATTTTAGAGTATACTCCTACTTATTAAAATGTGCTGTTACACTGGCAGCAGCTTCATACAACCCACATTTACCATGGCTCTTGATTATATCAAGAAGCCATGTGGAGTGATTGACCTCTATCATCTGAGTTTGTGTAAGTACACACCGTGCTATTTGGTCAATGATGAAACAAACTGATGGCCAGTTTCTCAGAACACAGTCCTGTTGTTAAATGACACATGACTGCATTTGGCTTGACTAAAGGAGTCATAGTTTGGTAACAAGTTTTCAACTAAATCCTGTTTTGTGGTCCTTCTGGGGAGATCTGTTCTACAACTTAATTTGCTATTGAATATTTACTGTCTTCATGCCTAGGCCACTAGTAGGAAAGGATGAGCCCCATTTTTACATCTTTTATGTGTAAAGAGTACTTAAATGGCGCTCAATAAATGTTAGCTGTTAATAATTTTTGAGGACATAAAATAGGACCTGTAGGTAGTTTAAAATAAGCAAGTGGAGGGGCTAGGGTTGTGGCTCAGGGGAAGAGCATTTGCCTAGCATGTGTGAGGCACTGGGTTTAATTCTCAGCACTGCATATAAATAAATGAATAAAATAAAGTTCCATCAACATCTAAATATATATATATATATATGCAAGTGGAATGGATATTGAAAAAAAATCACTTCTTTTCCAAATAGCCTTCATCCACTTGCTGTTGTGGAATATCTTTTCCAGTTTTATTTTCAGAATGGGAGAGTTTTTCATCTGTTTGGGAGGATTAGCAGCAGTTCAGCTTAAGCAAAGCAGTAGATTTGTAACCCGTCATTGCAGTTCAGTGATACTTTGAAACTCAGCCATACGGAGCAAAGGTGAAGCAGCATTTTTGCTGTGTAAGGGTTTGGTGAGTATATAGGGCCAAGGTGCTTTGCGAAAAGGACAATGTGGAAAGATTAACATCTGATTCATCTGGCAATATAGTGACTGTCATTTCCTTCAGCAGAGAAAGTAGGGGAACCAAATGGTTCCCCTATCCACGCATCTGGAAAGGATACTTAAAGTTGACTTTTCTAGGCAGAAAAGGTTCTTAAACTGAAAGGTTTTCACCAGTTGGCAAAGACATCGGAGTTTATTTATTTATTTTGGTTATATAACTGCAGTTTCTATTTTTATACTTTCTTTTCCATAAAAAGATAAAAAGTTGGCTAAATTTGGAGGGGATATAGTTTTGATTGGATCAGTCAACTCTCTGCTGTGAGAGTCTGCGCTGGGCACTAACTGCATCTCTTAGAGCCTTGCTCTCTTCCTCAGTGGAGTAGAGACCACAGTACCATAGCCCTGACCATCTCACAGAGACTTTTTTTTCCCCGTGTTTGAACTCAGGGTACTCAACCACTGAGCCACCTCTCCAGCTCTATTTCGTATTTTATTTAGAGACAGGGTCTTACTGAGTTGCTTAGCATCTTGCTTTTGCTGAGGTTGGCTTTGAATTCTTATTCTCCTGCCTCAGCCTCTTGAGCCACTGGGATTACATGAGTACACCACTGTGCCTCTTTCACAGAGCTGTTTTAAAGATCTGGTGGGCATATATGCATGAAATAGTAATAATATTATTATATTATTATGAAAGGAGCTGATTAGTGCTCAGAGCAACCAGTTGTGCTGTTGTGTCTAGATTGACATCTGCTAAACATACATACCATATAGAGCAAGCTGTTAGAGAAGGCAATACCTCAAGGCCGGGAATTGTCTGACTATTAGAAGAACCTACAGAACCATATAATGATAAGTCAGCAAATGCATGGCTTTTGCCGCAGCCCGGCTGGCTGGGCAAAATAACCGGGGGGTGACGACAGGCTTTTACTTCAGAAAACAAATTCCAATTTCTTTAATCCGTATATATCATAGAACAAAATTTTTTTCAGTGTTTTATAACTGGGATCATGAGGTATTTTGTAGCCTACAGTCTTGTCTGTAGGAGTGAATGCGAACTAAGTTTTTACAGTGATTTACCTTGAAAAGCTTAGTCTTTCTCGATAAGTATAAACAATGATACTTCCAGCATAAATATGAACTCAGATAAGATGACTGAGCAAGGAGATAGCAAGGGCCAAGGACAGAGATTAAAACAGCATAGAAGAGAGGTTGGGGGCTGGGTATAGCTCAGTTGGTAGAGTGCTTGCCTTGCATGCACAATGCCCTGGGCTCAATCCCCAGCACCACAAAACAAACAAACAAACAAAAATCAGCATAGTAGAGAGGATGGAATAAGCAAATAAACAACTATAATGAGAATAATGGGATTCAGGGTTTTTATTTATGTGTGTGTGTGCATGCATGTGTGTTTTACTGTGGAAGATATAAATACGGGAGCAGGGAGATGAACCCTAAGATGTTGGATTGAAACTGATAATATCAGTGTGACTCCCAGTTTATATAGGCAAAGATAGAAATAGTTATATGGAATTAGATAAAGACAGAAAGAGTTACATAGAGTATGTGTGCATCTTCTATTTCTGTTCATCAGAGAGCTCAGGGCTAGTCACTTTGCCCCACCCCAGTAACAAAGGGTATACTGGTTTCCAAACATTATTTTTCACTAAAAGGAGTCAGTACTTTTTGGAGAACTGGTTAATTCCAAGGCTAGAACAAGGACAACATATTGTAAACTTGTAACATTGCCCAAGTAAGTAAGGAAATGCTTAAAAATTAAATGGAAACATCTTAAAAGGATCCAGGAACTAGTTTGAAGGGAATCCCTTGGTCAAATCTAAATCAATTTAATGGGGTGGGGGATGAGTTAAAACCCATTGAATGAAATTGAAAGCCACGAGTCCATATTGATATATTAACAAACAAGTGGGAAAGCTTGTCTTTGCAGTAAATGTTAACTATATAGAAAGAATGATGGATATAATAATATTGACTTGGGTAGACGTTACCAACTGATGCTAAAGCTTGTGGGTTGAGATTTGATAAGACCCTACGTATCAACATAGCTTCAGTGTGCTTCTCCACAAAATATCCATTGCATAGGGAATTAGGGAGACATTATACTAGAGACACTTGACAGACAACGTGATCAGGTGATAAAAGTTGTTGTGGGCTGAATTGTGCCTCTCCAAATTTATAAATTGAAATCTTAATATAAGAGGGCCTTAAGATATTCTTCTTTTTCTTCTTTTTTAATTAATGCACTGCTAGAATTGAACCCAGGGTCTTGCATATACTAGGCAAGTACTCTACTATTAAGCTACATCTCCAGCCAGAGGATCTTTAAAGACATAAATCCATATGATATAAAGAAACATGTTAAAATATGATCATTAGGATAAGGCCAACTTCAATATAACTGCTGTCTTTATAAGAGGAAATTTGAACACAATATGCATTTAGGGAAGACCATGTGAAGACACAAAGAAAAGATGGTCATCTACAAGCTAAAGAGAGAACCCTCTTTCCCCACAAAATTCATAGACTTCTAGCCTCCAGGATTGTGAGAGCCTAAATCTCTGTCATTTAAGTCATCCAGTCTGTGGGACTTTGTTCTGGCAGCCCCAGTTGTTATCACTTATGTTGAAATGGGATGACGGCATGTTCCCTCTGATGTGATGTGTCAAGAAAACCACGGCAGAATTTCTGTGGTCCTTTAGCCAGCAATGAATGATCTGAATCCGTTAATGATGAAACCCTGACAGATGTACATCAAGGGAAGTGTTCATAAGGGAAGGCTTGTAGTCATTAAAACTGTCAAGATGATCAAAGTCCAGGAATGTTCCAGATGGGAGGAGGCTAAAGTGACTTGACAACTAGGTGCAATGTGATCTTGAAATGGACTCTGAATCACAAAAGAAAGAGAAAGGTTGGAGAGGTTGCAAAATTTGAAAGAGGTCTGTGGGTTGAATGGATGGTAGGGTTGACTCCCTGATTGAAAGGGTTGTGTGAGAATTTGGCAGGGAAGGTACCCACCAAAGTACATGGAAATGATGGCACATCCTGTCTGAAGTTGGATGATTTGGGATAGACTAAGTGTAATGAAAGACTAAAGATGAAAGGTGGAGACCTGGGAGGGGGGGGTGGACAGGAAGGGGGGGAGAGAAAAAGGAAGATCAAGCTCAGGGGAATATGGGGAATTGGGGTGAAGTGAGTGTATGAATTCATACTAATCCTGCAGCTTTTCTATATAATTGTTTCCAAATAAATTAAACTTATGAATGTATTTATAATTTAAGCAATATTATTTCACATCTATCCTATCTCTTAAGTGTCTTAGAGGGCTGGGGTTGTAGCTCAGTGGTAGAGTGCTCACCTCACATGTGGAAGGCACGGGGTTTGATCCTCAGCACCACATAAAAATAAAATTAAGGCATTGTGTCCATCTACAACTAAAAAAAAATTCAAAAAAATATTATAGATACATAGTGCTCCTCTGACTACAGGTTTTAAATATTCTTTCAATTTCTCTTCCTTTCCTGAATATCAGTTGTTTTGTAACAAGTGTGAAATTTAGTGGTTTATTCTTGCTTTATTTCCACTGTGGTTGATCTTCTTATATATTCTGAATTTCTGTATTATGAAACAAAAATGAAAATTTTTGAGGCTCCCCAGATCTCTGAAGTCAAATCTTGGAATAAGAACCCGAAATCTGAATTCTTACACACACACTAAAATTTAAGAGATATCGTTTTAAGATTTCTATAGGGTCAAGCTTGGAGATTTTAATACTACTTCAAGAAATGCCTTCAAGATAAACAAAGTTACATCATGAAATTCCCATTTTAAATCAAATTAATTTTCAATTGCTGAGAGGACTTGCTCAAACATTTTTATAGGACCCTGGTCTATCTGATAATTTCTGTTTAAATCACTTCACAGGTAGCTTAGTTGAGTTTAAAATTCTTGGAATGCAAACTTTCCCCTTAAAATGTTTTAAATATTATCCATTGACTGCTGGAATTTAGTATTTCAAAGAATCTGAGGACAGTTTAGTTTTTGTTCTGTTTGTAGAGCTCTAGTCTTTTTGTGCCTGGATACTTCTATAATCTTTTATCATTTTAATTTTTCAAATGAGTCAAGATGTGCATTACTTTTGCCTGTTCTCATACTAAGAATTGTTTCAGCACAGGATGATTTTTTTCCATTGTACCTTTGATTATTGGCCCTATGGGTTCCAAACCAGGTAACTTCAAGACTTTTCCCCTTTATCCATACTGTTCTGCATTTCCCCTGAAATGTAACCCCTACCTTCTGCACCTGGAGATCCCCTCTTCTTTATTATATTTTGTCATGTTTTAATAAAACATTTCAATTTATAATTGCTTATACTTTCAAAAACAAAACAGGATTGTGTAACTTTATTCTGTGAATTTTTTTTTAATTTTTTATTGTTGGCTGTTCAAAACATTACATAGTTCTTGATATATCATATTTCACACTTTGATTCAAGTGGGTTATGAGCTCCCATTTTTACCCCATAAACAGATTGCAGAATCACATCAGTTACACATCCATTAATTTACATATTGCCATACTAGTGTCTGTTGTGTTCTGCTGCCTTTCCTATCCTCTACTATCCCCCCTCCCCTCCCCTCCCCTCCCCTCTTCTCTCTCTGCCCCCTCTACTGACATTCATTTGTCCCCCTTGTATTATTTTCCCCTTTCCCCTCACTTCCTCTTGTATGTACTTTTGTATAACTCTGAGGGTCTCCTTCCATTTCCATGCAATTTCCCTTCTCTCTCCCTTTCCCTCCCACCTCTCATCCCTGTTTAATGTTAATCTTCTTCTCATGCTCTTCGACCCTTCTCTGTTCTTAGTTACTCTCCTTATATCAAAGAAGACATTTGGCATTTGTTTTTTAGGGATTGGCTAGCTTCACTTAGCATAATCTGCTCTAATGCCATCCATTTCCCTGTAAATTCTATGATTTTGTCATTTTTTAATGCAGAGTAATACTCCATTGTGTATAAATGCCACATTTTTTTTATCCATTCATCTATTGAAGGGCATCTAGGTTGGTTCCACAGTCTTGCTATTGTGAATTGTGCTGCTATGAACATCGATGTAGCAGTGTCCCTGTAGCATGCTCTTTTTAGGTCTTTAGGGAATAGACCGAGAAGGGGAATAGCTGGGTCAAATGGTGGCTCCATTCCCAGCTTTCCAAGAAATCTCCATACTGCTTTCCAAATTGGCTGCACCAATTTGCAGTCCCACCAGCAATGTACAAGTGTACCCTTTTCCCCACATCCTCGCCAGCACTTGTTGTTGTTTGACTTCATAATGGCTGCCAATCTAACTGGAGTGAGATGGTATCTTAGGGTGCTTTTGATTTGCATTTCTCTGACTGCTAGAGATGGTGAGCATTTTTTCATGTACTTGTTGATTAATTGTATGTCCTCCTCTGAGAAGTGTCTGTTCAGGTCCTTGGCCCATTTGTTGATTGGGTTGTTTGTTCTCTTATTGTCTAATTTTTTGAGTTCTTTGTATACTCTGGATATTAGGGCTCTATCTGAAGTGTGAGGAGTAAAGATTTGTTCCCAGGATGTAGGCTCTCTATTTACCTCTCTTATTGTTTCTTTTGCTGAGAAAAAACTTTTTAGTTTGAGTAAGTCCCATTTGTTGATTCTAGTTATTAACTTTTGTGCTATGGGTGTCCTATTGAGGAATTTGGAGCCCGACCCCACAGTATGTAGATCGTAGCCAACTTTTTCTTCTATCAGATGGCGTGTCTCTGATTTGATATCAAGCTCCTTGATCCATTTTGAATTAACTTTTGTGCATGGCGAGAGAAAGGGATTCAGTTTCATTTTGTTGCATATGGATTTCCAGTTTTCCCAGCACCATTTGTTGAAGATGCTATCCTTCCTCCATTGCATGCTTTTAGCCCCTTTATCAAATATAAGGTAGTTGTAGTTTTGTGGATTGGTTTCTGTGTCCTCTATTCTGTACCATTGGTCCACCCGCCTGTTTTGGTACCAGTACCATGCTGTTTTTGTTACTATTGCTCTGTAGTATAGTTTGAAGTCTGGTATCGCTATACCGCCTGATTCACACTTCCTGCTTAGAGTTGTTTTTGCTATTCTGGGTCGTTTATTTTTCCATATGAATTTCATGATTGCTTTCTCTATTTCTACAAGAAATGCCGTTGGGATTTTGATTGGCATTGCATTAAACCTATAGAGAACTTTTGGTAATATCGCCATTTTGATGATGTTAGTTCTGCCTATCCATGAACAGGGTATATTTTTCCATCTTCTAACATCTTCTTCTATTTCTCTCTTTAGGGTTCTGTAGTTTTCATTGTATAAGTCTTTCACCTCTTTTGTTAGGTTGATTCCCAAGTATTTTATTTTTTTTGAAGATATTGTGAATGGAGTTGTTGTCCTCATTTCCATTTCAGAGGATTTGTCGCTGATATACAGGAATGCCTTTGATTTATGTGTGTTGATTTTTATATCCTGCCACTTTGCTGAATTCATTTATTAGCTCTAATAGTTTCTTTGTAGACCCTTTTGGGTCTGCTAGGTATAGAATCATGTCATCTGCAAATAGTGATAATTTAAGTTCTTCTTTTCCTATTTTGATGCCTTTAATTTCTTTCGTCTGTCTAATTGCTCTGGCCAGTGTTTCGAGAACTATGTTGAACAGAAGTGGTGAGAGAGGGCATCCCTGTCTTGTTCCAGATTTTAGAGGGAATGCCTTCAATTTTTCTCCATTCAGAATGATGCTAGCCTGAGGCTTAGCATAGATTGCTTTTACAATATTGAGGTATGTTCCTGTTATCCCTAGTTTTTCTAGAGTTTTGAACATAAAGGGATGCTGTACTTTGTCGAATGCTTTTTCCGAATCTATCGAGATGATCATATGGTTCTTATTTTTAAGTCTATTGATGTGGTGAATAACATTTATTGATTTCCGTATATTGAACCAGCCTTGCATCCCAGGGATGAATCCTACTTGATCATGGTGCACAATTTTTTTGATAAGTTTTTGTATCCGAGTGGCCAGAATTTTATTGAGGATTTTTGCATCTAGGTTCATTAGAGATATTGGTCTGTAGTTTTCTTTCTTTGAAGTGTCTTTGTCTGGTTTAGGTATCAGGGTGATGTTGGCCTCGTAGAATGAATTTGGAAGTTCTCCCTCTTTTTCTGTTTCCTGAAGTAGCTTGAAAAGTATTGGTATTAGTTCCTCTTTAAAGGTTTTGTAAAACTCTGCTCTATACCCATCTGGTCCTGGGCTTTTCTTAGTTGGTAGTCTTTTTATGGTTTCTTCTATTTCCTCAATTGATATTGGTCTGTTTAGGTTGTCTATATCCTCCTGACTCAATCTGGGCAGATCATATGACTTAAGAAATTTATCAATGCCTTCACTATCTTCTAATTTATTGGAGTATAAGGATTCAAAATAATTTTTGATTATCTTCTGTATATCTGAAGTGTCTGTTGTGATATTGCCTTTTTCATCCCGTATGCTAGTAATTTGAGTTCTCTCTCTTCTTCTCTTCGCTAGCATGGCTAAGGGTCTGTCGATTTTGTTTATTTTTTCAAAGAACCAACTTTTAGTTTTGTCAATTTTTTCAATTGTTTCTTTTGTTTCGATTTCATTAATTTCAGCTCTGATTTTAATTATTTCTTGCCTTCTACTTCTTTTGCTGTTGTTTTGCTCTTCTTTTTCTAGGATTTTGAGATGAGGTATGAGATCATTTATTTGTTGTTTTTTTTCTTTTTTTAAGGAATGAACTCCAAGCAATGAATTTTGCTCTTAGAACTGCTTTCAATGTGTCCCATAGATTCCTATATGTTGTGTCTGTGTTTTCATTTATCTCTAAGAATTTTTTAATTTCCTCCTTGATGTCTTCTATAACCCATTGATCATTCAGTAACCTATTGTTCATTCTCCAAGTGATGTATTCTTTTTCCTTCCTTCTTTTATCGTTGATTTTCAGTTCCATTCCATTATGATCAGATAGGATGCATGGTATTATCTCTACTCCTTTGTATTGTCTAAGAGTTTCCCTGTGACATAATATATGATCTATTTTTGAGAAGGATCCATGTGCTGCTGAGAAAAAAGTGTAACTGCTTGATATTGGGTGGTATATTCTATATATGTCAATTAAGTCTAGGTTATTAATAGTGTTATTGAGTTCTATAGTTTCCTTATTCAACTTTTGTTTGGAAGATCTGTCCAGTGGCGAGAGAGGTGTGTTGAATTCTCCCATGATTATTGTATGGTGGTCTATTAGACTCTTGAACTTGAGAAGAGTTTGTTTGATGAACATAGCTGCACCATTGTTTGGGGCATATATATTTATGATTGTTATGTCTTGTTGGTGTATGGTTCCCTTAAGCAGTATGTTGTGTCCCTCTTTATCCCTTTTGATTAACTTTGGCTTGAAATCTATTTTACTTGATATGAGTATGGACACTCCTGCTTGTTTCCGAAGTCCATATGAGTGATATGATTTTTCCCAACCTTTCACCTTCAGCCTATGTATGTCTTTTCCTATCAAATGCATCTCCTGTAGGCAGCATATTGTTGGGTCTTGTTTTGTGATCCATTCTACTAGCCTGTGTCTCTTGATTGGTGAGTTTAAGCCATTAACATTTAGGGTTATTATTGAGATATGGGTTGTTCTTCCAGCCATATTTGTTTATTTATGTTACTAAACATGGTTTGTTTTCCTCTTTGATTATTTTTCCCCCCTTTACTGTCCTACCTCCCACTGTTGGTTTTCATTGTTATTTTCCATTTCCTCTTCCTGTAATGTTTTGCCAAGGATGTTTAGAAGAGATGGTTTTCTAGCTGCAAATTCTTTTAACTTTTGTTTATCGTGGAAGGTTTTAATTTCATCTTCCATCCTGAAGCTTAATTTCGCTGGAAACACAATTCTTGGTTGGAACCCATTTTCTTTCAGTGTTTGAAATATGTTATTCCAGGATCTTCTAGCTTTCAGAGTCTGTGTTGAAAGATCAGCTATTATCCTGATTGGCTTACCCCTAAATGTGATCTGCTTCCTTTCTCTTCTAGCTTTTAAAATTCTCTCCTTATTCTGTATGTTGGGCATCTTCATTATAATGTGTCTAGGTGTGGGTCTCTTATGATTTTGCATATTCGGCGTCCTGTAGGCTTCTAGGATTTGGGATTCTGTCTCATTCTTCAAGTCTGGGAAGTTTTCTCGTATTATTTCATTGAATAGATTGCTCATTCCTTTGGTTTGAAACTCTGTCCCTTCCTGTATCCCAATGACTCTTAAATTTGGTCTCTTGATGTTATCCCATATTTCTTGGATGTTCTGCTCATGGTTTCTTAACAGTCTTGCTGAGCTGTCTATGTTCTTTTCAAGTTGAAATACTTTATCTTCATTGTCTGATGTTCTATCTTCTAAGTGTTCTACTCTGCTGGTAGTATTCTCAATTGAGTTTTTAAGTTGGTTTATTTCTTCCTGCATTTCTAGGATTTCTGTTTGTTTGTTTTTTATAACCTCTATCTCCCTGTATAGTTGATCTTTTGCTTCTTGGATTTGTTTATGTAATTCATTGTTGAAGTGATCTTTCATTGTCTGATTTTGCTGTCTGATGTCTTCCTTGAGACTCCAGATCATCTGAAGCATGTATATCCTGAATTCTTTATCTGACATTCCATCTGCTGCAGCTATTACCTCTTCTAACGTTGAGTTGACCTGCATTGCTTGTGGTCCTTTCTTTCCTTATCTCTTCATACTGTTCGCGTTCCTTTCTACTTGGTGGAACTGTTGTGCTATTGAATTTTCCCCCTATATATTTATATTGGTCTTGTATAGTTGCAAAGTCTCCCTCGCAGGCGCGGGCGGCGGCTCTGCCCCTCCTCCAATTGGGGCAATGTGCCTACCACGCCGGCAGGCCACTGGGCCTGCTCTGCCGGTCGGTAGCAGGTCCGCCTACCTTGCAGGCGCGGGCGGCGGCTCTGTCCCTCTGCGGGCCTCTAGGCTTGTTCTGTCGGTGGTCGCAGTTCTGCCTACTTTGCAGGCGCAGGCAGCGGCACTGCCCCTCTGCAGGCCTCTGGGGCTGTTCTGCCAGTGGGTCGCAGGTCCGCCTACCTTGCAGGCGCGGGGGGCGGGGCGGCTCTACCCTTCCTCAGGCCACTGGGCCTGTTCTGTCTGTCGGTTGCAGGTCTGGCCTGTTCTGATGGTGGTCACAGTTCCGTCTACCTTGCAGGCGCGGGGGGAGGGGGCGGCTCTGCCTCTCAGCAGGCTGCTTCTCCTCTTCTGCCGGTGGGTTGCAGGCCCGCCTACCTTGCAGGAGTGATTGGAAGCTCTGCCCCTCCACGGGCCGATGGGCCTTTTCTGTCGGTGGTCACAGTTCTGCCTACCTGGCAGGCACGGGGGGTGGGGGGCGGCTCTGCCCCTCAGCAGGCCGCTGGGCCTGTTCTGTGGGTGTTCACAGTTCCCTCTACCTTGCCGGCGCAGGGGGAGGGGGCGGCTCTGCCTCTCAGCAGGCCGCTGCTCCTCTTCTGCCGGTGGGTCGCAGGCCCGCCTACCTTGCAGGAGTGATTGGAAGCTCTCTGTGAATTTTTTAAATTGTGAAATGACTCATAAACACAAGACTTTTAAAAACATGTAAGTATGTACATAATAATAATAATAATAATAATAATAATAATAATAATATAAATAATTTTGTATCCGTTATCTGGAATGTGAAATAGGCTTGGGTGCTTTAAAAGTCACCTCTGAGACTTTCCTTTATAGCCTTTTACAAATATATTTTTGGTTTAGGACTTTATGTGTAAATTATATTGTTAGTTTTGAAAAATTGAGATACAAATTCAAACTTCTCCCTAGCAGCAAGGGCAGGATAGTGCCCATTTGATGAAGACTATAGATCATCTGAACAGCCTGAATCATATCTGGCTTCATCTTCCTTGATGTCTGACAGGAACTCTTTGGAAGTCAGTGAGTGACATCACACGTGAGGCCTGGGAAACTTGGCACCTAGGGGCATCCAACCTAACTATGGAGTAGAGCTCCAGACCCCAGAAGCAAATTGATCAAATGGAGGGAGTTGCAGTGTTGTTGTTGTTGTTGTTGTTTTTTTTCTTTCTTATTCTTAGCATGCTGTTTTGCCTTTGCCTCTTGAATAATTGAGAGGGATGGAATGAGTATCTTCAGCTGACATGGCAACAGGATTTGGAAGGGAGAATAGGGACATCATCAAGTCCCAATCAAGACAAAGCAAGCACAGATCAAAGTCAAGCCAAAGTCACTAGACTTTGTGTTCCCCTGTTGAGACAGCAGTAGCATCAAGATCTTAATAATAATGACAGTGAACATACCATTCTCTTGAGCTTGTGTTCACTAGAGAGTGATTTTAGAGAAAAGGCTGAGGAGGATAACTTGCCATCAGTTATCTTCAAGTATAAACCTTGCTCAAATTGTGATGGTTCCAATTAACGATCATTCAGCTTTACAGTGGTGTAAAAATATAGTCACACAACCAGTTTGTTTTTTACTTTCAGTACAGAAGTAATAAACTACATGAGATATTTAATATTTGATGATAAAATAGGCTTTGTGTTAGATGATTTTGCCCAATCTAGGCTAATATATATGTTGTGAGCATGTCTAAGTTAAACTTGGTTAAACTATTATGTTTAGTAGGTTAAGTGCAATAAAAGGGCATTGTTGATTTATTTTATTTTAAACTGGCTTATAATCACATTAAAAGTCAAGGAACATATATGCCATCTTTGTGGATGGCCAGAGTTCCCCAGGGAAGAGTATTTTAATGTTGTACCTGGAAGATAAAGGTCTAGCTGCTGCATTCTGGGGACCAAGCTTAGGAGGAGCTTTAGAGGATGACTTCTTAATCCCCCTCATGAGAATAAACATCCTGACATCTGCCATGGGGAGGGAGGGGCCAGGGCTCTAATTGCTTCTTTAGCTTTCACTTAGGTCTTCCTTATCTTAGCTTCCTCTCCTTTGGACTGCAGTACTAGATTTGTACTGTGGAATACCTAAAGCATGCTCAGGAATTCCACTCTTTGAAGATTGTGCTATGTAAATATGGCTGGTTCTCAGCCTTTGCACTTGGCAACATGGGATTTTGTTTTCTCAAAATGACAGTTAAATGACTCACTACTGAAGGATCGTTTGTTCAGATTCCAAAATGCTGTTGCTGTTGTCTTCTCTCCTATTGTAGTCCTGTGGGTTTATGTCTTAAAAAATAATAATAATAATAATGACTCCTATTTTTATGAGATTTGAGAGGGAGGAAAATTAAATGCTTAGGTTCAAGCCACTACTTTAACTTGGAAGTTCAAAAACATCTATTTGTTTTGTAAGGCTCAGTTTTGCTGCAAAGCATTCTTTTGATTCATCTGCCTTTTGCAAAATTAATCCTGCCCTTGAACAATTCCGAGTACAATGCACAACAAATTGGATCCTAATCTGTGTGCTTATGTATGCTTCTTTCCCCAGGAAAAGCAAGTGTCCTAAAACATCAAGAAAAAGTTTTATTCTAATTTTCTCTATAGTACTATCACAATACATAGTAAAAACTCGATGTTTATTACATACAGGAACATATGATGGATGATAACCTTTTCAAAAGTTGAATGCTTATATAGATATATTTTCTAGTGACTAAAAAATTTTAATTTCTCTTTATCAATTGCTGTCTCCTCAAACATGCTGAAAACTTATTAGCTCCTTAAGTATCACATGAAGCTGTTAATGGACATCAAATAGAGCAAGGTATGGATTGACTGCCCTCTGATGGCAGATCAAGAAACTAACTTCTTAGACAACTTGACGTATGGTGCTGTTAAACCAAAATGGAATATATCCCTCTGTTTTCTTTTTTAAATTTTATTTATTTATTTATTTATTTGTTCTAAATTTGTCATAGATGACAGCAGAATGCATTTCAATTCATAGTACACATATGGAGCACAATTTTTCATTTCTCTGGTTGTACATAAAGTAGAGTCACACTATTCGTGTCTTCATACATGTACCTAAAGTAATGATGTCCCTCTCATTCATCCATCTTTCCTACCCACTGCCCCCTCCCTTCCCCTCCTTCCCCTTTGCCCTATCCAAAGTTCCTCCATTTCTCCCATGCTCCCCCAATCCCCATTATGGATCAGCATCCACTTATCAGAGAAAACATTTGGCCTTTGTTTTTTTGGGATTGGCTTACTTCACATTGTTGAGAGCCACAGCCGAAGGGGCCCCAGCAAACTTTCAGACTGCCAGGTGATGATTGGCTCACAGCGGCCCTAGCAACTTCTAGCTGATTGGCTCCTCTGCCGTGATGCTCATTGGGCTGTTTCCCGGCCCTTTCAGACTGCAGAGCTGCTCATTGGGGGACTTTTTTTGGCTCCGCCCACACGACCCAGCCAATTGGCCTCAAGAGCAGGAGGAGTGGGGGAGGTTGAGAGGCTTGTGGAAAGCCAGTGGTGGCAGTTGGGCTCTGAAGGTTTTTCCTGAGGAGCTGTTTTGTTTGGCGTGTGTGGTTCTAAAAATAAAGTTCATTTCTTTTGACAAGTGGCTCCTGAATTGTGCCCAGGCAGACTGCGGCATCACATAGCATGATATTCTCCAACTCCATCCATTTACCTGCAAATGCCACAATTTTGTTATCTTTTGATGCTGATGATATAGTTTAGTTGATAGAGTGCTTGCTTCACATGCACTAAGGCCCTGGGTTCAATACCCAGCACCATATTAAAAAATAAATAAAATAAAATAGTCCCTGCATATTCCTCTATTTAAAAAATTTTCCCAATAGAGCATACATGGATTTTCTAATCACAGGAAAGCTATAATTTTCAAAATAAATTGATGAATTTCTAATATAAGACATTAGGAAGCTGAACAAAAATACAAATCTTTATATACATACAATAAAATATATATGTTTTAAAAATACAATTTATTTATAATGTTTGCTTTATCTATTTTACTTCTCAGTTGCACTTAGTTGACTTCTGATAACCCCCAAATGAATCACTTATAATGCAAATGGTAAATAAGTATCTGAAGTTTTAGTATAATAGAGAAATAAAGAGTTCATTTTCTTTTGTGTACTAAAATCCCAAATTGATTTTCTTCCATTCAACTTCAAAACAAATCTGAATTTGTGTGTGTGTGTGTGTGCATGCGCGCGTACTAGGTGCCGCAGTCCGGCTGCAGCAAAATAACCGGGGTGCCTCCTTCCCTTAGTAATTTACTTCTCACCCCTTCCATATTTTCATCACAAAGACAATACAACATTTCAAGACAAAACAAGACACAAACATACTGTATCAATCTTCTCCATTTTCTCGAAATGGCCATTTTTCCTCTCGCCCTATCTGCCTAGGGATGAGCAGATTTGCTCCTGTCCTATCTATGGGCAGGCAGCTTTTTTTCATCACTTACCCCCGAGTGTCCCTGGGCTCCCCGTACGGGCCACCATCTGCCGCAGTCCGGCTGCAGCAAAATAACTGGGGGGGGCGGTGACGAATAACTTGTGTACATTGATACAGCAGGAGTAGGAGCCCTTTATTGCAGGACAGGAGCAGTATTTATACATTCCACACAGCTTATCTAATTAGCATAAACTAGATACATCAGTCAACCAATCAGGAATCTCTACACTTAATGGCTCACTTTTGTTACTTCTCAAACCACTCCCTCTGGCATTTTGCCAGGCACCATCCAGACTTGTTTACGAACTCTAACATTCCCCTGGCAAAATGCCAGGTGTTATTTTGACTTGTTTACAGACTCTAACACTAGGGATTAAACCAAGGGCACTCTACTACTCATCTACATCCCAGCCCTTTATTTTTTTATTTTGAGATAGGTTCCTGAGGCTGGCCTTGAACTTGTGATCCTCCTGCCTCAAGCCTCCTGAGTTGCTAGGATTATAGGTGTGGTCCATCATGCTGGCTCAAATAACTCTTTAATATGTAGGTTTAAACAGGCCTGTTCAACAAATACCTATAAAAATGGGCATAACAAACTTTCCTGGATTGTATTCTTTTTTGTATGTATGTCAGGGCGTTGTGCATGGCAGACAAGCACTCTACCAACTAAGCTATATCCCCAGCTCTCTAGGTTGTAGTCTTGGTGAAAAGGTCAAAGATTATTCTGTGAGTGAGTTGTGTTCATCAACAAGAGGACACTTTCCTGGAGCTGGGGGTGTGGCTCAAGTGGTAGTGCACTTGCCTGGTGTGCATGAGGCACTGGGTTCGATCCTCAGCACCACACAAAAATAAAATAAAGATATTGTGTCCCCCTAAAACTAAGAAATAAATATTTTTTTAAAAAGAGGATACATTCCCATACTGTAAGTGAAATAGAGGACACTGCTTGTTTTGTGATCAAGGTTAGACAGGACATGAGTTATACAAGGTCGCACAAATGTTTCCAAATGATTGTGCAATACCAAAAGAAAGAGAAAACTATTAGAACAAGAAATTGTTCAGCTTGCCAATTATATAGATAATAAGCATCTAAACTGAATAAAATAATTTAAACCTCCAAATTTTTATATAGAAAAAAGTTCATGTCAAGAAAATATAAGCAAAATTGATTTAATTAAATGGGATCCATGGAAGACAAAGATGGGAGAGACCCTCCTCCTGTCTCCTGCCCACCAGAGCAGAAACCGCCTTCATGGCATGAAGTGTGGGCCCAGTCTTTTCAGTTCCTGCCCAATCACAATTGGTTGTTTCTGTGAACCACTGTTTATGTTTTTCATTCTCTTCTTCCCCTTCTTCCAAATAAGCGTTCTTATTGTGTTACTCTGTTACTCTATATCATGTATGTCAGACACAAATAACTTGTCTTTGGGGTTTTACGTGGGTAGACCAAGAGGAGCTCTAGCTGAGCTTGATGGAGAGAACAGCACATCACCCAGAGATCACAGACACTGTGCTGGGTACATCTACTGATCAGGATCTGGGATTATCTCCACTGGGAAAGGGGTGTTTTATGTGCAGGAAGAAAGCTGTGCATCCATGTGTAGGGTGACCAGGATTATAGAAGAGATTATTAGTTGCCCTAATGTTTGATCTCTCCTTCCATGGCAATGACTTTCAACTCTTCATAGTTAACTGTTCACAGAACTAAGACAACAACTTCTCCAGCTTTCTCTTCAACTAGTGTGTAGTTGTGTGTCTATTTTCCAACAGATGTTACATAAGCAGAAATAATATTCATGATTTTATGATATGACCTCAGCCCTTTCAATGTGTCCCTCTTGACACTGGCTGGAATGCCCATGGAATGTGGAATTGTCTGAAGATGAGGATGAGGACAACATGCTAGGGATAGTGGCACAACAGGACAAAAGGAAATTAGGGCCTTGACATCTTTGCATTATAGGGCCAAGCTTTAACTGCAAAGGGAAACTGTCTTATTGATGCCACCCATAGTTACAGACTTTTTCATATATATATATATCATGGGGAGCCGCCTCAGAAAACACTCTAAGTTTGAATTCAAACAAAAGAGAGCTATATTTACCTGGCCAGGCACTGTCCCCCACCCGTAACGACTGATGATCTGTGGGAGAACAGCAATTTCCTGGCCTGTGTCTTGGGAATTTAAGGATGAAAACCACAGCTCAGGGGCTGTTCTCAGGGTCTTGCAAGCAAGCAAGTTACAGAAGATAAAAAGAGCAGTTAGCTTAACTTCATCTTGGGTCCAAACAAATGTTAGAATCCTGAGTTTCAGCTGAGTGGGGGCGATAATCTATTTCAAAGTCATGGTCACCACGACTACCACTATATCCTGAGTTGGATACATTCGGTGGGGTACAAAGTACGGAAAAACAATTTTTATAAGAAAACAGCCATGTAGTTCTCTCTTTCACAGGAGCAGTAACAGAAAAACTAAGATAAAGTCTAGAACAGCTAAGATGGAGTCTCTTCGGCCACATTTTTTGTTCGTATAGCCACAGTGAGTTCATTCCCTCTGTCCCAGTACTAGTAACTTACTTGATGCTTGCAGTTATCTCATTTACTCATCATTTTACTACTGATACCTATAAGCCTTATGTCTACATGGTCAAGCTAATACAAATATTCACAACTATATTGATTCAACCTTGTCTATATCCATATTAACCTACCAGCTTATTTATCTATAACTACACTGGCATACTGACTTATCACCTTTCACTGTTCCATTATCTTTTTCCTGTGGCTTACATCCTATGTCTGACAGTTACATGATTTTATTACTATTACTTAGGCTTACTCCTGATGAACTTATCTATGAATTTATGTCTTACTGTTGCTTAGCTATGTTATCTTACCTTATTCCTATAATCTATAACCTATGTCTATGACCTATTGATCATCTATGTTAACTTGCCTTATACCTATAATCTATAATCCATGTCTATAATTTATTGATTATATTGATCAGTTCATACCACAACATATAGACAAATTTCTATTCTTAAAACAAATCAACAACAACAAAAAGAGATCCCACAAAGGTCAGAATCTAACAAAATCTGAGAGCTTGTGGGAAAAAGTATGGAGTAAGTAAAGTTTCATCTGCAGTCTAACAAGTGAAAGAAAGTAGGTAAGGCTCTGAAATGTGAACTGGCTTAGCATATTGAGATACTAAAATAAGTTAATAATAGGAAGAGAAAGAAAGAAGGTAGTGTGTGCCAAATCAAGAAACATATGAATGGGACTGGAGCTGTGGCTCAGTGGTAGGGTGCTCATCTGGCATGCGTGAGGCACTGGGTTTGATCCTCAGCACTACATAAAAATAAAATAAAGGTATTGTGTTCATCTACAACTAAATATATATATGTACATATGTATAAATATATAAATACACACACACGCACACACACTCACATACACATATTAAAAAAAAAAAGAAACATAAGCACGACCCAGATCATTCTGAGGTTTGTAGGCAGGCATCAAGAGAGATGGGGAAGAGTCAAAAATGATTCTCATATTTTTGGTGTGATCAATTGTGTGGATGGTAGAATCATTTATTAAGAAAAGAAACATCAGTGAAGTGACAGGTTTCGGTGGGGAAACAATATTTTCACTTTGGAATGTGTTGTGTTTGAGGTATTTATGAGTATACAAATAGTTATTTGGGTCTAGTGTTCAGGGCTAAGTAAGATTAAGTTTCTCAGAATTAAAAAAAAAATTGGAGTTGTTAGCAAGTGCATGGTAAAAAGGTTAGAGGAATGGATAAAATCACTTGGGGCAGAAGTCTGTACAGAGGAAAAACTATAAGATTATAGAAGAGGGCCTAAGACCCAGCCCTGAGAGAATTCTTGCATTAAGTGATTAAATGTGGGAAGGGGAATGGACCAGGGAGATTGAATAGGAATAACCAGAAAGAAAGGAAGCCAGGTAATCAGGTTGTTACTGAGGCCTTTTTGGAGAGGAGATGATGAAAACAAGAAAAGGCTAGCCAGCCCTCCTCAGCCATCAGTTCCTTTGTGCCAGCCCCACCAAGTCCCAGCGCTGGTGGATTATGATCTGTGCAGTTGTGTTGCTTCCCCAATGTTGAAGAATAACACCAGAGAAGCACGCCAAGGCAAGGTCAAAGTAGAAATTAGAAGTTTATTAAAGGACAGCAGAAAAGACTTCTCCCGGAAGAAGAAGGGGACCCAAGAGGTGGAATCCGTGGAAGTGCGGTTGTCTCTCCATTTTATAGTTTTCGGTGATGGAATGTAGGTGGGAAGGCCTGAGGGGTTGGGACAAGGTGGGCCAAAGAAGTAATCTGGGCACTTCCGAGTCAGCATTTTCAAGTTTGTAGTTCATTAACATAACTACCTAATTTTAAATCTGGCTTCAGTTGGTCTGCAAAGTTGCTTCTTGCTAATGAGTAAGATAGGATAGGTAATGGGCCCTAATTAAGGTTGTTTTCAAATGTAAAGTTATATCCAAGAAAATAATAAAAAATAAATTCCAAACATTTCAGCCAAGTCTTTGTCCTAGAGTGGCAGGAAAATGGATGTGGGGGCAGACCCAAATGGAGGTTAGAGCAAACTTCAAACTCAAGGCTAAAAGGGCATAGATAATTAGAAGGTCATGGGCTGAACCAAACACATTGGTACTTTCCCAATAACTTTTTAGCATAGATTTTGACCAATAGCCTTGGTACTTTCCTAAGACCTAATTAGCATAGATTTTGATCAACGTCCCTACCCAGTAGCTATGTAAGTGCTTAGACTAGTACAGTTAAGTGGCAATCCCTATTGGGTCCCTTCAGGCCTCTGTGGATTGCTGAGAGCCATAGGCAAGTAGGAATGACACATGGCATTTTGGTTTGAAAGGTGACCCTGCTCAGGGATTAGGGTGGCTTCCGGTTTAGGGTGGATCCTGCTGGGAATAGGGCGGCTCCAGGACTAGGGCGGATCCTGCTGCCTCATGCGCCCCACTCCTTTGGAGTTCCTGTTGAGTTCTGGCAGTGTTCTGAGAGAATTGGTGCGCGGAGCGGGGTGGAGGCAGTGTGTTCCCAGAAAGTGCTTGTAGAGTGTCGGTGAGAGTTCAGGAATAAATAGTTGCTGTTTGAATCTAGAAGGCTTTGTTGTGGCTCGGTTACTTTGTGCCCAGCCAGACTGCGGCAGTGGATGTGTCTCTTTTCTTCCCACTTGAATATATCATATTCCTTCCTGTCTTGCCTTCTCTTAGTGTCTGTGGATCTCATTCTTTGAATTTGTGAGACAAGAACCTGGAAAGAAATCTGCGGTGAGCTGCTGGATCTGCTGTGACACTGGAGGGCAGAGCCCACCATTAAGAGCTACAACACACCACACACCACCTGATAGTAGTGAAGAATCCATCCTTGCCTGCTGTGACACTCAGAGCTGACACCTGCAGCTATCCCCTGCTGTGATTAGCTGCTAATGCTAAAACAGGCTTTTTCAACTGCAGAGGCCTGCGGCTTACACAGATCCCATTTCCAGCAGAAGCAGAGAATCTAGTTTTATCTCAAACTCCAGTTTCACTAAGGGATTAAAGATAAAGCCCTGAGCAGGGTAGCTGCCTATTTAGCAACAAATGGAAGTGATTAGCAATCCTTCTTATGATGACTGTGGCTCATTGGCTTCTCCCTAGTTCACATCACAAGACACTCCAAAACACATGAGCTCACAGGTCAGCATAACCTGGCACCTATGGAAGAACAAAGAGACTCTGCCTTGCAGACAGCTACTGAAGTACACGTACCAACTGAGTCAGACTCATTAGAGCACATGAATCAAGAATTTAAGGGGAAAAACATGATGAATATACTTCAAGAGATAAAGGAAAACATTAGAAATATAACTAAAAATTAGAAATCATTAAAAATTGGAAATAGAAGATATGAAAAATTCTGATGAAAGAAATAGTATTTGGCCTCAAAAAGGTAGATGTTCTGATGCAAAGACACTGGCAGCCACGATAAACACCTGTTGCAGAGGCACCCTAGTTAAAATTTCAGAGTTAAAAAAAAATCTACAAAAGATTTCAATGGTTTTCTGTGAGACTCTTATTGGCTACTCAATCTGACAGGTTCATCCTACTCGATGCAAACACCACTCTTTCAAACTGTTGCTTTCTTTCAAATCCCACTTTTGTCTTTGTTTTTTAACACCAGCCTAATGACTGCTTCCTCATGTGACTAAATTCCTGAAGAAAATTAACTGAAGGTCTTAGAGTTATTTTTTGACTAAATAAAAGAAGTGGGAAGAAAAATGACAGATTCAGTTTAAAAAGAAGAGATTTGTAAAATCAGATTGTGGAACTAGGAAATGGTAGGAGAAGATAAAAATAGAAGAACAAAGTGGGATTCAATATATATATATATATATATATATATATATATATATATATATATATATATATATATATTCTACACACACACACAAACACACACGTGGCACCAGGCAGCAATGGGAAAATGACATAGAAATAAATGTCATTCTCCTCTGCAAAGGTCACATATCTAATTTGCCAATCCTGTTATCTCAGAATACACAGATTTATCACTAACTATGATGAATCCAGAGACGTGACAGATCAATGAGAGGCAGGTATATTTTCCACTGGAAGGAAATCAGAGAAAAGTTGATTTAGAATACAAGTTCCTAAATTTCTCCTTTAGGCTATGCCATAAGGAAGCATCCTTAGCTGTCCAACTGAGGCACATATTTGCTTAAGGAGGAGTGTCACTGGGATTTCTCCTTCAGTGTTTGGGGCAAGTTACAGCACTCAACATGTTAAACAATTCAGGTCTCCTGCAGACTGATCCATTCCGCACTCACAGGAAAGTACTGGACATTGTGATATTTCCTGAACAGTCCAGGCATATTTCCAGCTCAGGGCTTTTTCACCTGCTGTTCCTTCTGTCTGGACTTTTCTTCTAGATATTCTCACAGTTTGTTCCCTTACTTCTTCAGGTCTTTGCTTAAGTGGTACATCACTGGAGAGGTTTTCCATAACTATTCTATTCAAAATGTCAACTTCCCTTCATTCATGGGCACCCCCCACTCCCCTTCCCTGCCGCAGTCTGGCTGGGCACAATCAGGAGCCACTTGTCAAAAGAAACTAACTTTATTTTTAGAACCACACACGCCAAACAAAATAGCCTCTCAGGAAAAACCCTCAGAGCCTCAACTGCCACCACCGGCTTTCCACAAGCCTCTCTCTCCCCCACAAGCTTCTCTCCACCTCCCCCAATCCTCCTGCTCTTGAGGCCGATTGGCTGGGTCACGTGGGCGGAGCCAAAAAAGTCCCCCAATGAGCAGCTCCGTGGTCTGAAAGGGCAGGGAAACAGTCCAATGAGCATCACCGAAGAGGAGCCAATCAGCTAGATGTTGCTGGGGCCGAGGAGCCAATCAGCTAGATGTTGCTGGGGCTGCTGTGAGCCAATCATCAGCCGGCAGCTGGAAGTTTGCTGGCAGCTGGAAGTTTGCTGGGGCCCCTCAGGCTGTGGCTCTCAACATCTCCCCCTCTCTGTTTAAACAACAAGCATGTGGCTTAGGGACCGTGCCTGTTAGGCAGTCCAATTCAACATATGGTCCTTACCCGTCATCGGATGAACTGACCTCTAGGCGTCAGCCTCCTGTCTTAGGTTGGTACCACTGCAATTGGATCATACCCGTCACCGACTACCGGTCCAGCATACAGCCATACTTGTGGATAGGCCTTTGCACCTGTGGGGGGGTGAGGTTCTTTGCCTCACCTCTGTTGGCCCCCAAATTTTAGACCATCACTAGTAGAGGAGGATGCAAAATGCCATGACATTAAGCCAATTGAGGGCTCCTTTGAAAAATTGTACCACCGGTGACATCATCAGCAAAAATACCCCAACACTACCATAAGTCACTGCACCAACAGATAGTTCACAATGCATACAGGTGAGCTCACAATGTGTCCAGGCAAGTTCTGCAAGCAGTTCAGTGATGGCTATTGTAGAAGCTGTAGATTGGTTTTATCTTTGACTTCACCAGCACTGGGATGAAGATAGGAATTCTGGCAATAATTGCTAAAGAAAAAATTATGTAACATTACAGAAGGCACTAAAAGAAAACAATTTTCTTAACAATTTACATTATCTTTAAGAGAATTATTAAATATAATGAAAAGGAAAGGTGAAAGTAAACAAACAGATCTGTTAACCTTATTTTTTGTTTACATATTAAAACAATCCTCAAGAGTTGTTTACCCAATTTAAATTAAACCATATAAATCACGTGAAAAAAAAATATTTGGATCCATTTTATCATGAGCGCTCATCATATATGATATATGGACATACGTACATTCAAACATATAACACAAAACACAAGTGTGCACACATAATATAATACATACAACACATAACATTATAGTAAAGGCCTTATAACTTTTTACAGGTGAAATCTCCATTGCAATGCTTAAAAACTCTATAGTCAAAAAATAGAACTGATCAGCAAAACATTAACCTAGGTCTGTATGAGCTCAAAAAACAAAATAGAACTTCATGATATGGCAAAGGGCAATAATAAAATAGATATTGAAAAAAGCATCCTGGTTCTGTTGCAGATGTAAGAATAGCCAAACTGGAGTTTTGGATATCAGTTGTTATGGATTTGAGCCAAATCATCTTCTTTTTGGTCTGTAGAAATCGCTTTAGTTAATCTTTCTGGAATCCAAATCGGCTGCTGTTCTCCCTGTGGAAACACACAAACAGACCCCCGACTCCAGACAATTACTGGGTCAGGACCTTTCCATTGTCCTGTTAGAATATCCTTCCAAAGTACCTTGGGCTTATGTACATTTTTTGGACACATATGCCTTTCCGCAGCACTAAGTCCTGATGAATCCAAATTTAAAAAGTTTAGAGTAAAAAGGGTTATTTTAAGTTTATCTTTGGGGAATATATACCCCTTCCCAATTCCTTCTTTTTGCTTTAATAAGTACATTTTAATAGTTTGATGAGCTCTTTCAACTATGCCTTGTCCCTGTGGATTGTATGGGATTCCTGTTATATGAGTAATGACAAATGTTGAGCAAAATTGTTTAAAAGAGGTAGAAGTATAACCAGGGGCATTATCTGTTTTTAACTGTTTTGGAACACCCACAGTGGCAAAATTTTGTAAGCAATGAGCTATAGCATCTTTAGTTTTTTCTCCGGCATGAAGGGAGCCCATCAAAAATCCAGAAGAAGTATCAACTGTAACATGCAAATATTTTAATTTTCCAAATTCTGGCAAGTGTGTGACGTCCATCTGCCAAATATGGTTAGGTATCAATCCTCTAGGATTGACTCCAAGATTAACTTGTGGTAAAAAGGTCACACAATTTTGACATTGTTTTATTATTTGTCTAGCTTGTTCCTTAGTTATTTTAAAATGCTTTTGTAAAGTATTAGCATTGACATGGAACTTTTTATGAAAATTTATAGCTTCTTCTAGTGTAGAGAAAATATGTATGTCATGTGTAGTTTTATCTGCTAAATCATTGCCCAAACTAAGGACTCCAGGCAATCCTGTATGTGCCCTGATATGTCCTATAAAGAATGGATCTTTTCTGTCCCAGATTAGACTTTGTATAGTGGAAAGCAAAGAGAAAACAGTAGAAGAAGGGGAAATCCTACCAGCATCTTCAAGAGATACTATAGCATTAACTACATACTGACTATCAGAAAATAAATTAAATACAGAATCTTTAAACATCACAAAAGCTTGTAAAACTGCATTAAGCTCTACCTTTTGAGCTGATTGTTTGGGTACTAAAAATGTAAAAGTTTGATCAGGGGTAACTACTGCTGCTGTACCATTATTTGACCCATCAGTGAATATATTTGGAGCATTCATGATAGGTGTTTTTCTTGTCATTTTTGGAAAAATTACAGGATGCAATGACCAAAAAGACAATAAAGGATTAGATGGTAAGTGGTTATCAAATGAAACATTAGATTTGCACATGATTATTGCCCAAGTATTTAACTCATTAGCTAACTCATCAATTTGATTCATAGTATATGGAGTAATAATTTTATTGGGAGAAATTCCAAACACTCCCTTTGCTGCTTTTATTCCTTTGAGTATTAATTGTCCTACAGCCTCAGGATACCTAGTAAGAATAGTGTTAGGAGAATAAGATAAATGTATCCATAATAATGGACCTTCTTGCCAAAATACTCCTGTAGGAATATTTTTTGTTGGTAGTACAATAAATAATAAAGGCAAACTTATATCAATTCTATCCAAATGCATATTTTCCATATATGTTTCAATGATTTTTAATGCCTTTCTTGCTTCAGGCGTTAACATTCGGGGTGAATTTGGATCTGATGGACCTTTTAGGATATCAAATAAAGGTCCCAACTCTCCTGTTGGTATACCTAAATAAGGCCTTATCCAATTTATGTCTCCTAATAACTTTTGAAAGTCATTAAGTGATTTGAGTTGATCTACTCGTATTTGAATTTTTGGTGGACGGACCATGGTTGAGGATAATAGAACTCCTAAATAATTAATTGGAAAATTTAATTGTACTTTATCTATTGCTATCTCTAGATTATAATTTTTTAATAAGTTTGTAAGTGTGGCATAACATTCTAGCAATGTGTTTTTATCTTTGTGTGCTAATAATACATCATCCATATAGTGAAATATTTGTAGTTCAGGATTTTGATTTCTAAGTGGCTGGATTACTTTGTTAACATAAATTTGACACATAGTTGGGCTGTTAGCCATCCCTTGAGGGAGTACTTTCCATTCATATCTCTGATCAGGACCTTCATGATTCAGTGCAGGGATAGTAAATGCAAAACGTGGACTATCCTCAGGATGAATTGGAATTGAAAAAAAACAATCTTTAATATCTATAACTAAAACATACCAGGTTTTTGGCAAAGCAGACAACTGAGGAATCCCTGATTGAGCAGGTCCCATAATAACCATCTCATTATTAATGGCTCTTAAATCTTGCAATAATCTCCATTTACCAGATTTCTTTT
The DNA here is from genome assembly GCF_021218885.2 of Marmota monax. NCBI lineage: Eukaryota > Metazoa > Chordata > Mammalia > Rodentia > Sciuridae > Marmota > Marmota monax. Next base: position 288,616 of record NW_026694026.1, read on the forward strand.
TGATGACAAAAATGGGAGTATTATGGGGAGATACAGAAGGTTGTATATGTCCTTCTGCTAATTGTTGTTTGACCAGGTCATGGGCTGCTTGTATCTTTTCTTTAGTCAGGGGCCACTGAGGAACCCATACTGGTCTTTCTGATTTCCAAGTAATTTTTATTGTCTCAGTGGCCCTTTCTGAAAATCCAACCCATGTCTGTCTGTTCCTTGATCTATTTGTATTGGTGCTGCTATACCTTGTTCTTGTTTTTCTAATCTTTTTCCTTTCCTAAAACCTTGTCTAGTCATAATAGTGGGTGCATTTTGGTTGATGTTATTTGTTAATGTCAAACCTAATTGATCTAGGACATCTCGTCCCCATAAATTTACGGGAAGATGATCCAATACATATGGCTGTATAGTTCCTTCACATCCTTCAGGATCCTTCCAATCTAATACCATTGCACTTCTATGGGGATTAGTCGCCACTCCTAGGCCTCGAAGCGTTTGAGTGGCTTGTTGTAATGGCCAATGTTTTGGCCATTCTTGACGAGAGATGATGCTAAGGTCTGCACCTGTATCCAGTAGCCCATTAAATTCATGTCCTTGAATATTTAGTTTTAGCATGGGGCGAGAATCTAAATTTAAAGAAAGCATAGCCCAATCTACACCTGTGGAGCCTAATCCCTTGGAACCTCTTTCTACAGTACGACTGGAAAATTTATCATGTAGGCTGGGTATTATTAGTAACTGTGCTATTCTATCTCCTGGTGAAATTACTGATATACCCTTTGGAGAACTGGCTATAATTTTTATTTCACCTTCATAATCGGGATCAATTACCCCAGGACTTATCATAAGTCCTTTTAGAGTAGAAGAGCTGCGTCCCAATAATAAGCCTACTGTTCCTTTGGGAAGAGGTCCTTTCACCCCTGTGGGAATGATTTGAACTCCCATCTCTGGAGTTAGTACTGCTCTGGCGGAGGCGCGGATGTCCAACCCTGCACTCCCTCTGGTTTGTCTGATGAGGGATCTGATGGACAATGTGTCCTGGGCACTACCCTGATGGGGTTGCTGGGTTCCTCCAGTGCTCCGTATATTTGTGGTTTTGGGCCCCGGAGCATTGGGCCCCCCTGTCCATTTTTTGGCAATGGAGCCCGATGCCTTTCTCCACGATATCGTGGATAAACACCTGGTCCTTGTTCGTTTTTTGATAATGGAGTACCCTCTATGGTGGTTTGAGAACGGCATTCATTAGCCCAATGTCTCCCTCTACGGCATCGTGGGCAAATACCTGGTATTCTACTCCTTTGATACCTAGTTTTGTTAAACCCTCCTCCAATGGGGCAATTCCTTTTAAAATGTCCTGTTTGTTCACAATTGTAGCATGTTCTTGGCCTGGCATCTAAAGCCTGTTTTACTGCAGCTGCCACAATTTGCCCTTGTTCATTAATGTCTCTGGCATCTAAAGCCTGTTTTACTGCAGCTGCCACGACTTGCTCTTGTTCATTAATGTCTCTACATAATTTAATATATGTGTTTAAATCTTCATGTTTCCATGGTCTAATGATATCTCTGCACCAACGATTCGCTTGCTCATAAGCCAGGTGTTTTAGTAATGGCATTGCTTGTTCTGTATTCCCAAAAACTCTGGTAGCTGTTTGAATAAGCCTATCTACAAATTCAGCATAAGGTTCATTAGCTCCTTGTATTACCTTAGATAATTGACCTTGTAAACCTCCATGTCCTTGTAAAGTCTTCCATGCCTTAATTGCATCTGCAGCAATTTGTGCGTATACGCCAGGATCATATGCAATTTGTTGCTGCTGATCCTCATAAGGTCCCTTTCCTAACAACATATCTAGATTTCTCTGAGGATAACCAGCTGCTGCATTTCGCCTAGCCATCTCCTTGCAAAATTCCTCATTGGCAACCTTCCATAACAGGTATTGTCCTCCATTTAGCACAGCTTTACACATATTAGCCCAATCTGCTGGCGTCATGTTCAAGTTGTTAATGGATTCGACCATGCTTACAGTGAAGGGTGCTTGAGGACCATAGGTTGTTACAGCCTCTTTTAGCTGCTTCACTGTTTTGAAATTTAAAACTTGGTAAAATCGCTGCCCTCCTGCCTCAAATACAGGGCATGTTAATATTTGAGACCTTGTCTCAGGATCCCAACTATCAACTGCGGGGGTTGGGGGCCTCCCAGCATATGGAGGTGGCGCTGTTGGTTGGACACTTACGCCCTCTGGTGATAGAAAGGTGTTAGTATCAGTCTCCTGTAGAGGTGGTGCTGTTGGTTGGACACTTACACCCTCTGGTGATAGAAAGGTGTTAGTAGCAGTCTCCTGTTGTAACTTTCCCCCTGATGGCTTTTTCTGTTTTACACTTTCTTTCTCTGTCTGACTAGCTTGAGAGGCCTTCTCTTTTACTTGAATCTTTTCCTCTGTCTGACTAACTTGAGAGACCTTCTCTTTTACTTGAATCATTATGACTTCTCCTTCCTCTACCATTGTCTGAACTGAAGGCTTTGGACTAAGCAAACAAGATACGAATGTCCACAATGGCAATGTGCCAACTGGCAGAGTCCCTGGGCTTTTCTTTTCTATTCTTTTTAAATCTTCACCATGATGGTTCCATTGTGATATATTCAACAACTCCTCCTTAAAAAGCCATGGGCTATATTTTTGTATTGTATCAACGTATGCCCTGACTGCTCTTGATTTTACTGGGATGCCTCCTTCCTCTAACAATTTACTTAACACTCTTTCAGTTTGTTTTTTACTAATTTCTGATCCCATATTTCTACTATAATACAACCCAACAAGATGACGCCAAACAAAACCGAGACAGAATGAAATAAAAAGGGAACAACAAAAAGTCATTATAGCCTTTCTATCCTCCTGACATGTGCATCCGTCCTTTCTCCCTATCTGTTCCTCAGACGTAAATAGTTTTTCCTCAGATGTGAGCGGTTTTTCTTCCGTCTCACTCATCTCCAGGGACAGGCAACTTAAAACAAAAGTGAAGCAAAATAAAAGAGGAATCTTAAAATGGCTACCCATCCTCTCGCCCTGCCCTCAGGGGCGAGCAGTTTCACTTACCCTCAGTCGCTCCCCGTACGGGCCACCAAATTCCGCAGTCTGGCTGGGCACAATCAGGAGCCACTTGTCAAAAGAAACTAACTTTATTTTTAGAACCACACACGCCAAACAAAATAGCCTCTCAGGAAAAACCCTCAGAGCCTCAACTGCCACCACCGGCTTTCCACAAGCCTCTCTCTCCCCCACAAGCTTCTCTCCACCTCCCCCAATCCTCCTGCTCTTGAGGCCGATTGGCTGGGTCACGTGGGCGGAGCCAAAAAAGTCCCCCAATGAGCAGCTCCGTGGTCTGAAAGGGCAGGGAAACAGTCCAATGAGCATCACCGAAGAGGAGCCAATCAGCTAGATGTTGCTGGGGCCGAGGAGCCAATCAGCTAGATGTTGCTGGGGCTGCTGTGAGCCAATCATCAGCCGGCAGCTGGAAGTTTGCTGGCAGCTGGAAGTTTGCTGGGGCCCCTCAGGCTGTGGCTCTCAACAGCTCATAACCCACTTGAATCAAATTGTGAAATATGATATATCAAGAACTATGTAATGTTTTGAACAGCCAACAATAAAAAATTAAAAAAAAAATGTTATATTGGGACAAATGCTGGAGAGTGATATTGGTCAAATTTTATTGTTATATTATATGCATGTATAAATATGCAACAACAAATCCTGCCGTGATGTACTATCATAATGCACCAACCAAAAATGTGGGAAGAAAAAGAGTGAAACATAAACACCTCCCCTCCCACCAAAAGATGTCGTTTCACAGTCTACTGGCTTGCATAGTTTCTCATAAAAGTCTGCCATTATTCTTATCTTTGTTCTTTCCACTGCACATTCATCTCTTTGCTCGGCAGCTTTTTAGAATTTTCTCTTCATCATGGGTTTTCTGTTATTTGTTTATGAAGAGGCATCATGCAGTATTTTTGAATTTATTCTGATTGAGTTGAATTTTTTGGATAATATTGAGTTTATACTTTTTACCTAATTTAAAAAATGTTCAGCTATTATTTCTTCAAATATCCTGAACCCCCCTTTTCTGTGACTAATTGCAGATATGTTGCATAGCTTGATATTGTTCCATAGTTGCTGAGACTCTTCATTTCATTTTTCTTTTCCCTGGTGCTTCATTCTGAATACATTCTCTTCTGTGTTCAGATTCAATAACTTTTACTTTTGTATGATCAATTATAAATCCCATGAAATGAAGTTTGCCATATCTAGAAGTTCCATTTGGTTCTTTTGAACAATTTCCTTTTCTTTACTCATTAAACCAAAGTTTTCTTTTACATCTTTTAGCATGTCGAACACATTCATAATAACGACTCTAGAATTCTTCTGTTAATTTCATCTTCTGTGTCTTTCTCATTGATTGCTTATCTTATGCCTTTTTCTCCTGCTTTTTGATGTCTATCGATTTTTACCAACTATCAGATGATTTGAATTTTACATTGTTGAATTCTCAAATTATGTTTATTACTTTAAAAAGCACTGAACTTTTCTATGACAGGCTGTCACTTACAAGTTCATTTCATTATTTTAAGAGTTATTTTAGGGAAGGTCTAGAATATCATGTATTATAGGGCTATTTCTGCCCCAGATGTAAGCCACTGACCTCTGGAGTTGCTACCAATTGATTTTACATTTACTGAAGTCTTTTTACTCTTGTTGGAGGGGACCTAAATGTTTACTAACCTTTTTAAAAATTGTAAATTAGTTACAACTTCCCAATACCTTTTCTCCTTCCTATCCTTGCAGTTTCATGGAGTTTCACCCTATGCCTACACAAGCAAGTTCAGCCTTCCTATGCAGATTTCTGAAACTCTTTTATATAGATTCCTTCACTTTGGAACCCTAACCTGAAAATTCTAGCCTCTTTAGCCTCCCTGAACTCGATTTCTGCCTCCTTAACTTAGTGAGACCCCCAGATCTGTCTGGAGTTCCTCTCCCTGGGATCTAGTCTGGATATTGCCTCCAGGTACTGATAGGGCTCCCCAGCTGCCACGCTGCTCAGCTGGTCCACTGGTCCCTGGGGACAAGTGGCAGCAGAGCAGTGGTGGAGTGGTGGAACAACAACTTGGGCGGGCTGGACAACAGGCAACAAGCATGGGCCGAGGCTGCACGGACCCTGCCATGCCTGCTTGGGCATAAGAAGAACAGACCAACACTACCGGCGAGCCAAGGTACATTGACCTGCCGTCCTAGCACAGACACCAGCTGCACGTGGTCTTGCAGCTCCAGATCCAGCTCTTCCACCCAAGCATGCGCAATTCATGGACCTCAACCTTCAGCTTCCTGAAAAGTGTTGAGAAAATGGAAGCAAGGCAAATCCATTGGGATTCAAAGCTAACCAATAGCATTAGTACATTTCCAAGTGTTAATTAGCATAATTTTGGACCAGTAGGGTTATACCTTTTCAAGCTCTGATTAGCATAAATTTGGACCAATAGCATTGGAGCAAGTGCTATATAAACCCCTAGACTAACACACTGAAACTGTGATCCCTTTAGGTTCACTTTCGTGCTGTTGGAGTTTGGTTTCTGTGCACATTTGAATTGCTCATCCTGGTCTCTCAGGACTTCATATTCTGAATTCAAGAGACAAGAACTCAGAAGAAATTGCGGTGCTGGGGTTTGTTGCAACATTGAAAGACCCAATCCATCATTGAGAGCTGCAGCGTGCTTTATGGCTGCAGAGGCTTGTAACTTAGGCAGACCCATGTCACCTGCCGGCAGAAGAGGAGGATGAGTTTGCCTCAAAACTCCGTTTTCAGCAGGAAGCCTGGGCTGGGGTAAGACATCTGTTTCTTTCAGTGATCACAGTTCTGAACTCCCTGTTGTTCAGTGTGTCTGAAAATAATTGGGTCTTATGTTTTATTTAATTTTCTAGAGGTTTGTGGTGGGTGTGTATATTCAAAGTCTTTAGTTTCTCATGGTTGGAGTGAGAAGTTTATCTTGTTTACTTGTTCAAAAGACACTTTCTCAGTGAGCGCTCTAATGGCAATGTTCTTTAGACTTCCAACATCCCTCCCCCCAATCAGCACTCCATATTCCTTTTACCCAACTCATTTTCTCCATAAGAGTTTCTCACTCTATAATGAACTACAAAATATTTGAACTTACTGTTTTCCTCTCTCCTGCCAGCCACTTATATTAGAATGAAGATAGATTTAAAAAAAAATATATTGACTTTGCTCATTGGTGCATCCCCAGTATTCAGAATGATGTTTGGAATATACTAGGTCATTGGTAATGTTCAGTGAATTCAAAGATGTGAATTTCTATGCTTATCCACAGGGAACCTGCATTAAAACTTTTAAGGAAGAGAAATCAAGTAAGACAAACAAATACAAATCAACAGTCACTGCAATCAAACAATTTCAGGAAAGAAATCAACAGATGAATTTCAAGATCCTCAAGACCAAGTCTAGTTAAGTGCTGAAATGAATAGCGTATTGCCATTGATGAAGTCTCTGTTGGGGGTGTGAGCTTGGAGGAGATATCAGGAGCCAGGTTGTTAAGCACTGTGAGGTTTAGTCATCTGGGGAAAAGCAGGAGGATCATTCTGAACTGGCTCTTCTCTTTTTGCCTCTCCTAACCTCCCACACTTCCTGATCTCTGAACTGTTGACCATTAGGGAGTATCTTTTCCGTTAGAGGACAGAGACAATCAGGGCAATTAGTGGTGGTTACAATGAAGGGACAGTAAAGTTAGGAAAAGAACAAGAACAAGGTCACTGGGGATCTATATTAGTTTGTTGCTGCTATAACAGTCATCTATAGACTTAGGGGCTTAATGCAACACAAATTTATTATCTTAACATTATGGAAGTTAGAAGTCTGAAATGGGTATTAGAATCAAGTCTTCAGTCACCAGGGTGTTATGTGTCTTCTGAAGTCTTATAGGAGAGAATTCATTTCTTTGCCTTTCTAGCTTCTAGAAGTTTGCCACATTCTTTGCCTCATCACATCCAGCCAGCAATTACACCACTCCAATCTCTGCCTCCATTATCACCTTTCCTTCTCTGGCCCCCCTGTGTCCCCTTTCCCATGTAAGAATTCTTCTGAATAGCTTGAGCTGTGCCCCCCTCCCCACAATAATCCAGTGTAATCTCCCCATTTTAGGATCCTTAATTTAAACATGTTTACAAAGTGTCATTCCCATGTAAAGCAACTTATTCATGGGTTCTGGGTATTAGAATGGATGGAAGTGGAGCAGGGGACATTCTGCTTACCACAGACAGACATCTGTTTAAAAGACGAAATGTGGAATGTGAAGAGAGACAAGAAGAGGAGAACACATGTGACTCAAATGAATGAGGTCCAAGAATATGGTAATTTAAAGACAAATATAAATATTATTTGTGTTGCATCACTTGTCTGTGACGTTCTGAGCTGGTATAGCTATTAAGAGACAATGCTATTTATAATAATAATAAGGCTGTCATATAGATGGACATAGGTATAGACTGCATGTTCACCTCCTTCCCACACAATTCTGATGTTGAAACACTAACCCCTGATGGGATAGTATTAGGAAGTGCCGCAGTCTGGCTGGGCACAATCAGGAGCCACTTGTCAAAAGAAACTAACTTTATTTTTAGAACCACACAAGACAAACAAAATAGTCTCTCAGGAAAAACCCTCAGAGCCTCAACTGCCACCACCGGCTTTCCACAAGCCTCTCTCTCCCACACAAGCTTCTCTCCACCTCCCACAATCCTCCTGCTCTTGAGGCCGATTGGCTGGGTCACGTGGGCGGAGCCAAAAAAGTCCCCCAATGAGCAGCTCCGAGGTCTGAAAGGGCAGGGAAACAGTCCAATGAGCATCACCGCAGAGGAGCCAATCAGCTAGATGTTGCTGGGGCCGAGGAGCCAATCAGCTAGATGTTGCTGGGGCCGCTGTGAGCCAATCATCAGCCAGCAGCTGGAAGTTTGCTGGGGCCCCTTTGGCTGTGGCTCTCAACATCTCCCCCTCTCTGTTTAAACAACAAGCATGTGGCTTAGGGACCGTGCCTGTTAGGCAGTCCAATTCAACATATGGTCCTTACCCGTCATCGGATGAACTGACCTCTAGGCGTCAGCCTCCTGTCTTAGGTTGGTACCACTGCAATTGGATCATACCCGTCACTGACTACCGGTCCAGCATACAGCCATACTTGTGGATAGGCCTTTGCACCTGTGGGGGGGTGAGGTTCTTTGCCTCACCTCTGTTGGCCCCCAAATTTTAGACCATCACTAGTAGAGGAGGATGCAAAATGCCATGACATTAAGCCAATTGAGGGCTCCTAAATTGTACCACCGGTGACACCATCAGCAAAAATACTCCAGCACTACCACAATTCGCTGTACCAACAGATAGTTCACAATGCATACAGGTGAGCTCACAATGTGTCCAGGCAAGTTCTGCAAGCAGTTCAGTGATGGCTATTGTAGAAGCTGTAGATTGGTTTTATCTTTGACTTCACTAGCACTGGGATGAAGATAGGAATTCTGGCAATAATGGCTAAAGAAAAAATTATGTAACATTACAGAAGGCACTAAAAGAAAACAATTTTCTTAACAATTTACATTGTCTTCACCGGCACTGGGATGAAGATAGGAATTCTGGCAATAATGGCTAAAGAAAAAATTATGTAACATTACAGAAGGCACTAAAAGAAAACAATTTTCTTAACAATTTACATTATCTTTAAGAGAATTATTAAATATAATGAAAAGGAAAGGTAAAAGTAAACAAACAGATCTGTTAACTTTCTTTTTTGTTTACATATTAAAACAATCCTCAACAGTTGTTTACCCAATTTAAATTAAACCATATAAATCACGTGAAAAAAAAATATTTGGATCCATTTTATCATGAGCGCTCATCATATATGATATATGGACATACGTACATTCAAACATATAACACAAAACACAAGTGTGCACACATAATATAATACATACAACACATAACATTATAGTAAAGGCCTTATAACTTTTTACAGGTGAAATCTCCATTGCAATGCTTAAAAACTCTATAGTCAAAAAATAGAACTGATCAGCAAAACATTAACCTAGGTCTATATGAGCTCAAAAAACAAAATAGAACTTCATGATATGGCAAAGGGCAATAATAAAATAGATATTGAAAAAAGCATCCTGGTTCTGTTGCAGATGTAAGAATAGCCAAACTGGAGTTTTGGATATCAGTTGTTATGGATTTGAGCCAAATCATCTTCTTTTTGGTCTGTAGAAATCGCTTTAGTTAATCTTTCTGGAATCCAAATCGGCTGCTGTTCTCCCTGTGGAAACACATAAACAGACCCCCGACTCCAGACAATCACTGGGTCAGGACCTTGGTTAATCTCTCTGGAATCCAAATCGGCTGCTGTTCTCCCTGTGGAAACACACAAACAGACCCTCGACTCCAGACAATTACTGGGTCAGGACCTTTCCATTGTCCTGTTAGAATATCCTTCCAAAGTACCTTGGGCTTATGTACATTTTTTGGACACATATGCCTTTCCGCAGCACTAAGTCCTGATGAATCCAAATTTAAAAAGTTTAGAGTAAAAAGGGTTATTTTAAGTTTATCTTTGGGGAATATATACCCCTTCCCAATTCCTTCTTTTTGCTTTAATAAGTACATTTTAATAGTTTGATGAGCTCTTTCAACTATGCCTTGTCCCTGTGGATTGTATGGGATTCCTGTTATATGAGTAATGCCAAATGTTGAGCAAAATTGTTTAAAAGAGGTAGAAGTATAACCAGGGGCATTATCTGTTTTTAACTGTTTTGGAACACCCACAGTGGCAAAATTTTGTAAGCAATGAGCTATAACATCTTTAGTTTTTTCTCCGGCATGAAGGGAGCCCATCAAAAATCCAGAAGAAGTATCAACTGTAACATGCAAATATTTTAATTTTCCAAATTCTGGCAAGTGTGTGACGTCCATCTGCCAAATATGGTTAGGTATCAATCCTCTAGGATTGACTCCAAGATTAACTTGTGGTAAAAAGGTCACACAATTTTGACATTGTTTTATTATTTGTCTAGCTTGTTCCTTAGTTATTTTAAAGTGCTTTTGTAAAGTATTAGCATTGACATGGAACTTTTTATGAAAATTTATAGCTTCTTCTAGTGTAGAGAAAATATGTATGTCATGTGTAGTTTTATCTGCTAAATCATTGCCCAAACTAAGGGCTCCAGGCAATCCTGTATGTGCCCTGATATGTCCTATAAAGAATGGATCTTTTCTGTCCCAGATTAGACTTTGTATAGTGGAAAGCAAAGAGAAAACAGTAGAAGAAGGGGAAATCCTACCAGCATCTTCAAGAGATACTATAGCATTAACTACATACTGACTATCAGAAAATAAATTAAATACAGAATCTTTAAACATCACAAAAGCTTGTAAAACTGCATTAAGCTCTACCTTTTGAGCTGATTGTTTGGGTACTAAAAATGTAAAAGTTTGATCAGGGGTAACTACTGCTGCTGTACCATTATTTGACCCATCAGTGAATATATTTGGAGCATTCATGATAGGTGTTTTTCTTGTCATTTTTGGAAAAATTACAGGATGCAATGACCAAAAAGACAATAAAGGATTAGATGGTAAGTGGTTATCAAATGAAACATTAGATTTACACATGATTATTGCCCAAGTATTTAACTCATTAGCTAACTCATCAATTTGATTCATAGTATATGGAGTAATAATTTTATTGGGAGAAATTCCAAACACTCCCTTGGCTGCTTTTATTCCTTTGAGTATTAATTGTCCTACAGCCTCAGGATACCTAGTAAGAATAGTGTTAGGAGAATAAGATAAATGTATCCATAATAATGGACCTTCTTGCCAAAATACTCCTGTAGGAATATTTTTTGTTGGTAGTACAATAAATAATAAAGGCAAACTTATATCAATTCTATCCAAATGCATATTTTCCATATATGTTTCAATGATTTTTAATGCCTTTCTTGCTTCAGGCGTTAACATTCGGGGTGAATTTGGATCTGATGGACCTTTTAGGATATCAAATAAAGGTCCCAACTCTCCTGTTGGTATACCTAAATAAGGCCTTATCCAATTTATGTCTCCCAATAACTTTTGAAAGTCGTTAAGTGATTTGAGTTGATCTACTCGTATTTGAATTTTTGGTGGACGGACCATGGTTGAGGATAATAGAACTCCTAAATAATTAATTGGAAAATTTAATTGTACTTTATCTATTGCTATCTCTAGATTATAATTTTTTAATAAGTTTGTAAGTGTGGCATAACATTCTAGCAATGTGTTTTTATCTTTGTGTGCTAATAATACATCATCCATATAGTGAAATATTTGTAGTTCAGGATTTTGATTTCTAAGTGGCTGGATTACTTTGTTAACATAAATTTGACACATAGTTGGGCTGTTAGCCATCCCTTGAGGGAGTACTTTCCATTCATATCTCTGATCAGGACCTTCATGATTCAGTGCAGGGATAGTAAATGCAAAACGTGGACTATCCTCAGGATGAATTGGAATTGAAAAAAAACAATCTTTAATATCTATAACTAAAACATACCAGGTTTTTGGCAAAGCAGACAACTGAGGAATCCCTGATTGAGCAGGTCCCATAATAACCATCTCATTATTAATGGCTCTTAAATCTTGCAATAATCTCCATTTACCAGATTTCTTTTTGATGACAAAAATGGGAGTATTATGGGGAGATACAGAAGGTTGTATATGTCCTTCTGCTAATTGTTGTTTGACCAGGTCATGGGCTGCTTGTATCTTTTCTTTAGTCAGGGGCCACTGAGGAACCCATACTGGTCTTTCTGATTTCCAAGTAATTTTTATTGTCTCAGTGGCCCTTTCTGAAAATCCAACCCATGTCTGTCTGTTCCTTGATCTATTTGTATTGGTGCTGCTATACCTTGTTCTTGTTTTTCTAATCTTTTTCCTTTCCTAAAACCTTGTCTAGTCATAATAGTGGGTGCATTTTGGTTGATGTTATTTGTTAATGTCAAACCTAATTGATCTAGGACATCTCGTCCCCATAAATTTACGGGAAGATGATCCAATACATATGGCTGTATAGTTCCTTCACATCCTTCAGGATCCTTCCAATCTAATACCATTGCACTTCTATGGGGATTAGTCGCCACTCCTAGGCCTCGAAGCGTTTGAGTGGCTTGTTGTAATGGCCAATGTTTTGGCCATTCTTGACGAGAGATGATGCTAAGGTCTGCACCTGTATCCAGTAGCCCATTAAATTCATGTCCTTGAATATTTAGTTTTAGCATGGGGCGAGAATCTAAATTTAAAGAAAGCATAGCCCAATCTACACCTGTGGAGCCTAATCCCTTGGAACCTCTTTCTACAGTACGACTGGAAAATTTATCATGTAGGCTGGGTATTATTAGTAACTGTGCTATTCTATCTCCTGGTGAAATTACTGATATACCCTTTGGAGAACTGGCTATAATTTTTATTTCACCTTCATAATCGGGATCAATTACCCCAGGACTTATCATAAGTCCTTTTAGAGTAGAAGAGCTGCGTCCCAATAATAAGCCTACTGTTCCTTTGGGAAGAGGTCCTTTCACCCCTGTGGGAATGATTTGAACTCCCATCTCTGGAGTTAGTACTGCTCTGGCGGAGGCGCAGATGTCCAACCCTGCGCTCCCTCTGGTTTGTCTGATGAGGGATCTGATGGACAATGTGTCCTGGGCACTACCCTGATGGGGTTGCTGGGTTCCTCCAGTGCTCCGTATATTTGTGGTTTTGGGCCCCGGAGCATTGGGCCCCCCTGTCCGTTTTTTGGCAATGGAGCCCGATGCCTTTCTCCACGATATTGTGGATAAACACCTGGTCCTTGTTCGTTTTTTGATAATGGAGTACCCTCTATGGTGGTTTGAGAACGGCATTCATTAGCCCAATGTCTCCCTCTACGGCATCGTGGGCAAATACCTGGTATTCTACTCCTTTGATACCTAGTTTTGTTAAACCCTCCTCCAATGGGGCAATTCCTTTTAAAATGTCCTGTTTGTTCACAATTGTAGCATGTTCTTGGCCTGGCATCTAAAGCCTGTTTTACTGCAGCTGCCACAATTTGCCCTTGTTCATTAATGTCTCTGGCATCTAAAGCCTGTTTTACTGCAGCTGCCACGACTTGCTCTTGTTCATTAATGTCTCTACATAATTTAATATATGTGTTTAAATCTTCATGTTTCCATGGTCTAATGATATCTCTGCACCAACGATTCGCTTGCTCATAAGCCAGGTGTTTTAGTAATGGCATTGCTTGTTCTGTATTCCCAAAAACTCTGGTAGCTGTTTGAATAAGCCTATCTACAAATTCAGCATAAGGTTCATTAGCTCCTTGTATTACCTTAGATAATTGACCTTGTAAACCTCCATGTCCTTGTAAAGTCTTCCATGCCTTAATTGCATCTGCAGCAATTTGTGCGTATACGCCAGGATCATATGCAATTTGTTGCTGCTGATCCTCATAAGGTCCCTTTCCTAACAACATATCTAGATTTCTCTGAGGATAACCAGCTGCTGCATTTCGCCTAGCCGTCTCCTTGCAAAATTCCTCATTGGCAACCTTCCATAACAGGTATTGTCCTCCATTTAGCACAGCTTTACACATATTAGCCCAATCTGCTGGCGTCATGTTCAAGTTGTTAATGGATTCGACCAAGCTTACAGTGAAGGGTGCTTGAGGACCATAGGTTGTTACAGCCTCTTTTAGCTGCTTCACTGTTTTGAAATTTAAAACTTGGTAAAATCGCTGCCCTCCTGCCTCAAATACAGGGCATGTTAATATTTGAGACCTTGTCTCAGGATCCCAACTATCAACTGCAGGGGTTGGGGGCCTGCCAGCATATGGAGGTGGCGCTGTTGGTTGGACACTTACACCCTCTGGTGATAGAAAGGTGTTAGTATCAGTCTCCTGTAGAGGTGGTGCTGTTGGTTGGACACTTACACCCTCTGGTGATAGAAAGGTGTTAGTAGCAGTCTCCTGTTGTACCTTTCCCCCTGATGGCTTTTTCTGTTTTACACTTTCTTTCTCTGTCTGACTAACTTGAGAGACCTTCTCTTTTACTTGAATCATTATGTCTTCTCCTTCCTCTACCATTGTCTGAACTGAAGGCTTTGGACTAAGCAAACAAGATATGAACGTCCACAATGGCAATGTGCCAACTGGCAGAGTCCCTGGGCTTTTCTTTTCTATTCTTTTTAAATCTTCACCATGATGTTTCCATTGTGATATATTTAACAACTCCTCCTTAAAAAGCCATGGGCTACATTTTTGTATTGTATCAACGTATGCCCTGACTGCTCTTGATTTTACTGGGATGCCTCCTTCCTCTAACAATTTACTTAACACTCTTTCAGTTTGTTTTTTACTAATTTCTGATCCCGTATTTCTACTATAATACAACCCAACAAGATGACGCCAAACAAAACCGAGACAGAATGAAATAAAAAGGGAACAACAAAAAGTCATTATAGCCTTTCTGTCCTCCTGACATGGGCATCCGTCCTTTCTCCCTATCTGTTCCTCAGACGTAAATAGTTTTTCCTCAGATGTGAGCGGTTTTTCTTCCGTCTCACTCATCTCCAGGGACAGGCAACTTAAAACAAAAGTGAAACAAAATAACAAAAGAAGAATCTTAAAATGGCTACCCATCCTCTCGCCCTGCCCTCAGGGGCGAGCAGTTCACTTACCCTCAGTCGCTCCCCGTGCGAGCCACCAAATGCCGCAGTCTGGCTGGGCACAATCAGGAGCCACTTGTCAAAAGAAACTAACTTTATTTTTAGAACCACACAAAACAAACAAAATAGTCTCTCAGGAAAAACCCTCAGAGCCTCAACTGCCACCACCGGCTTTCCACAAGCCTCTCTCTCCCACACAAGCTTCTCTCCACCTCCCACAATCCTCCTGCTCTTGAGGCCGATTGGCTGGGTCACGTGGGCGGAGCCAAAAAAGTCCCCCAATGAGCAGCTCCGAGGTCTGAAAGGGCAGGGAAACAGTCCAATGAGCATCACCGCAGAGGAGCCAATCAGCTAGATGTTGCTGGGGCCGAGGAGCCAATCAGCTAGATGTTGCTGGGGCCGCTGTGAGCCAATCATCAGCCAGCAGCTGGAAGTTTGCTGGGGCCCCTTTGGCTGTGGCTCTCAACAGGAAGTGTGTAAGAGTCTGTAAACAAGTCTGGATGGTGCCTGGCATTTTGCCAGAGGGAGTGGTTTGTGAAGTAATGCCAGGGAGCCATTAAGTGTGGAGATTCCTTATTGGTTGACTGATGTATCTAGTTTATGCTAATTAGATAAGCTGAGTGGAATGTATAAATACCGCTCCTGTCCTGCAATATATGGCTTCCACTCCTGCTGTATCAATCTACACAAGTTGCTCTTCACCCCCCCCCCACCCCCCTCCACCCCGGTTATTTTGCCCAGCCAGCCGGGCTGCGGCAGACGTGGGGACTTTGTGATGTAATTATATCATAAGGGTGGAGACTTTACTATGGGACTAGTGCCCTTGGAGGCATGAGAGCAAGCTTGGTTACCTTCCTTCTGCTCCGCCCCCACCACCTGCCACGTGAGAACATGCTAAGATGACAGCCATCTGAGAACCAAGAAGTAAACTCTCAGAACCTGAATCTACCTAAAACCTTAATCTTAGACTTTCCAATGTCCCAAACTGAGGAAATAAACATCTGTTGGTTAAGTCATTTGTTATGGCAGCCCAAACTGACAAAGACAGTATATAATCTCATTTAGTTAAGATTTGATCCAGGTCTATGGGATGCAGCTAATTACTTCACTAGTTTTAATGCCTTCATATGAAGAGAACAGGTCTACATTCTTATTATTCTTGATGACTCTTATCATGTTACTGAATGCTATTAGGTATCTACAATAATCTGGCTTCAAAGCATCAACATTTCAGTACAAATCATGCTAAAACCAGAAGGTCTTTTAAATTGGTGTATGCAATTAGAGCATATAATGAATTTAAAGGAAACTTCAGAGCATATGGCATTCTGAAGTCTTCAAGTGCAGTTTGATGGAACCACAGTGAAAATGAAGAGGAGGTATGATTTTAAAGAAAGCTGTTGGACTACAGTGTTGCAAATAAAATCTAAGGAGGCACTTTGCAATTCAGTTTTCTGTTTCTATTTTTTCCTAGTATTTTATTGCTGCCTCTCATTCCCCAAAAATATAAATGTTCCTTGCCAATTTAACATAATAAATTCTAATTCCATCAGGTTCTTTCCAAGAAACTGACATTCACCTCTCCTGGCATACTGGAAAGATGGAGTGTCACAGCTTAGCTTAGTGAGGGGGACAGGTTGGGCAGTGCCCATGAAAATTATCCCTCATCACGTTCATAAATAGTAGTGTTTGAATAAGATGACCTCAGGGTCCTTCCAGCCCTACAGTCTATGTCCCTATGGGATTTTGCCTGACTCTGGTTGAGACTCATCAAATGTGATCTTCCAGTCCACCTTCAAGTGTTTGGAAGCATCCCACTTCTCTCAGCCATACAGATTGAAAGGGGAATGGTATTCTCCAGGGCTTTTGTGTTGTATTCTTGGTTGGCTGACCATTAACCAAACAGGGTTGCTGCCTCTGGCAGCTGTCATCGTAAACCCTGGGTTATGGAAGGTCTGATTCTCCCTAGATGCCCTGGGAAGGGGGTTGGGGTAAGAGGGGATTATTTCCAAGAGAACAGCACCAGAGACCTGCAACCACAGTGATGCTCCAGTTTGGAGTTATTAAGCCCTTGCTTTTCCATGAAATGAGAGGACCAGCAACAAAGACAGCACTTGTGAGGGCGATGGGTTTAGAATCTAAAGTCCTGTTGCAGACCTTGAGCACTTTAAGATTCCTGGGTAATTCATAAGTACCTAAATATCGCTGACCCTCCCTTTCCTTGCCCCTAAGTCTGTCAGGAGCCAGGACCTGAATAGGCTTTCCTGTTGCAGGTGGGGGACACGGAGTTCCAGCCGCTTCTCAGCGCTAAAGAGCTACAGAGACCAATGTGAGGGCGCAGCAGTTCTCCGGAGCAGCCCACGTCCTTCCCGGGCAGGTGTTCCCCGGCAGTGCCGCGGATTCCCAGCTCCATCCTTCCATGGCTCCTCCCCAGTCGTTCCAATGAGCAGCGGGCGCGGGAAGTGGAGCCCGCCCCAGGCGCAGCCGCGCGCCTCCCTCCACCTCCCTGCCGGTTCTTTTCACCCTGAGCGCCGCTCCAGCCCGGAGGCGCCCCGTCTCCTGCCCAGCCATGGGGAGCCCTACGCTTCTTTTTCTGCTTTCAGTGGTGCTAATCGCGATGGACAGCGAGGCCGGTGAGTGAGGTTCTCGGGCGGGGATGCCCTCAGAAGGGACCGTCCGCGCAGGGTACAAGTGTCCCTTGCTTTGGGGATGGATGCCGAAGGAATTGAAAGCAGAGAACTTGGGGCACCTAGCGTAGGGTGCTGGGTGCCCCGTTGTGCGGTGGCGGCGAGTTATGGAGGAGGTCCTAGGTGGGCAAGGCTAAGCCTCAGGAGTAGCCGCCTGGATGAGTCGCAGGGCCCTTTACAAACCTGCAGGTGGGTGAGAGGGGAGGTGGGCTCAGCCAGCGAAATCGGTGTCTTTTTCCAACGGTGTCACAGCAGGGAAAAGGAGCTCTCTCCACCCTGGGGGTGCCGCGGGCACTTTTGCTTCTGGGCTCATCCTTCTCCTCAATGTTCGGGCTGGGTGGGATTCACTTTCTGGCCCTGATCTCCCGTTTACCTGCGCCCTAGTGTGACAGGCAACAAATGTAGCTTTTTGGAGGTCAGGACCTCGTGAAGAGCCGCTTCACGCCAAAAAAAAAACAGCCCAGGGAAAAGGGTGATGGGGCCTGAAGTGCCTTAGGAGTGCATTTCTTGCTGTACTTGTTGATGTCTCTTAGGTGTAGGCAGACCCAACGCTCAGATGAGCTGAGTGGAGTGTCCAGGGTGGCAGAGAAATGCGTTGTTCCCCAAGGGTCAAACTAGTGGCTGATGATGTAGTCAGCTGTAGGAGATGTTCAGCATTTATGAAACCATCTGCCCTGTGGGATTGTTAATGCCTGATTGTCCACCATGAATGAAAGGCAGATTTAGTCATTTTAATTTACAGCGTCAAGGTACTGTTGACAGCTTGGAGGAGGTGTCACTTTACAACAGTTGTTTTTCTCCTAGGAAGGTTCTAACCCTCAGAATTTGTTGTTAACATGGTCCAGTATCTCTGCTGTGGCTTATCTGCTTGCACTCTTCTGAAACAGGATTTAAAGTTATTTGTCTTTTGTTTTTTGTTTTTTTTTTTTAAACAAAACAGTGATTTCCAACATAACCTACTATGAAGGCGTCTTTATTGTCTGTTTTAGAACAGCATGTAATCATTGTACTTAATGTATTGACTGAGAAAGCTATGGTGAATTTAATATATAAATAAATGTATTAAGTACATTTCTTATGCAATTACAGCAAGCCCCCATGTAGATAAAAGTAAGGTTTGAGACCAGTCTGCAGATAGTATGTAGAATCCTTATGCATTTTTGTTTCCCAGATTGAGAATCACCAGGACAAAATACTGTTCAAGTTCTGACTCCTGTGATGGGTAATCTTGGAGGGTTGACTGCAACCCTAATTGAGATCCTTCTGGAAAGAGCTACTGGAAGAGGTAGCAAAAGAATTAATGCTTTATGAGCACGTGGTATACTGTGTGCCAAGCAGCTTTGTGCTCATTTAATCCTTAAATCTTCCTCTTAGGATCACTTATTTACTAGCCTTATTGTACTTATTGTATAGATATTAAAACTGAGGTCCAAAGAGAGGAATTAACTCTCCCAAGATCACATTAAGTAGGTGATCTAACCAAAACTCTAACCCAGGTGGCCTGGTGACTTAGCCTGTGTTCCCATGGCAGCAGTTGCTGACATCGACTGGTCTGAATTTCATAGTTTTGTTCTTGAGTTAAGCCAGATAGCTGGATGAAATGTGAGTAGGTGGTGGAGAAGCTGCTATCCATTGATAAGTGATATTTACTCAGTATTTTATTTTTGGTCTTTTTATACTCCAGACTTTAAAAATCAAATGTGGAATAACTATATGGAAAGCACTACCTCAAAGGGACACCAGTCAGAACTGGGACGTTGTCCCTTCCCAAGAAGAGTAATCTGCACAGGAGCCTTTTGTGGTCCACTTCCATGGCATAGCTGTGTACAGTTGTCACCAGAGTAGGACTGGCTGGGCCTTCTCCACATGGTGCAGACACTTCTAGTACAGGATTTGGATTATACTTTATAGGAATCGATTGATTTTCCTCTCTGAAACTTAGGTCACTGTAGTAAATGAAGTACAGTTAGGCTTCCTATTGCTTCGCCTTGAGGACTGTCAGTATCTGGCTTATTTTTTAACATCAATCATTTTGGAAAGGTAAAAAAAACACAGGTTCACGGCTTGAATAGAACAATATGAATCACTCTTGCAAATAACTGAAAATTATTTATATCCTGGCTATTAGAGGCATGCTAAAGATATTATGTAGGATCAAAAATTCTAATGTTATTTTAAGATGTGTCTGTACATCTCAAATACTTGGAGCCTAAACTTGTAAGTATTCCTTCTCCAAGGCTTTGGGATTCAACCAGAGCTGAAAGCACCATCCTCATGTCTCTGGGTGCACAAATGTGAGTCGCTTCTTTCTAACAGGGAAACAAGGAGGCACACAGAAAGCCTCCAGCAACAACTCCATGACCCCAGAAAGAGCTGGTTCCCTGGAAGTTCACTGGTGAACCCACATGGGGCTTTGGGGTACTAAGTTCCCCTGGTGTTTTCCTGAAAATGAGGTGAAGGAAGACCTTCCCAAATGACCCCTTACTGCTTTTTATCATGACAAGGTGCTCCCTTGTACCCAAGGGAGCCAGAAACTCTCATGGCTCTTTTTCTTGATCATCTAATGCAGATGAAGCAGAGTGTAACAATACGCGGCAAGCTGCATGTGGTGGAAAGTGCATTCCTGTGGCCTGGCTCTGCAATGGTGAGCAAGAGTGCGCAGATGGAACTGACGAACAGTGTGGTAAGTGCTTCTCAAGACTCAATCGTGAACTTGACCCTGATTGCCAAGTGCAGGTTGTATATCCCTAATCTGAAAACCCCCAAATGCTCTAGAATCTAAAACTTCTTGAGCACAAACACAACACTGTAAGTGGAAAATTCTACACCTGACTTTGTATTGTGGCTCATAGTCAAAATGCAAAGGCACTAAAGATAACTGTATATAATAATCTTCAGATTATACGTATGAAGTGTATATGAAACATAAATGAATTTTGTGTTTAGATTTGGGTTCCACCTCCAAGATCTATTATTATGAATATTATTATGCATATCTATTATTATGTAAATATTCTTAAGATTTTTTAAAAAATCCCAAATCTGAAACACTTCTAGTTCCAAGCATTTCAGATAAAGGATACTCGATTTGTGCTAGATTGTCAAGTGTCCATTCTCGTGGTTTTCAGCATCTTAAAGGGTAGGCAGACATGGTGAATTCTTTGGATTGTTGTAGGCTTTCCCAGGGAGAGCCTGGGATGTGTCTTGAGATTGTCAGAATAAGGTTCGCACCTTCAACTTAGACTTAACCACATACAAAAGTTAGAGTAATCCTGTGGTTTATCTTTAGGAAACCCTTGAAGACCCTGGGACACATAATTTGTTTGGAATATAATCAGTTAGTTCAACTTTCTAAGTTTAGAGACTTTGTTCAATGAAAAAGCCACTTTGCAAATTGACCATCATAAAGAATACTACAAAACCAATAGTCACATCAGCCACTTTGCAAATATCATGCTGAAATGAAGCTCAAGTATTCTGTGTTCAAAGTGCTCAAAGCTCCAGAAGGGTCACCTGAACACCAGTATATGTGGGAAACTTCTTAGTAGGTGACTTATATACATCCTTGTATTGTGATTGTGGAAGGGAAAAAAGTCCTCAGGAAAAAATCAAAAACCCCAAGGTACTTGGTGAGTACCGCATCCCTTTTCTTTACCCTGCCTGCATATTCCTGGTCAGTTACTACAGCTAACTTAACATGAATATTTGATATTAGAATTGGGGAACTAGCTCAGTGGTAGAGTGAGTTTAGCATGTGCAAAGCTCTGAGTTGTGCAAAGCTCTGAGTTGTGCAAAGCTCTGTGTTCAATCCCTAACACCACATGCACAGTAACACAACAACAAAAATATCTCCCCCAAAACAGAATAGCTAGCAACCACATAATATTACAGATAGAAAGAAACTTTTTGGCTTACAGAAATGCTTTGTTCTATGCCCCACCATGCTTTTTAATTTTACCTTAACTCTCTAGGTTTACTTGCTGCCAGTAGGCATACTTAGATGGAAATATTTGAAGGAACCAACAGTTTCTAGATTTTCTTAGATCTTTAGCTGCGCTGGCCACTAGCCACCTATGGGGACTTAAATTTATTAAAATGTACAAAATTTAAATAAAACTCAATTGTATTATATTAGCCGCTTTCTTTTCAGTATTGGGGAGGGAACCCAGGGCCTTGCACATGCTAGGCAAGCGCTCTGTCACCAAGCCATACCCACAGCCCACTTGTGCATTTCAAGTGCCCAGTAGTCACATGTGACTAGTGACATGTGACAGAACAGACACAAAACGTTTCCATTGTCACAGAAAGATTTGCTGGGCAACTGTGTTCTAGCAGGATGGTGTGAAGGATAAACCTTATTAGTTTGCTGGGCAGTTGTCCCTTGGTAAGGGACAAGTATATCTTGGGAAAAAAGGACAAGCAAATTCAGGGTTGACTCCAGTGGCAAATTGGTAATTATTCCTTCTCTAATTTAATACATGATATGAAACCCAAATTTGTTTATTTTTCTCAGTAGCAATGCATTTTTGGGGGGTGGTGCAGTACAGGCTATATGCAAAAAGGGAGTGCTTCAGAGATAGAGGTGTGGAGCCACAGCACAGAAAGAGGAGGAGGCAAGGGAGCTCCTGGGCAGAGGGAACCAGAGGGGGTTGAGTCTCTGGGTCTGAGAACTCAGAAGGGCAGAAGAGGGTTGGGGGTTTTGTTTGGTTGGTTTTTGGGTGACCGGGGATTGAACCCAGGGGCACTTTACCTCTGAGCTACATACCCAGCCCTTTTATTTTTTGAAACAGGGTCTTACTAAGTCCTTGATAAGTTGCTGAGGCTGGCCTCGAACTTGGAATCCTCTTGCCACAGCTTTCCAAGTCCCCTGGGATTACAGGCATATGCCACCACATCCCTTGAGGGTTGGGGATCCTTATATCACTGTAGGGGTGTTCCTGGATGAATAGGGTCTTTGGTGTACATGGCAGAAAAAGAATTTCAGCACACACCAGACAGACAGCAGACGGGTTTATTTAGGAAAGCAGAGGCACATTTAGGGGAGAATGCAGGCTATCTCAGAGTAAAGCAATGAGCACACCTTCAATGGAGAATGCTGGCTCTCCCCAGAGGGAGAGACAACAGCCCTCTGGTCTGGGGTGTTAATATTTATAGAGGTATGGTAATGTGGGGCTGAATAAGAGGTGGAGTCAGGGTAGAATTATACAATTTCAGGCCAATTTTCCCTGTACTTCTATTTTGCTTATGTTATTTTTTTCTGGCAAGGACTCAAGCTAAGGAAGTGGGCTAAGGACTTAGGCTGGGCTGCTCACCATGAAACCCCAATTTAAAAACGGCCACTATCTTGACAAATTCATCTTCCTTTGCACCTCTTCTTGAACACCACCCCTGGTTGCAGAGGAAGCATGCCGTGGACATCCACAAGCCTGGCAGTGTGACGATGGGAGGTGCATTTCTGTCAGTTGGCTTTGTGATGGTGCTGGGGACTGCTTGGATGGCTCCGATGAGGTTGATTGTGGTGGGTAGAACACATTTTTAATGTTCTCTCATCTTCTCTGTTCATTAGCAGTATTTATCGATATAGTATTAAATGAAATAAAGAAGTCGTTAAACATCTGTATGCCATATGTGCTAAATATAGATATTGTCTCTGGTATTATAAGAGAGTTTTTAACCTGAGTCTCTCTATTTTTTTTCAAAATGAAAGTGATTATGAGCTTCATTGACATTTTGAAAACTTCTTTGGGGTGAAACTTCAGTTGTACAAAATTGTGACTGTGTCTCCAATGGTTGGCGTCTCTTTTAGTTCTCAGAGTTCTGTAGACCAAGTCCCATGAGCAACCCATAGGTACAGTGGAGAAGCAGATCCATAGAACACTGGTTCGGCCTCACCAAGCCAACTCCTGCCTTTCAGACGTGAAGGTGACAGCATGTCCAGACCATAAAGTCCAGTGTCCAGGAAAGTCTCGGTGCCTGGATGCTGGGGAACTCTGCGATCTCCATCAGGACTGTGCAGAAGGGTCCGACAGAGCACACTGCCCCCAGAGCCATTGTCTGGCTGGGCAGTGGCAGTGCCAGAACAAGGTGTGTGTGATGGACAGCTGGAGGTGCGATGGCATCGACCAGTGTGGCGACTCCTCAGATGAGCACGTCTGTGGTGAGCCTTGCTTCCCCACGTGTGTCTCAAGGACAGATGTACTATGTGGGTTGCTTTATGCAAATTGCATTTTAATCCCTACAACTGAGGCTGCATCCTATATCTAAAAACAGGATGCTTCTTCCTAGCAGTAACCAACATGTAGTTATCTGCGGAAATGTAAAACAGTGCTTGAATAGAAACTTTTGTGAGGGATGGATGCTCTGAGCATTGCCTGGAATCTTCCCACTATTCAGTTATGGCCCAACCCATGGAAAGCTGACAGATGACTCTCAGCCTTGTGCAGCCAATGTAGGAGGGAAAAATTCCTCCTTAAGGGTGGTAAATCCCCAAAGACAAGTACTACATTTCTCTTCTGGACCTCACATACACATTGTAGTTGTTCCTGACTTCTTGGTGAACCACAATCCCAGTTAATTTTTTTTCTAGCATTAAACCTATAATATCTATATATCTATTATACTCTAATATCTAATATATTCTAATATTTTTATGATAAAGTATAAATCAATCTCATAAATAGAATACTTCTTTTAGGTCAAGTGTTGACCAACTCTAACACTACTTCATTTGTAACTATTTAAAACTAGGATAATCAGTTTAATGCTAATTCCATCTACTGCCCAGGTGTCTTAACATCTTCATGATGAAATCTAAAGTTTTAATTCTATTTAAATAGAAAAAAAATTCTATTTGCAAAGATAAAACTTTCTTACCTAGAATTGTCTTAGGTTATAGAAATATTACCCCTTTACCCATGAAAGAATTGTCTGTTTCTACCATTCCCTGTGAGTCTCAATGAAAAAAAAATATGCTTCACTTCCTACACAGCTTCCTGTCCAGAAGGCCTGGTTGGATGTGATGAAGGGAGATGCATCCCAGAATCTCTGATGTGTGATGGGGAAGCAGACTGTGCAGATGGCACCGATGAACCCACCACATGTGGTAAGAAACCAGTTGCTTAGCTTAAGGTGGGAGGTGGGAAATAGGCTTAAACAGCGGACCTGCGATAGTTACCATGGAGGTCTACTCTTTGAGAGGCTGCTTGGACTAAATCTCACACGTATCAAGGATGGATCCTTTTATCAGTTATAGCCCCTGGCTTTGGTCTTTCAAGTGTGAGCATATATTATCTAAGCTATCAAACTTTGAGGGCTAATTCTCATTTTGTAGCTTTAGCTAAACACTTCTAACTGTATTGCTTTTGAAATTCTGGTAGAAAGCCAAGATTATGTCTTTGAATGTCTGTAGCTTTGTTATGAGAACAAGGCCCACACATTCAATTTAGGCTTAAATATCTATAGTGGTGTTCTCAAACCAGACTGATGCAGAGATTCTGCTACAAGGACCCCTCCCTGGAAGACCCCAGGGCACACAACTACTTGTATATAATCAACTAGTCCAGTTTTTTTTTATGCTTAGGGATTTTTTAAGACTCAAGTCAACTTTGCAAATTGAGTACAAAGAAAATGACAAACCTGTAGAAGACAAGTTAACCATTTGGCACATGTCTTGCTGATTGAGAACCAGATCATTTTGTTTAAGACAAAAACATAAAATTCTCTAAGGATTTAATGGAGACTGGACTCCTGTGGCTACTGAGAAGCAGCTTTGACTTGAGAACAAGTCCTGGTTCTCACCACAAGAATCACTGTGGTTCAGGTTCCCAGGGAAAGGAGAATGTGGGAGTCTCTCTCCAAGTCTTTTTGTCATCTGTCTCCTAGTTACTTCCCAAATATGGTCTTACATATATATGACAAAACCTCTTTAGTACTGTAAAATTCTGCCAAACAAATTTTGTACTAAAGGAAAATGGATTAGAGATGTTAAAGGCGGGGGAGAAGTTCAGTAGATTAGACAATGGGTAATGGAAGGAAAGGAGGGAGAATAGGAACAGGAAAGTGGAATGAATCTGACACGATTTTCCTATACACATATATGAAAACGTCACAGTGGGTCCCACCAAAATGTACATCTACAAGAATGGGGTCCTAACTCGAATGAGATCTAGTCCATGCTTGCATAATTGTATCAAAATGAGTTCTACTATCATGTATAACTAAAAAGAACCAATAAATTTTAAAAGATGCTAAAAGCATAAACAGTGGGACAAAGTATAGGCTTCTGGTTGTACATGGATGATAATTCAATAGGATTCATAAGCCAGTATATCACTTCCTGAGGTAGGGGTCTCACGGACTCATGCATTCCAAAAAATCATTGATAAGAGGTCTCTGGTTCCCTGAGCAAGAATAATAAATAACACCAGCACTTGAAATCATTCACACTGTTGGCCTGGAAAGAAATTCCTGCTCCCTGGCTCCTGGGATTCCTATCTTTTGCTCTTCCACACTCCTCTCTGAAGGGTCCATGTTCCTAGGCCAGAGGGCAGGGTCAGAGGGCAGGGTCAAAGGTCAGTCACAACTGGTCATCACTTGCTCAACCAGGCCTAGAAGGTATGTGCACAACACAGTTTATAAATATTGGTTCAGCATTCAACTGTTTGAACTACTTCCTGTCTCCACCAGGTAAAAACTGCTCTGTGATGAACGGTGGCTGTGAAGGCCAGTGCAGTGACACACACTGGGGTGTCCGGTGTTCCTGCAGGGCAGGATGGTGGTTGCAGCCCGACGGGCAGAGCTGTGCAGGTCAGAACTGGTTTGAATCAACTTTTTAAAACATTTTTTTAATGCAGTAAAATGCATTTAATGTAAATTTTGCCATTTTAACCATTCTTAAATGTACCATGTGATTTTCAAACATATGCTGTTGTATACGTGCACCATGTTGTGCAACCATTACCATCTCGGATTTCCTGAGCTGCTTATCATCCCCAGTAGAGACCATCCCCGTTAAACAACAACTCCCCTCCCCCTATTCCCTGGTAACTAACTTGTCCATTCTAGATACCTAATTTGTCCATTCTAGATACCTCTCATAGGGAGAATCATATAGTAATTGTGCTTTTGTGTTTGTCTTATCCCGTGGAGCATAATGACTTTAGGGTTCATCCATGTTATAACGTATGTCAATAGCATGCATCAGGATATCTGTCCTTTTTAAGGCTGAATACACATATACTACATATGGTGTCCGACTACTGGTAGATAATCACCAGTAGTTGTTTCTTCCTTTTGACTGTTGCAAAGAATACTGTATGAACGTTGCCGCAGTCTGGCTGGGCACAAAAATCACGAGCCACTCAAGCAGGAACAAACTTTAGTTTTTGAAACTGCCTCCAATGTCCGGTACGCGCCCGGGAAGATTTTTTTATCCACCCACGCGGCCACCTCTCGGAACCGCAGCGAGCACTCCTCCCCCGGAACTCCCTCCTACTGTACTTCCCCAACCAATGGAAACTCTCCAGGAGTCCTGTAGCCAGCCTAGGTGAACAGCAGGAATCCAATATCCATATGAATGCAAATCTTAACATAATCATATCATCTCAATGGCTAGCTGGCGTCACCTTTCGACCAAAAATGCCATGCATCATATACTTGGCTCTTAGCAGAACGTGATACGCAAATATCTGTGTGATAATTCCATTTGCTGGGTATATACCAGAAAGTGGACTATAACTGGATCATGTATACTTGTTTGATTTTTTGAGGAGTCCTCAAACTGTTTTTCCACAGTGGATGCACCACCAGTAGTGCACAGGGTTCCAGTTTCTCCACGTTCTTGCCAGTGCTTGTTAATGTCTCTTTTGTGGGAATTGCAGGGCATCTGATGCCAAACAAGAAAGTGTTAAACTTAATGTTCTTTCCCTGTGGAGCTTAGAGGATTTCTGTCACAGAATAAATATGCTTGTCATTTTACAGTCATGCCTAAGGTCCATAGCATGGGTTTCAAGACAGAATCTGAAATTCCAGCCCATTGTATGTTTACCCTTGCTTGTTCCTGCTGGTTGACCTTCTCCAAGTCACTGGAGAAGACTCATTTCTTCTCTTTGTAAATGGGATTATGGTGCCACAATAGCTAAAATAAATTTCATATACCTTCATTATTCAGTAATAATTTAAAAGATTATGACTATTACCCTATAGCACCTGTCTACAAAAATAAAGATAACGCTTTAGGATAAAATGTGATTGGAAGGGTAAAGGATCTATTGTTTTGGTGCTCTGGACTGAGGGATTAATCAGCCCTTCCACCCTAAACCTGGTCAATGATCCCTACTCAATAGTGCCCTCTCTCCATGACTGTACCTTCCTGTAGCTCTACCCACTTGGGAAGGCTACAAGAGAAAAGACTGGTTTATTAGTATTAAATAGTATTTTTTAGAGAGTATAAAGGCTTTTGTATTAGCAATTCATTCATGATTGTTATAACTCTATTAGATTTTCAATTTATTAATGTTAAAATTTAATCATTAAATTCAATTTACTAATTCAGGAGATAATTTAACAGATTAATTCATCATTAGAAATATGAAATCAGCATCTGGTCATGGCTCTTAGAAGTGTCTGGGTTTTGTGCCCCCATCCCCGAGCCCCTGGAGTACCCTTCTTGGGTTTCCAGCCCACTATAGGACTTGGATGGCCCTTGAGCCTGACTGTTGCTTATTCTTCTGGCATGATGGGAAAACATTATTCTACTTTAGGACCCGGTGGGTTTGGAGCAATAACGTTTTTGCATCAATTCTGCCAAGGAACCATTTTCCTTCTTGCTTACAAAATAAAGAAATGAATCTCTCCTGATTTTGTGATTTCAGCTCTAATGGGTCCCAGCCATTAGGCATTGAGATACTATTGCACCATAACTAAATTTCGCCAGTTAGACCTGTGAGGCTTAAGCATTTCCCATGGTGCTAGCAGTGAACTCCAGGATGTAACACTTGTCATTCTCAAATGGTACCTCAGGAACATTGCTAGGATAACAGTATTCTGTAGTCAAACGTTTGTGGTCCCAATGTTGAAATTTCCTAAATTGTATTAATGTAGGTGGGAAATCATTGGTGGCCAGCGTGGACTATTCTAGGGCCTGGAACAATGATTTCCACCAAATGCCCAACCAGGTAGCATCTGGAAAGTGGCTCCAAAGGGCAAAAATACTGCAGAGCTTGTTCCTGGATTGCCTCTAACTTATGACCCTCTGTCATCAGATATAGATGAATGCTCTATGGTGTTCAGTCCTTGTGGCCAGCTATGTCACAATACACCAGGCTCTTACTCCTGTGACTGTATTCAAGGTTACCAACTGAACAATGGGACTGAATGTCGAGTTACAGGTGAGTTTCAATACCAGAAGCAAAGCCTAGCTCCTGTGCTATTCTTAGCAGTAATTGCAGGGGAAAGTGACATAGAGAATTCATTTTTAAGTCTAGTACTAGAGATGACTCCATTATTTCCAAAAAGGAGCTACCATTATACCATTCATTCCCCAACCTGAGTGTCAATTGTATTAACTAACTTGGTTACTCCACAGTCTACTATGGAGTATTCTACAGACCCAACACATAGTCTTGACTTGCCCTGTTCTTTAGAGATAAAACACTAAATTACATTTGACTACTATGTACCAGACTTGGACAGAACTTCTGCCAAATCTGGTACAAGGTGAGAGAAGAGGAACTGAATCTGAAATCCAATAAGGCAGTGAAGTTCTCAAGGTTAGTTTCAATGTATTAGAGTTCAGAGGAGGGAGGGAGCACCAAGGTGACCCACTAGATCTCTAAATACTTAGTCCAGAGTTTAGGAATAGGTAGATTTGGGGCATGAGAGATGGGATAAATCTTTAAAGGGAAATGTGTGAGGCAAAAAGCTTCATCTCTATTGTCTTTTGTTTTCAGATGATGGTATTAAAATTCTTATAGCAAGAGATCAAGAGCTTGGTTTCCTGGATCGAAGAACAGGCAACTATGAGACTCTGATTCCTATAAAATCAAGGCCCATTTCTATTGCATATGACCTTGAGAGAAGCACATATATCTGGGTAGATGAAGTCCTAAATGTGTTTGTCCTTGGGAAACCAAACTCTGTTCCCCTTTACCCAGGTATATATATACATTTTTAAATTTTTTTGTAGTTGTAGATGGACAGAATGCCTTTATTTTATTTGTTTATTTTTTTATATGGTGCTAAGGATTGAACCCAGTGCCTCACACAAAGGAGGCAAGCTCTCTGCCACTGAGCTACAGCTCCAGCCCCCAGGTATACTTTTTGGCATTAAGAGCCTTAACTTCTTAAAGCTACTTGTGTTAGTTAACTTTGCATTATTGTAACAAAATACCTGAGATAATTAGTTTAAAAAGAGGAAAGGTTTATTATGGTTTCCACTTTGGGAGATTTCAGTCTATGGTTAATTGGTCCCATTGCTTTTGGATCTGAGGTGACTCATCATATAGTGAGAGTATGTGGGTGGTGGGGGAAACTATTTACCTCATGGTACCAGGAAGTAAAGGGAGATGAGAAAAGACTAGCATCCCACTATCCCCTCAAGGTTATGCCCCAATGACTTAAACCTCCCACTAGTGCCCACCTCTTACCTGTTTCCATTGCCTTCCAACAGTGCCACAGGCTGGGGACCAAGCCTTTAACACATGGGCCTTTGAGGGACATCCCAGATCCAAACTGTAGCCCTACCCCCTAGTGTAAGAAGTATGTGTATCCATCTGTACCACCACCTGCGAGACACCTGTCATGAAGTCTGGTTTCAGATAAGGCTGCTATGGTTTAAGTCCATAGGAGCATCTTAGAATGTAACTTGCAACATGAATTGGAATGTAGCCTCAGGCCACAGTTAGTCTCAGGGCCCCATCACTAGGTATGTCACCTTGGGCAAGTTCTTAACTCCTTTGATTGCTTTCCATAAGATGAGGGTGCTACTACTTGCCTCACTGGGTAAGTTTGGGAATTAAATTAGACAATGCATGTGAAGAGGGCTTGGTGTAATGCTAGGGATATAGAAATGGTCTGGGGGCAATTCAGAGGTAGCATTTGTAACAACTTGCCTGACACTTGTGCAAGAACTTTTGCCTAAACTCAGGTCACTTACAGGCTCTCAGATTTCTTAGTTAAGCTTCTGCTCTGGTCCTCCTCCTTCCCTGCCACCCCTGCATGTTGGAAGCACCTTGGCTCATCCCTGGTCCTTGATCCTTGCCATCTATTTGCCTCACTGTATAATTCAAAATCAGAAAACGTAGTAACGTGTGTCCAAGTCTCTGCAAGGTAAGACGGGTGGAGAATGTGGGAACATAAAGCTGTCTCCTCTGTCCCCAGAGCTCACAGCGGTGAATAGCATCTCCTTGGACTGGTCCACAGGACAGTTGTATTGGGCTAGCAGCTTTGCAAGGGTCATCTGTGCTGGCTTAAGTGATGGCAGAGGCTATGTCAAAATTTTGGAAAAGGATCTTGTGCCAGAGCAGCTGGTTGTGTTTCCTGAAAAGAAGTAAGTAGTGTTTCTTTGGAAGTATGTCCTAAATCACTGATGACTTAGGATATTTAAGTTAATAAGGGAACATGTCAGTCTTTTTCAACTTGGATTTCATTGGCTCCCCCTAATTCTTAATTTTGAATCCTAAATTGAAGTTTATGGAGCTAGTGTTTTCAAAGCCTAGTGAGTGTAGGAGCAGAAATCTCTAGCGATCATCAGCAATATAATGATGAGAGACCAGTACAAGAAAGCTATGCGAGCCAGGCTGTTCAGAGTTAAGTACACATGTGTGCAAGTGAAGGGGCCCTAACACCATGCACCCCTGTTCTTAGGTACTTGTATTGGGTGAATCGAGGTGGGACAGGCGTGAGGGCTGTTGAGTCTGCAGGCATGGATGGCTCTGACAGGAAGGTGCTCACTGTCCTAACCACAGAGGAGCCTTTAGGACTGACGTTGGACCATGTGACTGGCAGGCTCTACTGGATCAGTGAACACAAAAAGGTACCACACTTAGGTCCAGAGAGAAAGGTAAACTTTTGATGGGAACTTGGTTTGACTCCACAGGTAAGTACAAAATTCTCTTTAAGTTTGCATCTACTCTATGAAGTACCTTCTGGCCACAAAAACTGAGAAGAGCCAGATGCACAGCACCTTTGGGTGGAAGAGACTATATCAACCTGGCTTGGGGGAGAGAGGTGATTTTCTTCAACTCTATAGTCAAACACTATTGGAATTTTCTGGAAGCACTGGTCCTGTTCTGTGTTGTAGCCCGCACACAGGATCTTTTAGGATTGCTGACTACATCCTTGAAAGCATACAGTTCTGGGCTACTTGTGTTTCATACTTAGAAATGCCAAACTAAAAGACCAGTCAAATTTTAGGCCTATTATTTCCTACCTGTGATTTTGGTTAAATTAAAATTTTGGTGCCTCTTTTTGCTCCCATGGCTCCTGCCCACATCCTGCACAGGTGGTGGAAATGGGGTTCCCCTCAGTGGAATGGGCTGGCTGAGAAATAAAAGCTAGGGAAAAAACAGAATGGCTAAAAAAACCCACACAGAACACAGAAAGTAGTTTCAAAAGCAGGGGCAGGATGGGCAAGCCAATTAGACAGATCGAGGTTCTGGCAAAATGCAGCCTGCGCCTGCTTTATTTATATCGGGAGACATCAAAGGCCTTCCACGGAATGTTCTTCTCCAAAAAAAAGGTTAAAGTTAGGCTGTTCAGCTCCTAATGGGTTACACCCATCCCGGAGTTACTATGAGAAACCTGCCTAGCAGAGTGGAGGGAAGGTCACGTGCATTGGGCCACCTAATGCCAGGCCTACCTCTCCCCGGGCTACCACGCCAAGAGAAGGCCCTCATGTATGTCACGGATGGCTTCCCACACATGGCCCTTGCTGAAAAGAGAGAGGATCCCTACTCAATAGGCAGCACACAGTGGAGTTGAAAGGGTTTGGTACAGTGTCAGTTTGGACAGTAAGCTGTGGCTTGGGGCAAAGTGGAACCCTCTCTCCAGCATCCCTGGGGAACTGGAAGTTCTCTGGAAACTGGGTTAAAAATTTCACTGGAGGCCGAAGTGTTTGTATCTGTGGCCCCAGTTTGTACAAGAAGCAATCCAATCTGCTGACTGGCATTAGTCTCCATGAATCCTTCAACGATCTCTTCTCTGTGAAGCTGATGTTACCTAGACATGTTTAATCAGTGTCCAAAAAACTGGTGACACTTAACTTTGTCAGCACTGGTAATGCTACCACGTTCTCATGAGATTCTAATGCTTCCTCCAGTCCATAGAGACAGTGAAAGTGGATGGAAGCGGGAGGTACACCTTTCCTGAGATCTTCCTGGAAGATGAAAACCCAGTAGGACTGGCTGTCTTTGAGAACTCTTTCTTCTGGGCAAATAAGACACAGCTGTTTCATACCTCACCCCACAGCCCAAAGGAGAGAGAGCTGTTACTGGATGCCTCTGTATCTGCTTTCTTGGTCCTCCACAAGTCCCAGCAGCCTAAGGGTAAGTAAATGGCTTGCTGTAGAAATGCTGAGGAATCGGAATGCATAAGAGTGAAACCACCCAATAGTGCTAGATGGTGGTTGTTGGAACTCAGTACTTGGAGGCAGGGAAATGTTCTGGGTGTCCTTCCAGACTTCCTTACATAGGACTTCTAAGGAAGGTGAACCAAACACCAGTATCTATTGGGGAAATCGGTCCAAGTATGTGTCTTGTGCCTGTCCAAAGCATTAGCTAGATTTTTTAAGCCATGAAATGTAGAAAAAAGGATAATAAGTTGTTCACAGAGGGCTGGGATGGCGTACTCACAGCTCTTTGAATAAAACAGAAAATTGAACAAATCCTGGTATCCTCATAATAGGAAAAGTCAACTTAGAGAACGCTTCTTAAATGGATCTGAGAAGCTAACCAAAGTAGAGCCTAGGCCACTCAGGGAGTCTGGAAGTAAGCAAGGCAGACAGTCATGTTGCCTTGACTCCAAGGAGGAGATGCTGCTGGTGGAAGCCTAAGGTCCCAGCCTAAGATAGATAAGTGACTGTCACTATCTGAAAGACCATCAAGAGATCAGAGGAGTTTAAAGGTCAGCACATCCAATTAGAAGGTAACTAGTATATTGAATTCCTCTTAAGACAAAAGTGGCTTAACTGTTCTTCCTTATTAAGTTTTGATCTAGTGTGGATAAGGACATCTGAAACCATCTCACGGGTTCCTGTTTTATAGCAGGCAGACACCCAGCTTGTGCTCCAGGCTCCTGCAGCCACTTATGCCTTCTGTCTCCTGTCCACCCCAAGGGCTATAAGTGTGTTTGTCCTGAAGGAATGTTTCTTTCACCTTCTGGCACATGTAGTGGTAAGTACATTGGGTAAAATGGGCTCAGCTTAAGGAGGCATCCTCCATGGTAGCCTGGAAATAAGGTAGCTTCCATTTCTCAATCAGTTGCTTTTGTCCTTGACAACCTTCTTTGATGACTACTTTTTTATCAAAACAACTTGATTCATTTTTTCCTTTCGATTGTGCTAAAAAATATACAGAATAGAGAACTTAGCATTTTAGTCATTTCTAAGTGGCATGAAGTACAACCATCACCACCGTCCACCTCCAGAACTATTTCATCTTCCCGAACTGAAAACCCTTAACCCACTAGATGTCCCCATTCTCCTCTCCCTAACAGTTCCTTTCAACTACCATTCTGTATTCTGACTGTATGAATTTGCCTATTTTAGGTATCACATTAAGTGAAATTACAGTATATTTATCTTTCGGGTCTGCCATCTTTCACTAGTTACTATAAGTGTTTCATTCACAGTGTAGCAAGTGTACATTCTTTCTAAAAGTTGGATGATATTCCAGTGTGTGTACGTACCATATTTCATTTATTTTTCCATCTGTTGTTGGACAATTAGATTTGATAAACTTTAAATCAAGCTTTACATGAAAACTTGCAAAAGAGGTGATCTAAGAAATCCTTGATAATCTTATGACCATTCTATATTCTGACTCATGTTTATAAGTAGTCTCTACCGCATTATTGTTTTACTTAAATATCGTCAACATGAGTTCTCCAGGTTGCTGTTTCCTCTTCAAAATATTAAAGGCGACATAAAATCCATTGAACTTCTCTATCCAACTTACTCTGTATTTTCCTTAGAATATTGAGGTTTTAAGGATAAATTACATAAATGTAATTATGTTCTGAGTTTTATTTTATTTATTTATTCTAACTAAGTTTTAAAAATGCTGTTACAGGGACAGCTCTGAAAGACATCATGTGTAATAAGCTGTAGTGGCAAACTCATTAGCCTGAATTTCATTTGAAGCCATATATATATATATATATATATATATATATATATATATATATATATACTTATATACTGTTATACTCAACTACCTGAGTAACAGAGTGTTTAAAATCCTTTAGTAGTGAGAGATCATTAAATGAAGCAGAGCAGTACTCCTGCTCTCATTCTCACAATTTTTCCAAGTTTTCCCACAGAAGACCCAGTGTCTTGGGCACACTGAGCAACACTGGCATTTGCCCAAATGACCTTCTTCTCTAGAAGTTACGGTACACATGTTGGATGTGTGCTTCAGAAGCAGACATCGGTACCTCAGCTTGAGTTAGGGGCACTGCTCCAGAAGAGACCCTGGGCTCATCTGACAAATGGTCAAATAGCAAATCTCGTTTTCTTTCATAGAGTTAAAACTTGTGTTTTCTTCTGGCAAACGTCTGTACTTGTTGAAAGTTGGCTCTATGGGATCTGCCATAGAGAGAACTCTAGTTGAAGAACATTCTGGGAACATCTATTTATTGGATATTGACTGGAAAAGGAACCTCATCTATTGGACGAATGCTCAGGGACATCTGGTCTACTCAACTGGGTATTCTGGACAAAAGCTAGAGATCTGGACACGGCGTACTGGTAAGTAGGGGAGGGCATCTTGTTTTCCTCTCTGCTTTTATTTTTGCTTCTCAAATAACTAGGACCAAAAAAAAAATCTTTTCAAGTACTGATTTAAATAAATCTTCATGCCAGTGGAAAATCCCCACTTCTTGAAAGTTTTATCACCTCTCAATAGCACCAGAAGGTGAAGACCAACTCTTTACTTATTGAAGTGTTAACTATATCTGATTTATTCTTGCTCTTAGGAGCTATGTGCAGATTGTCAGAAAGCTACTATGACTCAGGGAATCCTAGAGCTGTAGTAATAAGGTTTTTAAATTTTTACATTTCTGGCCTTAAATCAGGGGAGGATAGAAATGGACCTTTCATTCTTCAATTTTTGCATTGCAAATTTTTCTTACATGAATTTAGAAGTAATTTGCAATGCAGATCTAAGAGTGAACTAGCAAGATATTTTCTTAATATGGTATATATATTTTCTTCCCCCTCCCACACTCCTAAATGCCACACCCCATCCCCAAGTTCCGTGTACTCAGATTAACTGTAAACATCTACTTTATAAGGGAGAACTGCGACTTGAGTTCTGTGATTAGAACTAGATTTCTGAATATCTGTCCCTTGGGTCTCTGCCAAGTGCTAAGGACAGGCTTTAGTGCAAAAGGTGCTGTATTGAAATACATATCTTAGAGTCATCCTCGGGGTAGTATATCTTACCAGAGAGCCCTGTTGGGTGACCACAAATACTGGCAGCAGCTCCCCAGTGATGTTCAGGGTTTACAAGAGAGTAACAATTTCGTTTGAGGTGTTTCTCACGTCAAGTGCTGAGTCCTTGTGTCTGTAATAGTCTTTTGTTACTGTAAACAACACCTGAGATAATCAACTTACAAAGAAAAAAAAATTAAATAAAGAAAAGAGGAAAGATTTCTTTTGGATCATGGATTTAGAGATCCCATTCAGGCAGATCTGTTGCTTTTAGGCCTCTGGTGGGGATGAGGGATGGCAATGGTGGGGAGTGCATGGTGGAGAAAAACTGTTCTCCTTGTGACCAAGCAACAAAAGAGAGCAAAATAAAGAGGCTGGGGATCCATGATTCACATCCAGGCACACCGTGACTGACCTAAAGTCCTCTCACTAGGCCCCACCTCTTAAAGGTTCCACCAACTCTCAATAGCACCGCAAACTCAAGACCAAGTCTTTGGGTGACATTCAAGATCCAAACTATATTAATAAGACCCTGTTTCAAAATTTAAAAATAAAAAATGGATGGGGGCCTGGGGATGTGGCTCAGTGGCTGAAGCTCCCTTGGTACCAAAAAAAAAAAAAAAAAAAAAAAAAAAAAAGCTCGAAGATTCTGTTTTAGAAATACAGTACCTGTCTATAGGAGCCAGGGAATATAGCTTAGTGACAGATCACTTGCCTACCTTCACAGTGTGCTGGGTCCAATTCCCAGCAACACGCACAACACACACACACACACACACACTCTCTCTCTCTCTCTCACACACACACACACATACATGAAGTAGTGTAGCATGGCTCAAAAGAAATTCCTGATAATTGGGCTCTCAACAGAATCTACAGAGGGCCAAGGTTGAGTCTATAATTCCAGAAGAGAAGTCAATATTCTCTGGATATAACAGAACCCAACAAAGGGAAGACAGCATCTGCATCTAGGATGGCCAGTCTGTTCTTACTAATTTATCAACCTTAAGTCATTTCTCCTTTTGCAGGCAGAGTAACTTCGTGGTTATGGGGAAAACTCAGATGTGTAAGTTCCTCCCTATGACAATGTGAGGAATAGTCAGGAAATGCTCCCCCACTAAGGCCCAGTACTAGGAATGACCTGCAGCCCATCGGCCCTTTGCATTCTGGCTTCCCTCTTCTGCCCCGTAGCCCACCCTCATGCCTCGCCTGTTGGTCTTTTTCTCTGGTGGTTAACATTGGAGTTCTTCCTGTGATACCCAGGGGTGTGCTGAAAATGATAACCACCAGCTCTTCAAGGACAAGTGAACATATATACTTACATATGTTTACAATAAAACTTACTGATATAAAGGATATCAACCTACAAATGTTAAAAAACACACAATTTCTTTATTGTAAACTTTTTCCGTGGTTATTATGACTGATTTTCACAGAATGCTTTTTTTATGGTAAAGTCTTGGATCAAAAGCAATTCTGTTAGTTACAATTTAACTAAGTTTTAATAATCTTTGAATAAATGCTTGCTACTATCTGATTAGTCAATGATGTTTTTGAAGGAGTGTAGTTTCAACTTAGAGTTTGATACTTTTGTTTCCTTAGTGAAGTGATAAAGACTTGGAATTAGTTCATCAGTGACATAAATGACTTCTTTGCTGAATTGAATAATAAATTTCAAATACTAGAAAAATGTTTCCTTAATTTTGGGGGGTATTTAAAGTATAATGGCTATAGATATGACACATGCAAGATGAATCTTATAATCACTTACATTTTATTACTTTCTTAGATTTAGACTAGGATCTGGCAAACGTTTTGTGTAAGAAGGCCAGATTGTACATATTTTAGGTTTAATGGGCTCTCTCTTGTTATAGCACTGAAGTAGTCATAGACACAGTGTGAATGATCAGCAAAATTCCACTAAAACTGTATCTACAAAACCAACCAAGGAGGCCGACTTGGCCCAAGGGCACTTGTTTTTATTTTTTTTTAATTTTTTAATTTTGTTTTGTAGACCAGGGAATGGAAAACAGTCAAGCCCTGGTTTGTAGTATTTACAATTTTTACCATGTAAATACTCCCACGATGGCAGATTTCAAGCTACAATGTGACACATTATTAAATGTGGAGTTGGGAAGAGATGTGT
Organism: Marmota monax; assembly: GCF_021218885.2. NCBI lineage: Eukaryota > Metazoa > Chordata > Mammalia > Rodentia > Sciuridae > Marmota > Marmota monax. The sequence continues at coordinate 326,867 of NW_026694026.1, forward strand.
GAGCAAACCTTTATTTAGTATCTCCACCATATGGGTACAATTGACATAAACATACAAGAGAATAGATACAAGTTGAGTGGCCCCAATCCAAAGATCTAAAATCCAGAATGTGATAAAATTTGAAAGTTTTTGAGTTCTCACAAAGTGGAATAAGTGGAAACTTTCATGGCTGGTCTGTCTGTTGACAAATTTTTTTAAATTTATTCTTTTTAAATATACATGACAGTGGAAGGTATTTTGACATATTATACATACGTGGAGTATAATTTATTCTAATTAGGATCTCATTCTTGTGGTTGTGCATGATGTGGAGTTTTACTGGTTGTGTATTCATATATGAACATAGGAAAGTTATTTCTGATTCATCATGTTTTTCCTGTTCCCATCCTTTCTTGTTTACCTTCATTCCCCTTTGTCTAATCCAATGATCTTTTATTCTTCCCTTCCCACCCCTTAATGTGTGTTAACATCCACCTACTAGAACATTTGGCCTTTGGTTTTTGGGGAGTGGCTTATTTCACTTAGCATGACAGTCTTCAGTTCCTTTCCATTCACTGGCAAGTGCCATAATTTCATTCTTCTTTCTGGCTGAGTAATGTTCCATGGTGTATATGTACACATTTTCTTTATCCATTCACCTATTGAAGGGCACCTAGGTTGGTTCCATAGCTTAGCCATCGTGAATTGAACTGCTATAAACATTGATGTGACTGTCACTGTATTATGCTGATTTTAAGTCCTTTGGGTTAAACTGAGGAGTGGGATAGCTGGGTCAAAATGATGGTTCCATTCCACATTTTCTAAGGAACCTCCATACTACTTTCCAGTATGGTTGCACCAATTTGCACATTTTCTAAGGAACCTCCATACTACTTTCCAGTATGGTTGCACCAATTTGCAGCCCCACCGGCAGTGTATGAGTGCACCTTATCCCCCACATCCTCACCAACATTTATTGTTACTTGTATTCTTGATACCTGCCATTATGATTGGAGTGAGATGAAATCTCAGTGTAGTTTTAATTTGCATTTTTGTTGGCCAATCATATTTCTTCTTCTGTGAAGTGGCTGTTCATTTCCTTTGCCTGTTTATTGATAGAGTTATTTGTTTGTTTGGTGTTCTTTTTTGAGTTCTTTATATATCCTAGAGATTAATGCTCTGAGGTGCAGGTGGCAAATATTTTCTCCTGTTCTGTAGGCTCTCTCTTCATATTCTTGTTTGCTTTGCTATGAAGAAGTTTTTAGTTTGATATCATCCCATTTATTGATTCTTGATTTTACTATGCCTGACATTTGTGGTGAGTTGTTGTCAAAGTTCAGATGCACCAAAAATATTGTATAAGAATTACCTTTTAGGCTACATGTGTAAGGCGTACATGAAACATCAAAGAATTGTGTGTTTGGAGACTAGGGTCCCATCCCCAAAGTACCTCATCATTGTAAGAAAATATTCCAAAATCCAAAACATTTGGTCCTAAGCATTTTGGATAAAATTTGCATACTCAGCTTGTAATAGTGAACTGTAGGAGAACAGTTAGAAAGTAATGAGTAGTTGTTGCTTTCAATAAATCAGTATAATTCATTTAATTGTTAATATTGAATAATCAGCTTAAATGATTTTTTAAAATTTAATAATTGGCTATTGTAAGCTTGTGCAAATCAGCTTTGTTACCTCCTGTAAAATGACAGACACTACTCTAACCTTTCGATTTGATTTGTTTTAACCCTAATTATCATAACACCTACCAAAAACACCCTATTACACATTTAAGGAAACCAAGGCATAGAAGTTAACTGACATCATGTGATAGAACAGTATGTTTTTGGTTTTGGTACTAGGGATTGAACCCATTACCATTGAGCTTAGTAGTCCTTTTATTTATTTATTTATTTATTATTTATTTATTTATGTTTTTATTTTAAGATAGGGCCTCACTAACTTGTCGAGGCTGGCTTTAAATTTGGGAATCCTCCTGTCTCAGCCTCCTGAATCATTGGGATTACAGGTGCACACCACCAAAATGGAACAGGGTTTTGAATGAGCCTATCTGACTTGCTAGCCTGATATTGCTCTCACACTGTGTGCTAAATGGCATCCCAGTATTGCTGACATACCTAGCTGAGACCCAGTTGGATAACACTATGGTGGGTGTGGGTAGGAGTAGTGAGAGTGCTTTGCAGGCTACTGCCCAACTCAGCTATCCACGTCTAAAAACAGACAGTTTGTGGCTTTTGTAGACTTGGTCCCTAGCATAACTGCGCCTTCTAGTTGTAAATTTCCTCATTGTCCATGCACTCCGTCAGTGACCTTCCATACCACTGTAGGAATCACTGTGTCACAATCTCTGCTTTCCCCTAGCAGTTTCAGTTCTGTTGACTTGACATGCAGTGGACTGATTTTCATATTAACCTCTGAGGAGGAAAGAATGTGAATCTCAAGTTGCAGACCTGCATTTAAATGTAGGCTTTGCCACTTGGACATCAAACCTACAAGAATATAATGAGTGCCTCCTTTGCCAGGTGGCTACAGGGATCTACAGAGCTCATGTGACAAGGTGCTGGAACCAGAGCATGTGTGATAAGGCTCATCATGGAAATGAGAGCTGTCAGTTTGTGAGGGACTCTCACATCCTTGCCCCAACTCTTGTCTCCTTTCTTTCCTTGACCCAGAGTTTGAGTCAGCACATTGAATAGGTTGAAAGCCCTGTATAATAGAGTTCCTTTTCCTCCTTCAGTCTGCTCAGCAAATGTAGACATATCAACAGGGCACCTGTTCTGGCTGCCTTGCGACAGAGGTGCTATCCAGAAGACCAGCATTCCTGGAGCCGACACACATACCCTCTACAGCACCAGCAGCATCATACTGCAGCTGCTTCTCGACTGGCCCAGGAGGGTGCTCTATTGGGTGGAAAGCGGGAAACACTTGCAGAGTCTAACCCTGGATGGCAAAATCAGACAGGAGGTCTGGAGAGGCACCTGGACAGCAGACACCCAGATGGCCTTAGACCTGGGCTCCGCTAGCATTCTCTGGACTACCAAAGGGTCAGGTAAGCCCTTGTACTGCCAATGCACGTGAGGAAGCACCAGGGGACAGTGAGCTCTAGACAGTCCTATCTTTAGTATAATGCTTCTAGTCATTCTTTCACATTTGTTTTCAATTTTTTTAATTAATTTTTTTTGTCTGTGCTGGGGAAATTCTTTTTTGTTTTTAATTGACACACAATAATTGTACATATTTATGAAGTGCAGTGTGACGTTCTGACACATGTATGCAATGTGCAGTGATCAAATCAGGGTGCATCTGTCACCTGGAACATTTATCGTTTCTTTGTGGGGAGAACACTTGAAGTCCTCTCTCCTAGCCATCCCAGTTATTTCAAGAACTAGGTAGACACAGAATTTGTCTGTGTCTACCTAGTTCTTGAAACTGGGAATAGAAGTTTGACAGTTAAAGCATGGATAGTCACCTCAAATTTGCCTCTGATCTAAAAGTGTAGTTTGGGGGAGGGGGATAGTAGAGGATAGGAAAGACAGCAGAATACAACAGACACTAGTATGGCAGTATGTAAAAAAGTGGATGTGTAACCGATGTGATTCTGCAATCTGTATACGGGGTAAAAATGGGAGTTCATAACCCACTTGAATCAAATGTATGAAATATGATATGTCAAGAGCTTTGTAATGTTTTGAACAAGTAATAATAAAAAATAAATAAATAAATAAATAAAATAAATAATCCCCCCCCACAATAATAAATAAATAAAATAAATAAAAGTGTAGTTTGGGGATTTAGAAGATGGAAAACCTCAGAAATGACATACTTAATAACTTTTAAAATATACTTTGAATAGCTGTTTGCCGTGTCCAGGATTCACTTCTACTTCATTAAGTAGAAGTAATGAAACCAAAGTCCCATTGCCAATGAGGGCCAAGGGTTGCAGCTGTAACTTGGAAACAAGTACAGGTTATATCTGTGTAGCTGAGTTTGCTCATTTTCTTCCCCCGGAGTCTGTCCGTGAGGTCAGCTACATGCTGATGGCCAGGAGTTTTTAGTATACATGGAAGCAGCAAAGTCACATCTGACGTTCCCTCATGGCAGGACAAAGCCCCTCGCTTTCCAGGAGCTTAAAGCACCTCATTAGTCTATCTTTACATATAAAATTAAAATCTAGAAAACGTGATACGAAGAGTATGTGATTCTTTATATTTGGGGTTTTTGAACCTCAATCTGACAGCACATGTGCACCTCACCCAAGCATTCTGTGGTGACAGATCACTTGTTCAGCATCCGCTTCTAAGACCTTGGCTCTTCCTTAGGGTTGCAAAGTCTGAGTCTCCTAAAAAATAGAACGTACTCTTTGAACAAGTCCTGGAGTGATGGGCTCATCGCGGCCCATGAGCCCTACCTGGTGACGGTGGACCAGGCAGCTCTTGTGCTGTGGAACAGGAAGACGCTGGAGCCCTTCTCAGTGCTGAAGGAATCATACGTAAAGAAAATGATCATCTTGGCAGAGAACCAGGAGGTGCCGGGTGAGTCCTTCTTTGGTCTGGTTATTCTTTGACTCCGCTTCACTGGACCCTTCCCATTGTTGTGCTTTTCTAGGATCCGATCCTGGGTGCTTGTACATGTGCACGGGCAGTTGTCTCCAGCCACAGTTCAGCAGGCTGTCTCCCTAAGGTCTCTGTGTGTTGGAAACACAAGAATCCAACCCATTTCTTCAAGTTCCTTAATGACATAAGTCTCTTAGCAATATTCAAAGAAGGGTGCAGGCCATCACCCCTTTTGGAAGTCATCTTGCACATCAGCATATTCAAGCCTTTTTGGTACTTAAAAAAAAAAAAAAACATTTAATTTGCTCTAAACCAGTTTCCCAAACTTATTTATCAAAGAAACCATTCTTTCCCTCCATGGAACTGAACCAGGCACCCTTAATCACTGAGTCACATCCCCAGCCCTTTTTTTTATTTTTATTTTTTTTATTTTGACACAGTATCTCACTAAGTTGCTTAGGACCTTGCTAGGTTGCTGAGGCTGGCTTTAAACTGGCAATCCTCCTGCCTCAGCTTCCAGAGCTGCTGGGATTACAGGGGTGTGCCACCATGCCTGGCTAAGTAGTATCTCAAAGGGGACCCTCTGTGACACTCCTTTAAGGTTGTGGATGCAAGTTGAGTTTCCCTTGTCTGAAATATTTGAGACACGTTTCAGATTTTGATTTTTTTTTTGAGTTTTGTAATGTTTGCATATAACTAATATTTTGGGGAAGGTACCCAAGTCTAAACACAAAATCCAGTTAACTTTATATACATCTTATGCACATAGCCTGAAGATAATTTTTTAAATTATGTTTAGTGCTCCTGCATTATGACTATGACCTGTCCCATGAGGACAGGTAGAGAATTTTCTACTTGTGACATCGTGTTGGCACTTACAGGGTTGTAGATTTTGAAACATTTTGGATTTCAGATTTTTTGGATTTGGCATGCTCAACTGGTACCAGGAAAAACCGTGCTCTTGCTTTTATTGAAGTTGTGTCAGGGTTATTTGAATGAATCTGCTTAAGGTTGCTTTCCTTTCTTTTTCTTTTGAAAAATGTTGTTGGCACAGAGCCCCCGCCCCTTCCCGCCACACACACAAAAAAATCTGATCTTGAATCACAAGGCAGGAAAAGAGGAAATTCATATCACAGGCGTCATTGTCATTGTTAGCAGATGTAGCTGGATGTCTTGAAGTGGAAACACAAAGGACAAATGCATTCCTTCTGTATACCCGATCTCATTCTGTCCTCCCATTCCCCTCCTCTGTCCAAACTGCCTTACTTTTTCTTTTTTTAAAGATGTTGATGGACCTTTATTTTATTCATTTATTTATTTGCGGTGCTCAGAATTGAACCCAGTACCTCACACATGCTAGGCAAGCGCTCTACCATCAAGCCACAACCCCAGCCACCGAACTGCCTTACTTTTTGACTCACTGGTTGGTTACGCCTGATTTTAAGAGTTAGAAGCATTAGGCATAGGGACAGATTTCTTAGGTGGTGAAGTGTGCCAGTAAAGTTGATTTTCTGTAACAAATCCAATCTTTATTATTCAAACAAATCTGTTCAGTTGCTACAATGGTTGCTGAAGAGCACTAATGATAACTTTTAGGATTGTAATTAATGCTTTTCAGCAAATGAGGACCCATTATATGCTGGCCCTTGTTCAAGACCACAGGATGCTATAGCAGGAAAGCAGAAGGACAGTTATGCCTCACTTAATGATAGGGATATCTTCTGAGAATGTGTAATGTTAGTGATGTCGTCATTATATTAACATCATATAACGTACCTACACAAGCCCACAAGCCCAGATGGAATAGACCATATACACCTACTGTACATATTTTTATGTGCTAGACTTTGTTTTTTTTTAACCCAAGGCACTTAACCAATGAGCCCACATCCACAGCCCTTTTTTATTTAGAGACAGGGTATCACTAAGTTGCTTAGGGCCTCACTAATTGCTGAGGCTGGGCTTTGAACTTGCCATCCTCCTGCCTCAGCCTCCAGGGCCACTGGGGTTTCAGGCATGGACCACAGTGCCCAGCTGGGCTAGACTTTTATATGACTGGCAGCATGGTAGAATTTTTTTTTAAACACCAGTATCGTTACAAACACATGAGTAATTCGTTGTGCTTGACATGAGAACAGCCTCAACTTTATATGATGTTAGTGACATCACTGAGTGCTAGGAACTTTTCAGCTTTATTTTAATCTTATGAGATTATTGTCATAAGTGAGACTGTTGTTGACTGAAATGTCAATCATACTACACATAACTGTACTTTTTATTCCTCAGACTGGAATAGAGTAGCAGATAGTGAAAAAAATTAAGGTTAAAGTTTTTAGACTGGCAAGAAGAAAACAATTTGCCCAAATTCAAAGCCAGTAGATAATGATCTAACGTACCACTCTTAATCTAAGGATGTAAATTCGAGGCAGTTTCACTTTTTATTCTTATGAAGTAGAAAAATGTTGGTACTCAGCCATGACATGTCTTTCTGGAAGAGGGGGACAATAGGAGCATGCCCCAATTGCTGAACCATACCAGCCTGACTTGCTGAAGCAGTGGTTTGCTCTAGATCCTGAGATTGAAGGAGCCACAATGGTCCCTCCTACTCTTCCTCCTCCACCACCTCTACTATGCACCCGGTCCTCTGTTCCCTGTCGGGATGGGAAGGAATGTATTTCTCGGGAGTCCCTCTGTGACGGCCAGCGTGACTGTCAGGATGGCTCCGATGAAGAGAACTGCTCCCAGCTCTGCCACAAACCAGGTCTGTCACCCTCTCCTGTCCTCAGTGTTTTGTGCCAGGTACTCTGAGTTGGCTTTGAGCGTGCCATGAATTGTCAGAGTGTTGACTTGACCAGAGTCATGCTGACTTTCCCTAGGCAGATTTGCATAGATGAAAGCCACAGCCTGTCAGGATTCTGATTCTGTGAGTGCCCATTTTACCACATTTAAGCCACGTGCTAGACTATTACTTCCTTGCTGCTTCAAATTTTCTAAGTGTTCCAATCTGACCTAAATGGCCCACTTTTAACAGAGGTGGTCTTACAAGTCATCAGAGTAACCAAACACGAGGCTTTAAATGACCTAGCTTAGCTCGCTGGTTTAGTTGACCTGAGCACGTTATGAATCAATTAGATATTAGAACTCAGATTAAACAAGATGAAGTCTGTTTGCACCTCAGATTCCAGAATGAGAGTGAATTCATCTCAGTTTGGACCTTCTGTCTGACTGTGCTACTCTGGCATTTTCCATTTAAGGAGTCTTCCAGTGTCTGGATGGAAGAAGGTGCATAGAGGAGAAATACCACTGCGATGGGGCTCAGCACTGCTTGGATGGGTCTGATGAGCTCAGCTGCTGGAAGCCTGTCGAAGAGTGTTCTCTGCGCTGTGACAACAAGACTCGCTGCATCCCTAAGAGCTGGCTATGTGATGGAAACCCAGACTGTTCTGACAAGAGAGATGAACAAGGATGTGGTAGGTTTCAACGGGCTTCCTGAAAGTATTTTAAACAGTATTAGAGTTGCTGCTGCTTTTTCATAGTAGGTAGGTTCTAAATGAGCAGATATGGAACCATCCTCATTCCTGGAAGTAATGCCAGGTTGGGTACCTATAGAGCCTCTGGTCACAATGTTTTTATCAACTGACTGATACTTAGCCTCTTTGCATATGTATTTCTGTTGAAAGGTGTCATGATATCTGTTGTTGATTCATCAGCATTGAGCTCACAACACTGCCATTCAGCCCTTAACACAGCTTACCTAATACAGGTATTTCTCCTTAAAGCAAGTCACAGCTATCTTGTGCTCAGGAACATTAGACAGCATTTCAGCCCTGTGCTAGGAGGCCATTCAATAGAAAAATCACCAAAATGAGACTAAATAGACTGCAAAAAGTACACTTATAGTTTAAGAGCCAACATAAGAATGCCCCAGTGCGTCTATTTGACCTCTGCTGGGAACTTGCACATTGAGTGACTCAAATTTCTTGCCACTATGCATGTGTCTGCAGATGACATGAGAGTATGGAAGTACTGACCTGAGGTTACAAAGAAAGTAAGTAGTTGAATGTGCAAATACTGAATCCAAAAATGAGGATCATTGACTCTCTTTTCTACAGATGTAACAGACTAAGATAAAAGATCTTGAGGTAGAGGGATCTTAGAGATCAGCCCCAATGCCCCCCTCTATTACAAGACCATATAGTGGGAAATCCATCTATGCTCCAAAGTTCCTTTATGTTGAGTTAGACTCTGCCTCCTTGAAGATTTAAATTTTGGTCTCAGCTTCCGCCTTGTGGGATCGTGTAGAAGAGAAAATTGGGAGAATCTAAGTGGGAGGAGGGAAGCTGGGTAAGCTACTATGTTAGTCAGCCTTCTGTCCTTGTGACCAAGCTACTGGACAAAGAACAACTTAGAGAAGAAATGTTTATTTTGGGCTCATGATTTCAGAGATCTCAGTACATGGTTGGCTGGCTCCATTGCTCTGAGCATGAGGTACGGCAGAACCTCATGGCAGAAGGATGTGGTGGA